>NC_080038.1:150280717-150636784 GCF_030020395.1 Manis pentadactyla
ACTGGGTTCACCGAGACACTTTCAGGTCAGGTCGGCCGTGTGTCCTACAAAACCAGTAAATTTTTGTGCAGGGAGATATACCCGTGTCTCTATCCTCTATCCTCTTTCATCTCCTTCTAAATTGCTCTCTCTATTTAGCCACATTCATTGAATAAGTTCTCCCTGAAAACCACAAGTATCCTTCCTCCGGGCCTGTTGTCAACAGAAAAGTAAACTTGTTGCTTTGATCACCACCATGTTTGAAGGACATCGGCATGATCTCGGCAAATAGGACGGAGGGTCAAATAAAAAGGAACACCAATTTCTAGACAGGAGCAGTTGGGATCTAAGAGTGTATTGTGGCGTGACATGTTTATTTGAGTGTCCAAACTTCCCTCTTTAGGTGGTTATTACTTCACATTCGTGAAGATCATAAAACCCACCGATTTCAAAGGCCCAGATGCTTTTTATTACAGCAACTCAGTTGTTGAGGTGAGAGAAAACAAGAAGGACGTTGCTGAACCAATAAATATATGGCTGGGAACTGCTGAAAACAAACAAAAAGAATTCACGGAGGCCAGATAGGGCTATTTTCTACTGAATGTCTCTGGGGGCTCAAACAGAATCCATTTGTTTCATTTTTTATTTTTCAGTTTCACTCGTGTAGGGTACTTGTCCCCACACCTTCAGCTTGTAGTTTGTCTGTGTCCTTGGATCTCAAGTGAGTCTCCTGTAAGTAAGCATGCAGGTGTTTTGAGTTTTCATCTCTTCTTTTATCCCTGTGTCTTTTGTTTGCAGCACTCAGTGCCTGACCTTTTATTCTGATGATTCAGAGCAGTGCACTTATTGCACTTAAAGAATTTTTTTATCATTAATCTACAATCACTTGAAGAACATTATGTTTACTGTGCTCCCCCCTTCACCAAGTCCCCCCGAAAAACCTCTTCAATCACTGTCGATCAGCGCAGTTGAATGCTGTAGAAACCTTCACCATGTCCCCCCCAACAGATCCCATTACAGTCGCTGTCCATCAGTGAGTAGTGAGATGCTATATAATCTCTAATAGTCTTCTCTGTGTTGTACAGTACTCCCCATGCACACCCAACCCCACGCATTATACATGCTAATCCTAATGCCCACATTCTTTCTCCCCACACTTATCCCTCCCTTCAGACCCACCCTGCCCAGTCCTTTACCCTTTGGTAAATTTTAGTCAACTCTCGGGTTCTGTGAGTCTGCTGCTGTTTTTTTCCTTCAGTTTTTCTTTGTTGTTATACTATACACATGAGTGAAATCACTTGGTACTTGTCTTTCTCCGCCTGGCCTATTTCTCTGAACATACTACCGTCTAGCTCCAACCACGTCATTGCAAACGGTTGTATTTGTTTTCTCTTTAAGGCTGCTTACTGCACTCTTTAAACTGGATTTCATTATTCCTTTTTGTTTGTGGTTTAGCTATGTTATTCACCATTCAACTCCTGGTTATGAAAAGTATCTTTGTGTCAGTCGATATGTATCTGTATCTATCTATCTAACGGTCTGTCTGTCCATCTATGTATCTATATATGTATGTATCTATGTATCTGTCTATCTATCTTCCTATCACCTATCTATGATGTCTTTCATCTGTCAATCTATGTACCTATCTGTCTATCTTTCATCTGTCGTCTGTCTAAATATCTATCTATGAATCAATCATCTTTTTGTCTGCACAACAATCCTTCTGTACAGAACAGATAACAACATAGCCTATGACTCTTCCCTACATTATGCTTCCAGAAATCTTTCAAGGTAACTAAGCCATAAGGAGAGCACGGTGTTCACCGACACACTTTCAGGTAGAGTCTGCCGCGTCTGCTTACAAAACCAGTAAATGGAGGTGAAAGGACTTGAACCTGTATCTCTGTCAACTGTACACTTCTACTTCCTGCTCGCTTGGTTACTTTATTTAGCCACATTCAGTGAGAAAGTGATCCCTGAAGACCACAAGTATCCTTCCTCTGGGCCTGTTGTCGACAGAAAAGTGTACTTGGTTCTTTACACACCGCCATGTTTGAGGGACATCGGCGTGATCACTGCTGATAGGTGGAGGGAGAAACATAAAGGAACACCTATTTCTGGACAGGAGCACTTGGAACAAAGAGTGTGTTGTGGAGTGAAGTGTTTATTTGAGGGTCCAATCTTCCCTCTTTATGTGGTTATTACTTCATTACATTCCTGAACATCATAAAACGCAATGATTTTAAAAGCCCAGACACATATTATTACAGCAATTCATTTGTTGAGGTGAGAGAAAATGAGAAGGAAGTTGCTGCACCACTAAATCTATGCCTGAGCACTGCTGAAACCAAACAAAAAGTATTCACGGTGGCTTGATAGGGCTATTTTTTACTGACTCTCTCTGGGGACTCAAACAGAATCCGTTTGTTTGTTTGTTTCTCAGTTTCACATGTATAGGGTACCTGTCCCCGCCCCTTCAGCTTGTAGTTTGTCTGTATCCTTGGATCTCAAGTGTGTCTCCAGTAAGGGAGCACGTATGTGGTCTTGAGTTTTCATCAGTACTTCTAAACATGTGTCTTCTGATTGGAGCACTCAAAGCCTGTACTTTCATTGTGATATTTGAGAGCTGTGCTCTTACTGCACTTTGAAATTTTTTTGTTCTCATTAATGTAAAATCATATGCAGAACATTATGTTTTCCAGTCGACCCCCTTCACCATATTCCCCCCAAATCCCAGTTACAGTCGCTGACCACCAGCATGTAATAAGATGCTGTAGAATCACTACATGTCTTCTCTATGTTGAACAGCCATACCCATGACCCCCTACCCTACACATTATGCATGCAAATCCTAATGCCCCCATTCTTTTTCCCCACCCTTATTACTCCCTTCCCACAAACCCTACCCAGTCCCTTTCTCTTTGGTAACTGTTAGTCCACTCTCGGGTTCTGTGAGTCTGCTGCTGTCTTTTCCTTCAGTTTTTCTTTCTTATCATACTCCACACATGAGTGAAATCATTTGGTACATGTATTTCTAAGCCTGGCCTATTTGACTGAGCATAATGCCCTGTAGCTCCATCCACGTTATTGCAAATGATAGGATTTGTTTTCTTCTTATGACTGCTTACTGCACATTCTAATCTGGAGTTCATTCTTATTTTTGTTTGTAGTATCGCTATGTGCTTTCACCATTGCTTTCCTGGTTTTGAACAGTAGCTTTGTGTTAATCGTTATGTACCTATATCTATCTATCTGTCTGTCTATCTATTTATCAATCAATCAATCTATCAGCTTTTTGTCTGTCCATCTGTCCTTGTGTACAGAACAATTAACGACTTAGCCTATGTCACTTTCCTACATTATGCTTCCAAAAATCCTGCAAGGTAACTAGGCTGTAGGGAGAGCACTGGGTTCACCGAGACACTTTCAGGTCGTGTCGGCCGCGTGTACTACAAAACCAGTAAATGGTTGTGCAGGGAGATATACCCGTGACTCTATGCTCTGTCCTCTTTCATCTCCTTCTAAATTGCTCTCTGTATTTAGCCACATTCATTGAATAAGTTCTCCCTGAAAACCACAAGTATCCTTCCTCCGGGCCTGTTGTCAACAGAAAAGTAAACTTGTTGCTTTGATCACCACCATGTTTGAAGGACATCGGCATGATCTCGGCAAATAGGACGGAGGGTCAAATAAAAAGGAACACCAATTTCTAGACAGGAGCAGTTGGGATCTAAGAGTGTATTGTGGCGTGATTGTTTATTTGAGTGTCCAAACTTCCCTCTTTAGGTGGTTATTACTTCACATTCGTGAAGATCATAAAACCCACCGATTTCAAAGGCCCAGATGCTTTTTATTACAGCAACTCAGTTGTTGAGGTGAGAGAAAACAAGAAGGACGTTGCTGAACCAATAAATATATGGCTGGGAACTGCTGAAAACAAACAAAAAGAATTCACGGAGGCCAGATAGGGCTATTTTCTACTGAATGTCTCTGGGGGCTCAAACAGAATCCATTTGTTTCATTTTTTATTTTTCAGTTTCACTCGTGTAGGGTACTTGTCCCCACACCTTCAGCTTGTAGTTTGTCTGTGTCCTTGGATCTCAAGTGAGTCTCCTGTAAGTAAGCATGCAGGTGTTTTGAGTTTTCATCTCTTCTTTTATCCCTGTGTCTTTTGTTTGCAGCACTCAGTGCCTGACCTTTTATTCTGATGATTCAGAGCAGTGCACTTATTGCACTTAAAGAATTTTTTTATCATTAATCTACAATCACTTGAAGAACATTATGTTTACTGTGCTCCCCCCTTCACCAAGTCCCCCCGAAAAACCTCTTCAATCACTGTCGATCAGCGCAGTTGAATGCTGTAGAAACCTTCACCATGTCCCCCCCAACAGATCCCATTACAGTCGCTGTCCATCAGTGAGTAGTGAGATGCTATATAATCTCTAATAGTCTTCTCTGTGTTGTACAGTACTCCCCATGCACACCCAACCCCACGCATTATACATGCTAATCCTAATGCCCACATTCTTTCTCCCCACACTTATCCCTCCCTTCAGACCCACCCTGCCCAGTCCTTTACCCTTTGGTAAATTTTAGTCAACTCTCGGGTTCTGTGAGTCTGCTGCTGTTTTTTTCCTTCAGTTTTTCTTTGTTGTTATACTATACACATGAGTGAAATCACTTGGTACTTGTCTTTCTCCGCCTGGCCTATTTCTCTGAACATACTACCGTCTAGCTCCAACCACGTCATTGCAAACGGTTGTATTTGTTTTCTCTTTAAGGCTGCTTACTGCACTCTTTAAACTGGATTTCATTATTCCTTTTTGTTTGTGGTTTAGCTATGTTATTCACCATTCAACTCCTGGTTATGAAAAGTATCTTTGTGTCAGTCGATATGTATCTGTATCTATCTATCTAACGGTCTGTCTGTCCATCTATGTATCTATGTATGTATGTATCTATGTATCTGTCTATCTATCTTCCTATCACCTATCTATGATGTCTTTCATCTGTCAATCTATGTACCTATCTGTCTATCTTTCATCTGTCGTCTGTCTAAATATCTATCTATGAATCAATCATCTTTTTGTCTGCACAACAATCCTTCTGTACAGAACAGATAACAACATAGCCTATGACTCTTCCCTACATTATGCTTCCAGAAATCTTTCAAGGTAACTAAGCCATAAGGAGAGCACGGTGTTCACCGACACACTTTCAGGTAGAGTCTGCCGCGTCTGCTTACAAAACCAGTAAATGGAGGTGAAAGGACTTGAACCTGTATCTCTGTCAACTGTACACTTCTACTTCCTGCTCGCTTGGTTACTTTATTTAGCCACATTCAGTGAGAAAGTGATCCCTGAAGACCACAAGTATCCTTCCTCTGGGCCTGTTGTCGACAGAAAAGTGTACTTGGTTCTTTACACACCGCCATGTTTGAGGGACATCGGCGTGATCACTGCTGATAGGTGGAGGGAGAAACATAAAGGAACACCTATTTCTGGACAGGAGCACTTGGAACAAAGAGTGTGTTGTGGAGTGAAGTGTTTATTTGAGGGTCCAATCTTCCCTCTTTATGTGGTTATTACTTCATTACATTCCTGAACATCATAAAACGCAATGATTTTAAAAGCCCAGACACATATTATTACAGCAATTCATTTGTTGAGGTGAGAGAAAATGAGAAGGAAGTTGCTGCACCACTAAATCTATGCCTGAGCACTGCTGAAACCAAACAAAAAGTATTCACGGTGGCTTGATAGGGCTATTTTTTACTGACTCTCTCTGGGGACTCAAACAGAATCCGTTTGTTTGTTTGTTTCTCAGTTTCACATGTATAGGGTACCTGTCCCCGCCCCTTCAGCTTGTAGTTTGTCTGTATCCTTGGATCTCAAGTGTGTCTCCAGTAAGGGAGCACGTATGTGGTCTTGAGTTTTCATCAGTACTTCTAAACATGTGTCTTCTGATTGGAGCACTCAAAGCCTGTACTTTCATTGTGATATTTGAGAGCTGTGCTCTTACTGCACTTTGAAATTTTTTTGTTCTCATTAATGTAAAATCATATGCAGAACATTATGTTTTCCAGTCGACCCCCTTCACCATATTCCCCCCAAATCCCAGTTACAGTCGCTGACCACCAGCATGTAATAAGATGCTGTAGAATCACTACATGTCTTCTCTATGTTGAACAGCCATACCCATGACCCCCTACCCTACACATTATGCATGCAAATCCTAATGCCCCCATTCTTTTTCCCCACCCTTATTACTCCCTTCCCACAAACCCTACCCAGTCCCTTTCTCTTTGGTAACTGTTAGTCCACTCTCGGGTTCTGTGAGTCTGCTGCTGTCTTTTCCTTCAGTTTTTCTTTCTTATCATACTCCACACATGAGTGAAATCATTTGGTACATGTATTTCTAAGCCTGGCCTATTTGACTGAGCATAATGCCCTGTAGCTCCATCCACGTTATTGCAAATGATAGGATTTGTTTTCTTCTTATGACTGCTTACTGCACATTCTAATCTGGAGTTCATTCTTATTTTTGTTTGTAGTATCGCTATGTGCTTTCACCATTGCTCTCCTGGTTTTGAACAGTAGCTTTGTGTTAATCGTTATGTACCTATATCTATCTATCTGTCTGTCTATCTATTTATCAATCAATCAATCTATCAGCTTTTTGTCTGTCCATCTGTCCTTGTGTACAGAACAATTAACGACTTAGCCTGTCACTTTCCTACATTATGCTTCCAAAAATCCTGCAAGGTAACTAGGCTGTAGGGAGAGCACTGGGTTCACCGAGACACTTTCAGGTCGTGTCGGCCGCGTGTACTACAAAACCAGTAAATGGTTGTGCAGGGAGATATACCCGTGACTCTATGCTCTGTCCTCTTTCATCTCCTTCTAAATTGCTCTCTGTATTTAGCCACATTCATTGAATAAGTTCTCCCTGAAAACCACAAGTATCCTTCCTCCGGGCCTGTTGTCAACAGAAAAGTAAACTTGTTGCTTTGATCACCACCATGTTTGAAGGACATCGGCATGATCTCGGCAAATAGGACGGAGGGTCAAATAAAAAGGAACACCAATTTCTAGACAGGAGCAGTTGGGATCTAAGAGTGTATTGTGGCGTGACATGTTTATTTGAGTGTCCAAACTTCCCTCTTTAGGTGGTTATTACTTCACATTCGTGAAGATCATAAAACCCACCGATTTCAAAGGCCCAGATGCTTTTTATTACAGCAACTCAGTTGTTGAGGTGAGAGAAAACAAGAAGGACGTTGCTGAACCAATAAATATATGGCTGGGAACTGCTGAAAACAAACAAAAAGAATTCACGGAGGCCAGATAGGGCTATTTTCTACTGAATGTCTCTGGGGGCTCAAACAGAATCCATTTGTTTCATTTTTTATTTTTCAGTTTCACTCGTGTAGGGTACTTGTCCCCACACCTTCAGCTTGTAGTTTGTCTGTGTCCTTGGATCTCAAGTGAGTCTCCTGTAAGTAAGCATGCAGGTGTTTTGAGTTTTCATCTCTTCTTTTATCCCTGTGTCTTTTGTTTGCAGCACTCAGTGCCTGACCTTTTATTCTGATGATTCAGAGCAGTGCACTTATTGCACTTAAAGAATTTTTTTATCATTAATCTACAATCACTTGAAGAACATTATGTTTACTGTGCTCCCCCCTTCACCAAGTCCCCCCGAAAAACCTCTTCAATCACTGTCGATCAGCGCAGTTGAATGCTGTAGAAACCTTCACCATGTCCCCCCCAACAGATCCCATTACAGTCGCTGTCCATCAGTGAGTAGTGAGATGCTATATAATCTCTAATAGTCTTCTCTGTGTTGTACAGTACTCCCCATGCACACCCAACCCCACGCATTATACATGCTAATCCTAATGCCCACATTCTTTCTCCCCACACTTATCCCTCCCTTCAGACCCACCCTGCCCAGTCCTTTACCCTTTGGTAAATTTTAGTCAACTCTCGGGTTCTGTGAGTCTGCTGCTGTTTTTTTCCTTCAGTTTTTCTTTGTTGTTATACTATACACATGAGTGAAATCACTTGGTACTTGTCTTTCTCCGCCTGGCCTATTTCTCTGAACATACTACCGTCTAGCTCCAACCACGTCATTGCAAACGGTTGTATTTGTTTTCTCTTTAAGGCTGCTTACTGCACTCTTTAAACTGGATTTCATTATTCCTTTTTGTTTGTGGTTTAGCTATGTTATTCACCATTCAACTCCTGGTTATGAAAAGTATCTTTGTGTCAGTCGATATGTATCTGTATCTATCTATCTAACGGTCTGTCTGTCCATCTATGTATCTATGTATGTATGTATCTATGTATCTGTCTATCTATCTTCCTATCACCTATCTATGATGTCTTTCATCTGTCAATCTATGTACCTATCTGTCTATCTTTCATCTGTCGTCTGTCTAAATATCTATCTATGAATCAATCATCTTTTTGTCTGCACAACAATCCTTCTGTACAGAACAGATAACAACATAGCCTATGACTCTTCCCTACATTATGCTTCCAGAAATCTTTCAAGGTAACTAAGCCATAAGGAGAGCACGGTGTTCACCGACACACTTTCAGGTAGAGTCTGCCGCGTCTGCTTACAAAACCAGTAAATGGAGGTGAAAGGACTTGAACCTGTATCTCTGTCAACTGTACACTTCTACTTCCTGCTCGCTTGGTTACTTTATTTAGCCACATTCAGTGAGAAAGTGATCCCTGAAGACCACAAGTATCCTTCCTCTGGGCCTGTTGTCGACAGAAAAGTGTACTTGGTTCTTTACACACCGCCATGTTTGAGGGACATCGGCGTGATCACTGCTGATAGGTGGAGGGAGAAACATAAAGGAACACCTATTTCTGGACAGGAGCACTTGGAACAAAGAGTGTGTTGTGGAGTGAAGTGTTTATTTGAGGGTCCAATCTTCCCTCTTTATGTGGTTATTACTTCATTACATTCCTGAACATCATAAAACGCAATGATTTTAAAAGCCCAGACACATATTATTACAGCAATTCATTTGTTGAGGTGAGAGAAAATGAGAAGGAAGTTGCTGCACCACTAAATCTATGCCTGAGCACTGCTGAAACCAAACAAAAAGTATTCACGGTGGCTTGATAGGGCTATTTTTTACTGACTCTCTCTGGGGACTCAAACAGAATCCGTTTGTTTGTTTGTTTCTCAGTTTCACATGTATAGGGTACCTGTCCCCGCCCCTTCAGCTTGTAGTTTGTCTGTATCCTTGGATCTCAAGTGTGTCTCCAGTAAGGGAGCACGTATGTGGTCTTGAGTTTTCATCAGTACTTCTAAACATGTGTCTTCTGATTGGAGCACTCAAAGCCTGTACTTTCATTGTGATATTTGAGAGCTGTGCTCTTACTGCACTTTGAAATTTTTTTGTTCTCATTAATGTAAAATCATATGCAGAACATTATGTTTTCCAGTCGACCCCCTTCACCATATTCCCCCCAAATCCCAGTTACAGTCGCTGACCACCAGCATGTAATAAGATGCTGTAGAATCACTACATGTCTTCTCTATGTTGAACAGCCATACCCATGACCCCCTACCCTACACATTATGCATGCAAATCCTAATGCCCCCATTCTTTTTCCCCACCCTTATTACTCCCTTCCCACAAACCCTACCCAGTCCCTTTCTCTTTGGTAACTGTTAGTCCACTCTCGGGTTCTGTGAGTCTGCTGCTGTCTTTTCCTTCAGTTTTTCTTTCTTATCATACTCCACACATGAGTGAAATCATTTGGTACATGTATTTCTAAGCCTGGCCTATTTGACTGAGCATAATGCCCTGTAGCTCCATCCACGTTATTGCAAATGATAGGATTTGTTTTCTTCTTATGACTGCTTACTGCACATTCTAATCTGGAGTTCATTCTTATTTTTGTTTGTAGTATCGCTATGTGCTTTCACCATTGCTCTCCTGGTTTTGAACAGTAGCTTTGTGTTAATCGTTATGTACCTATATCTATCTATCTGTCTGTCTATCTATTTATCAATCAATCAATCTATCAGCTTTTTGTCTGTCCATCTGTCCTTGTGTACAGAACAATTAACGACTTAGCCTATGTCACTTTCCTACATTATGCTTCCAAAAATCCTGCAAGGTAACTAGGCTGTAGGGAGAGCACTGGGTTCACCGAGACACTTTCAGGTCGTGTCGGCCGCGTGTACTACAAAACCAGTAAATGGTTGTGCAGGGAGATATACCCGTGACTCTATGCTCTGTCCTCTTTCATCTCCTTCTAAATTGCTCTCTGTATTTAGCCACATTCATTGAATAAGTTCTCCCTGAAAACCACAAGTATCCTTCCTCCGGGCCTGTTGTCAACAGAAAAGTAAACTTGTTGCTTTGATCACCACCATGTTTGAAGGACATCGGCATGATCTCGGCAAATAGGACGGAGGGTCAAATAAAAAGGAACACCAATTTCTAGACAGGAGCAGTTGGGATCTAAGAGTGTATTGTGGCGTGACATGTTTATTTGAGTGTCCAAACTTCCCTCTTTAGGTGGTTATTACTTCACATTCGTGAAGATCATAAAACCCACCGATTTCAAAGGCCCAGATGCTTTTTATTACAGCAACTCAGTTGTTGAGGTGAGAGAAAACAAGAAGGACGTTGCTGAACCAATAAATATATGGCTGGGAACTGCTGAAAACAAACAAAAAGAATTCACGGAGGCCAGATAGGGCTATTTTCTACTGAATGTCTCTGGGGGCTCAAACAGAATCCATTTGTTTCATTTTTTATTTTTCAGTTTCACTCGTGTAGGGTACTTGTCCCCACACCTTCAGCTTGTAGTTTGTCTGTGTCCTTGGATCTCAAGTGAGTCTCCTGTAAGTAAGCATGCAGGTGTTTTGAGTTTTCATCTCTTCTTTTATCCCTGTGTCTTTTGTTTGCAGCACTCAGTGCCTGACCTTTTATTCTGATGATTCAGAGCAGTGCACTTATTGCACTTAAAGAATTTTTTTATCATTAATCTACAATCACTTGAAGAACATTATGTTTACTGTGCTCCCCCCTTCACCAAGTCCCCCCGAAAAACCTCTTCAATCACTGTCGATCAGCGCAGTTGAATGCTGTAGAAACCTTCACCATGTCCCCCCCAACAGATCCCATTACAGTCGCTGTCCATCAGTGAGTAGTGAGATGCTATATAATCTCTAATAGTCTTCTCTGTGTTGTACAGTACTCCCCATGCACACCCAACCCCACGCATTATACATGCTAATCCTAATGCCCACATTCTTTCTCCCCACACTTATCCCTCCCTTCAGACCCACCCTGCCCAGTCCTTTACCCTTTGGTAAATTTTAGTCAACTCTCGGGTTCTGTGAGTCTGCTGCTGTTTTTTTCCTTCAGTTTTTCTTTGTTGTTATACTATACACATGAGTGAAATCACTTGGTACTTGTCTTTCTCCGCCTGGCCTATTTCTCTGAACATACTACCGTCTAGCTCCAACCACGTCATTGCAAACGGTTGTATTTGTTTTCTCTTTAAGGCTGCTTACTGCACTCTTTAAACTGGATTTCATTATTCCTTTTTGTTTGTGGTTTAGCTATGTTATTCACCATTCAACTCCTGGTTATGAAAAGTATCTTTGTGTCAGTCGATATGTATCTGTATCTATCTATCTAACGGTCTGTCTGTCCATCTATGTATCTATGTATGTATGTATCTATGTATCTGTCTATCTATCTTCCTATCACCTATCTATGATGTCTTTCATCTGTCAATCTATGTACCTATCTGTCTATCTTTCATCTGTCGTCTGTCTAAATATCTATCTATGAATCAATCATCTTTTTGTCTGCACAACAATCCTTCTGTACAGAACAGATAACAACATAGCCTATGACTCTTCCCTACATTATGCTTCCAGAAATCTTTCAAGGTAACTAAGCCATAAGGAGAGCACGGTGTTCACCGACACACTTTCAGGTAGAGTCTGCCGCGTCTGCTTACAAAACCAGTAAATGGAGGTGAAAGGACTTGAACCTGTATCTCTGTCAACTGTACACTTCTACTTCCTGCTCGCTTGGTTACTTTATTTAGCCACATTCAGTGAGAAAGTGATCCCTGAAGACCACAAGTATCCTTCCTCTGGGCCTGTTGTCGACAGAAAAGTGTACTTGGTTCTTTACACACCGCCATGTTTGAGGGACATCGGCGTGATCACTGCTGATAGGTGGAGGGAGAAACATAAAGGAACACCTATTTCTGGACAGGAGCACTTGGAACAAAGAGTGTGTTGTGGAGTGAAGTGTTTATTTGAGGGTCCAATCTTCCCTCTTTATGTGGTTATTACTTCATTACATTCCTGAACATCATAAAACGCAATGATTTTAAAAGCCCAGACACATATTATTACAGCAATTCATTTGTTGAGGTGAGAGAAAATGAGAAGGAAGTTGCTGCACCACTAAATCTATGCCTGAGCACTGCTGAAACCAAACAAAAAGTATTCACGGTGGCTTGATAGGGCTATTTTTTACTGACTCTCTCTGGGGACTCAAACAGAATCCGTTTGTTTGTTTGTTTCTCAGTTTCACATGTATAGGGTACCTGTCCCCGCCCCTTCAGCTTGTAGTTTGTCTGTATCCTTGGATCTCAAGTGTGTCTCCAGTAAGGGAGCACGTATGTGGTCTTGAGTTTTCATCAGTACTTCTAAACATGTGTCTTCTGATTGGAGCACTCAAAGCCTGTACTTTCATTGTGATATTTGAGAGCTGTGCTCTTACTGCACTTTGAAATTTTTTTGTTCTCATTAATGTAAAATCATATGCAGAACATTATGTTTTCCAGTCGACCCCCTTCACCATATTCCCCCCAAATCCCAGTTACAGTCGCTGACCACCAGCATGTAATAAGATGCTGTAGAATCACTACATGTCTTCTCTATGTTGAACAGCCATACCCATGACCCCCTACCCTACACATTATGCATGCAAATCCTAATGCCCCCATTCTTTTTCCCCACCCTTATTACTCCCTTCCCACAAACCCTACCCAGTCCCTTTCTCTTTGGTAACTGTTAGTCCACTCTCGGGTTCTGTGAGTCTGCTGCTGTCTTTTCCTTCAGTTTTTCTTTCTTATCATACTCCACACATGAGTGAAATCATTTGGTACATGTATTTCTAAGCCTGGCCTATTTGACTGAGCATAATGCCCTGTAGCTCCATCCACGTTATTGCAAATGATAGGATTTGTTTTCTTCTTATGACTGCTTACTGCACATTCTAATCTGGAGTTCATTCTTATTTTTGTTTGTAGTATCGCTATGTGCTTTCACCATTGCTCTCCTGGTTTTGAACAGTAGCTTTGTGTTAATCGTTATGTACCTATATCTATCTATCTGTCTGTCTATCTATTTATCAATCAATCAATCTATCAGCTTTTTGTCTGTCCATCTGTCCTTGTGTACAGAACAATTAACGACTTAGCCTATGTCACTTTCCTACATTATGCTTCCAAAAATCCTGCAAGGTAACTAGGCTGTAGGGAGAGCACTGGGTTCACCGAGACACTTTCAGGTCGTGTCGGCCGCGTGTACTACAAAACCAGTAAATGGTTGTGCAGGGAGATATACCCGTGACTCAATGCTCTGTCCTCTTTCATCTCCTTCTAAATTGCTCTCTGTATTTAGCCACATTCATTGAATAAGTTCTCCCTGAAAACCACAAGTATCCTTCCTCCGGGCCTGTTGTCAACAGAAAAGTAAACTTGTTGCTTTGATCACCACCATGTTTGAAGGACATCGGCATGATCTCGGCAAATAGGACGGAGGGTCAAATAAAAAGGAACACCAATTTCTAGACAGGAGCAGTTGGGATCTAAGAGTGTATTGTGGCGTGACATGTTTATTTGAGTGTCCAAACTTCCCTCTTTAGGTGGTTATTACTTCACATTCATGAAGATCATAAAACCCACCGATTTCAAAGGTCCAGATGCTTCTTATTACAGCACCGAGTTGTTGAGGTGAGGGAAAACAAGAAGTACGTTGCTGCACCCGTAATCTATGGCTGGGAACAGCTGAAAACAAACAAAAAGAATTCACGGTGGCCAGATAGGGCTATTTTCTACTGAATGTCTCTGGGGGCTCAAGCAGAATCCATTTGTTTCATTGTTTGTTTTTCAGTTTCACTCGTGTATGTTAGTTGTCCCCACACCTTCAGCTGGCAGTTTGTCTGTGTCCTTGGATCTCAAGTGAGTCTCCTGTAAGGAAGCACGTAGGTTTCTTGAGATTTCATCCGTTCTTTTAACCCTGTGTCTTTTGTTTGCAGCACTCAGTGCCTGACCTTTTATTCTGATGATTCAGGGCAGTGCACTTATTGCACTTAAAGTATTTTTTTTTATCAATAATCTACAATCACTTGAAGAACATTATGTTTACTGTGCTCCCTCCTTCACCATGTCCCCCCGAAAAACCTCTTCAGTCACTGTCGATCAGCGTACTTGGATGCTGTAGAACCCTTCACCATGTCCCCCCCCACAGACCCCGTTACAGTCGCTGTCCATCAGTGAGTAGTAAGATGCTATGTGATCTCTACTAGTCTTCTCTGTTTCTACAGTACTCCCCATGCACACCCAACCCCACGCATTATACATGCTAATCCTTATGCCCCCATTCTTTCTCCCCACACTTATCCCTCCCTTCAGACCCACCCTGCCCAGTCCTTTTCCCTTTGGTAACTTTATTCAACTCTCGGGTTCTGTGAGTCTGCTGCTGTTTTTTTCCTTAAGTTTTTCTTTGTTGTTATACTATACACATGAGTGAAACCACTTGGTACTTGTCTTTCTACGCCTGGCCTATTTCTCTGAACATACTACCGTCTAGCTCCATCCACGTCATTGCAAACGGTAGTATTTGTTTTCTCCTTAAGGCAGCTTACTGCACTCTTTAAACTGGATTTCATTCTTCCTTTTTATTTGTAGTTTAGCTATGTTATTCACCATTCTAATCCTGGTTATGAAAAATATCTTTGTGTCAATCGTTATGTATCTGTATCTATCTATCTAACGGTCTGTCTGCCCATCTATGTATCTATGTATGTATGTATCTATGTATCTGTCTATCTATCTATCTATCTTCCTATCATCTATCTATGATGTCTATCATCTGTCAATCTATGTAAATATCTGTCTATCTTTCATCTGTCGTCTGTCTAAATATCTATGAATCAATCATCTTTTTGTCTGCACAACAATCCTTCTGTACAGAACAGATAACAACATAGCCTATGTCTCTTCCCTACATTATGCTTCCAGAAATCTTGCAAGGTAACTAAGCCATAAGGAGAGCACTGTGTTCACCAATACACTTTCAGGTAGAGACAGCCACGTGTGCTTACAATACCAGTAAATGGAGGTGAAAGGACTTGAATCTGTATCTCTGTCCTCTGTCCTCTTATACTTCCTGCTCGCTTGGTTACTTTATTTAGCCACATTCAGTGAGAAAGTGATCCCTGAAGACCACAAGTATCCTTCCTCTGGGCCTGTTGTCGACAGAAAAGTTACTTGGTTCTTTGCACAATGCCATGTTTGAGGGTCATCGGCGTGATCACTGCTGATAGGTGGAGGGACAAACATAAAGGAACACCTATTTCTGGACAGTAGCAGTTGGGAACAAAGAGTGTTTTGTGGAGTGACGTGTTTATTTGAGTGTCCAAACTTCCCTCTTTATATAGTTATTACTTCTTTACATTCATGAACATCATAAAACCCACTGATTACAAAGGCCCAGACGCATATTTTTACAGAAATTCTGTTGTTGAGGTGAGAGAAAATGAAAAGGACGTTGCTCTACCACTAAATCTATGGCTGGGCACGGATGAAATAAAAGAAAAGAATTCACGGTGGAAAGATAGGGCTATTTTCTACTGACTGTCTCTGTGGACTCAAGCAGAGTCCATTTGTTTGATTGTTTGTATTTCAGTTTCACTTGTGTTGGGTACCTGTCCTCACCCCTTCGGCTTGTAGTTTGTCTGTTTCCTTGGATCTCAAGTGAGTCTCCTGTAAGGGAGCACATAAGTGGTCTTGAGTTTTCGTCCTTCTTTGAACCCTGCGTCTTTTGATTTGGAGCTCTCAAAGCCTGTCCTTTTATTCTGATGATTCAGAGCTGTGCCCTTATTGTACTTAATAATTTTTTTTTGTTATCATTAACCTATAATCACTTGAGTAACATTGTGTTTACTAGGCTCCACCGTTCACCAAGTCCCCCACAAAAACCTCTTACAGTTGCTGTCAATCAGCGGAGTTGGATGCTGTAGACCCATTCACTGTTTTCCCACACACACACCCCATTACAATCGCTGTCCATCAGCGAGTAGTAAGATGCTGTAGAATTTCTACTTGTCTTCTCTGTGTTGTACAGCCCTCCCCATGCCCCCCTGAACCAACGCATTATACATGCTAAACCTAATCTCCCTTTTCTTTCTCCCCGCCCTTATCCCTCCTTTCCCAACAACCCTGCCAAGTCCCTTTCCCTTTCGTAACTGTTAGTCCACTTTCGGATTCTGTGAGTCTGCTGCTATTTTTTTCCTTCAGTGTTTCGTTGTTGTTATACTCCACACGAGTTAAATCATTTGGTACTTGTCTTTCTCCACCTGGCCTCTTTCACTGAGCATACTACCGTCTTGCTCCATCCACGTCATTGCTAATGGTACCATTTGTTTTCTTCTTATGGCTGCTAACTGCAGTTCTTAAACTGGACTTCATTCTAACTTTCTGTTTGTGGTTTCGCTATGTGCTTTCACCATTGATCTCCTGGTTATGAGCAATAGCTTTGTGTTAATCGAAATGTATCTGTTTCTATCTATCTATATATCTGTCTGTCTGTCTGACTATCTATCCATCCTTCTATCTTTCTTACTATCTATCTATCATCTATCTTTCTATCTATCTATCCTTCTATCTTTCTTTCTATGTATCTATCTTTCTATCTATTTATCTATCTTCTTATTATCTATCTCTCATGTCTCCCTTCTATCTATGTATCTATCTATCTATCATCTATCATCTATCTATCTGTCTATCTATGTATCTATGAATCAATCATCTTTTTTTCTGCCTATCTATCCTTATGTACAGAAAAGTTAACAACATCGCCTATGTCAGTTCCCTATATTATGCTTCCAAGAATCTTGCAAGGTAACTAGGCCGTAGGGAGAGCACTGAGTTCATTGAGACACTTGCAGGTCAAGTCAGCCACGTGTGCTTACAAAACCAGTATGTGGTGTTGCAGGGACTTGCACCCATATCTCTGTCCTCTGTCCTATTTTAACTCCTTCTCGCTTCCTGACTGTATTTAGCCACATTCAATTGATAAGTGCTCCCTGAAGACCACAAGTATCCCTCCTCTGGGTTTGTTGAAGACAGAAAAGTATACATTGTGCTCTGCTCACCACCAACTTTGAGGGACATCGGTGGGAGAACCGATGATAGGAGGAGGGACAAATAAAAAGGAACACCTATTTATAGACAGGAGCATTTGGGAGCAATGAGAGTGTTGTGGAGTTACGTGTTTGTTTGAGTGTCCAAATTTCCCTCTTTAGGAGGTTATTACTTCTCTACATTCAAGAACATTATAAAACCCAGTGATTTCCAATGACCAGATGCATATTATTGCAGCAATTCAGTTGTTGAGGTGATAAAAAATGAGACGGACGTTGCTGTACCACTAAATCTATGGCTGGGCACTGCTGAAACCAAACAAAAAGAATTCACGGTGGCTAGATAGGGTTGTTTTGTACTGACGGTCTCTGGGTACTCAAACAGAATCCATTTGTTTGTTTGTTTCTCAGTTTCACTTGTGTTGGGTACCTGTCCCCACCCCTTCAGCTTGGAGTTTGTCTGTGTCCTTGGATCTCAAGTGAGTCTTCAGTAAGGGAGCACATATGTGTTCTTGAGTTTTCATCCCTTCCTCTAACTCTGTGTCTTTTGAATGGAGCACTCAGAGTCTGTCCTTTTATTCTGACAATTTAGAGCAGTGTCCTTATTGCACTTACAAAAAATTTTTTGTTATCTTTAATCTATAATCACGTGAAGATCATTATGATCACCAAGTACATGTCCCCCCAAAATGCCCCATTACGGACGCTGCCCATCAGCGTAGTTGGATGCTGTAGACCCCGTCACCATGTTTCCCACCACACACACCGTTACAGTCGCTGTCCACATGCGTGTAGTAAGTTGCTGTAGAAACACTTCTCTTCTATGTGTTGCACAGCCTTCCCCATGCTCCCACCACCCCACACAGTATAAATGCTAATCCTAATGCTCCCTTTCTTTCTGCCCGCCCTTATCCCTCCCTTCCCACCCACCATGCCCATTCCCTTTCCCTTTGGTAACTGTTAGTCCACTCTCGGCTTCTGTGAGTCTGCTGCTGTTCATTTCCTTCAGTTTTTCTTTGTTTTTATACTCCACACAAGGGTGAAATCATTTGGTACTTATCTTTCTTTGCCTGGCCTATTTCACTGAGCATAGTAGTCTCTAGCTCCATCCACGTTGTTCCAAATGGTAGGATTCGTTTTTTTCTTATGGCTGCTTACTGCACTTTTCAAACTGGATTTCTGTGTTCTCTTTTGTCTGTAGTTTAGCTATGTGCTTTCACCTTTGCTCTCCTGGTTATGAGCAATAGCTTTGTGTTAATCGATACTTACCTATATTTTTCTATCTGCCTGTCTATCTATCTATCATTCAATCAATCAGTCATCTTTTTATCTGAACATCTGTCCTTGTATGCAGAACAGTTAACAACATAGACTATGTCCCTTCCCTACGTTATGCTTACAAAAACCTTGCAAGGTAACTAGGCCGTAAGGAGAGCAGTGGGTTCACCGAGACACTTGCAGGTCGAGTCAGAAGTGTACCTACAAAACCAGGAAATGGTGGTGCAGGGACTTGTACCCGTGTCTCTGTCCTCTCTCCTCTTTTATCTCCTTCTCACTTGCTGACTGTATTTAGCCACATTCATTGACTAAGTGCTCCCTGAAGACCACAGGTATCGTTCCTCTTTGACATTTGTCAACAGAAAAGTAAACTTGGTGCTTGCTCACCGCCATGTTTGAGGGATATTGGCCTGATAAACCCTGATAGGAGGGAGGGACAAATAAAAAGTAACACTGATTTCTAGACAGGAGCAGTTGGGAGAGAAGAGTGTGTTGTGGAGTGAAGTGTTTATTTCAGTGTCCAAACTTCCCTCTTTACCTGGTTATTACTTCTTTACATTCGTGGACATCATAAAACCCACTGATTTCAAAGGCCCAGACCCATATTATTACAGCAATTCAGTTGTTGAGTTGAGAGAAAATGAGAAATATATTGCTGCACCACTAAATCTATGGCTGGGCACTGCTGATACCAAACAAAAAGCATTCACAGTGGCCATATAGGTCTATTTACTACTGACTGTCTCGGGGGCACAGACAGAATCCATTTGACTGATTGTTTGTTTTACATATTCACTTGTGTTGGGTACCTCTCCCCACCCCTTCGGCTTGCAGTTTGTCTGTGTCCTTGGTCTCAAGTGAGTCTCCTGTAAGGGAGCACGTAGTTTTTCTTGAGTTTTCATCCCTTCTTTTAAACCTGTGTCTTTTGTTTGGAGCACTCAAAGCCTGTCCTTTTACACTGATGATTCAGAGCTGTGCCCTTATTGCACTTTAAAATTCTTTTTTTGTTATCATTAATCTACAATCACATGCAGAACATTATGTTTAGTAGGATCCCCCTTTCACAAAGTTCGCTCCAAAAACCTCTAAGAGTAGGTGTCCATCAGCATAGTTGGATGCTGTAGACTACTTCACCATGTCCCCACACACAGACCCCGTTACAGTCGCTGTCCATCAGCGTGTAGAATATGCTGTAGAATCTCTAACTTTCTTCTCTGTGTTGTACAGCCCTCCCCATGACCAGCCGATCCCATGCATTATTCATGCTAATTATAATGTCTCCTTTCTTTGTTCCCAACCTTATCCCTCCCTTATCACCCACCCGCCCCTGTCCTTTTCTCTTTGGTATCTGTTAGTCTACTCTCAGGTTCTGGTATTCTGCTGCTTTTTTTTTCCATCTGTTTTTTTTTTAATACTCCACACATGAGGGAAATCATTGGGTACTTATCTTTCTCCTCCTGTTATTTTTCACCGAGCATACTACCGTCTAGCTCCACCCACATCATTGTAAATGGAAGGATTTGTTTTCTTCTTATGGCTGCTTATTGTACTTTTTAAACGGGATTTCACTCATCCTTTTTGTTTGTAGTATCGCTATGTGCTTTCACCATTTATCTCCCTTTTATGAGCAATAGCTTTCTGTTAATTGATATGTATCTGTATCTATCTATCTATCTATCTATCTATCTATCTATCTATCTATCTATCTATCTATCATCTATCATCTATCTATCTATCTAATCTATATTCCTATCTATCTATCATGACTATCATATATCTATCATGTCTATCATCCATCTATCTATCATCTGCCTCTCCTCCAGGTGCTTAGGGAGAGGCAAGGCGAGCCACACCCACAACCTTATCTTTAACGGCGATGAACGCTGAGCATGTGTGGCAGGCCCCAGCTGCTGCTACTGCTGCTGCTGCTGTGATGACTCCTTTCTCTGGTCCAGTGGGGTAAGATTCCAGATCTCTTATTGTTCTCTGCCTGTGCTTTCTCTATACTGGTGTAGTTTTGTTGTATGGGGGCGGATGCTTTCGTGTCTCTGAAGGAATTAAGTATGGGTCTCAGAAATCCCTTATGTCAGTTTTCATTGTACTGTACCGTCTTCTATTTCTACATCTTTGGGGTTTCTCCCGCTGCTACTGCTTTTCCTCTGAGAGGACCTGTACCACAAGATGTTGTAGACAGAAGAGTAAACTTGGTGCTTTGCTCACCACCATGTTTGAGGGACATTGGCGTCACCACTGATAGGAGGAGGGACAGGTAAAAAGGAACACCGAGTTCTAGACGGGAGCAGTTGGGAGCAAAGAGTGTGTTATGGAGTGACGTGTTCGTTTGAGCATCCAAACTTACCTCGGAATCTGGTTATTGCTACTTTACATTCATAAACATCAGAAAATCCACTGTTTTCAAAAGCCCAGATGCATATTATTACAGCAAGACAGTTGTTGAGGTGAGAGAAAATGAGAAGGGCCTTTCTATACCACTGAATCTATGACTGGGCACTGCCAATACCTAAGAGAAAGCATCCATTGTGGCGGGAAGGGCTATTTCCAACTGTCTATCTGGGCACTCAAACAGAATCTCTTTTTTTTTTTTTGATGTCAGTAATGTTCAATTACATGAGCAACATTATGGTTACTAGACTCATCATCTACCCCCCTTCCCTCCATTATCAAGTCCGCAAACCATTATAGTAGCTGTCCATCAATGTTGTAAGATGCTATGGAATCACTATGTGGCTTGTGTGTGTTTTACTGCAATTCCCGTGGGCACCCACCCATACATTATATGTGCAGATCATAATGCCCCTTTTACCCCAATATCCCTATCTTCCCACCCATCCTCCCTGGTACCTTTCCCTTTGGAAACTGCAAGTCTATTCTTGGGTTTTGTGAGTCTGCTCCTGTTTTGTTCCTTCCCGTTTTTGCTTTGTTCTCATACCTCACAGAGGAGTGAAATCCTAGGATACTTGTCTTTCCCCACTTGGCTTATTTCACTGAGCATAACACTCTCTAGCTCCTTCCTTGTTGTTGCAAATGGTGGTTGGATTTGCTTTCTTCTTATGGCTTACTGATATTCCATAGCGTGTATGTACCACCTCTTCTTTATCCATTCATCTCCTGATGGACACTTAGGTTGCTTCCATTTCTTGGGTATTGTAAATAGTGCTGCGATCAACATAGGGGTTCACCTGTCCCTTTCAAACTGGGCTCCTGCACTCTTAGGGTAAATTCCTAGGAGAGGAATTCCTGGGACAAATGGTATTTCTGTTTTTTGCTTTTTTGGGGAACTTCCATACTGCTTTCCATAATGGTTGAGCTGACTGACATTCCCACCAGTAGTGTAGGAGGGTTCCCCTTTCTCCACACCCTTACCGACATCTGTTACTGTCTGTCTTTCGGGTGGTGGCCATCCTAACTGGTGTTAGGTGATACCCCATTGTGGTTTTAATGTGCTTTTCTCTGATGGTTATCGATGTGGAGCGTCTCTTCATGTGCCTGACGGCCACATGAAATTGCTTCTGTGGAGAAGTGTCTGTTAAGATCCACTGCCCATTTTGTAATTGGATTCATTTGCTTTTTGTGTGTTGAGGTTCGTGAGCTCTTGATACATGTTTTGGATGGCAACACCTTATCAAGTATGTCATCAGTGAATATATTCTCCCATACTGAAGGATGTCTTTTGGTTCTACTTATGTTGGTCAAACAGAATCTTTCTAAACCCCCTACCACTTCATTCCAATTCTGACTATTTTTTTTCCAGATCACCAACCAGCCAAGAAAACAGGAACAAAGAGGAGAAGCTGTGATGCAGGAACATCTTGCATAAAACTGAGAGGTGAAGTTTTGTGGAGACTGGTAGGATGCATCTTTCCATGTGCTGCTTTCAAGGGTCATAGGGAAAAAAGATTGCCAATTAGATGAAGCCCGTTGTGTTGACGTCACCTCATATCGGTGCAGCCTCGTAGCCTCTAGCCATTGATGTGAAGGCTAGCATGCGGCACTGTTGTCTTTCCTGCAGAGTTAGACGTGCGGCGTCCCCCGTTTGCAGTTCAGTCAGAGCCTGTGTGCGACTGTCCTGGCACCGGCCATGGTTTACCAGAAAACTGTGCCATTCCTGCTGGGCTGTTGCAGCACCCCTCTCAGAACAGTGCCTCAGCAGCGCTCCAAGGAGTGAGAGAGAGAGAGAGAATTGCGCTCGAGAGACAGTGACAATTTTATTTTCTGTAGCACCATGAGCATGCTCGTGATGTGTATTTTGAGATCTCTTTCTCAGGAAGATTGATTTGAGTCCTGTTACCAGGTTCCTTTGAAGGTTCATATTTGTAGGTGGCGCCCTCTAGCTCCCAGAAGCTTTAATGTCTGGAGATGCTCAGCTCTTGGGGGGATGGAAGAGGTCCCAGGGCAGCGGTGTCGGTGCCCACCCCCGCTGGGACAAAAGAGGTCTTTCCTGTTTCCCGGACGCAGTGCCTGTCTCCACTGCCAGGGCTAGTTTGTGGAGCTTGCAGGGAGAAGCTGATGTAGGTGCGGTCGGCCGTTTTGCAGGCCAGCGCCGGCAGGAAAGCAGGCCGTGTACTAGTTACAGTACAGTAAGGGACCTCGGAGCTGCGAGGCAAGCCAGGGGAATGAAACGCCGGAGCTCCTGAAAGCACCAACGCCTGCCGGGCAGAGTGCACCTGGGCAGTTTGGCACACCTGTCCTTTCTCCTGAGCGGCATGCCCCGTGAAGGCCTTACCCCTTTAGCAGTTCTCTCGCTGTTAGGAAGTCTCTCAGGCTGTCTGCCTTTCTTTTTCCCACAGCAGCCGGATGTGGAGACCTGGGTTGTCCCACAAGAGGCTGGAATCTCAAGTCTCTCAAAGTCTTCCACCTGTCTTTGCTTTCCAACCCCACCGATACTCCAGAAGGCAGCACGTGCACGGTAAGTTTGTGCTCCTAGAGCCCATCTCCAGGGCTATGCATCACACTTCTCCTTGAGGTGCCAGCCTGCCACAGCAGCGTTCTTCCCTGCTGCTCTTCCAGGATTTGTTGTAGTTGTTCTACTTAAATACAGTACGTATGTATGTGCTTTCGGTTTTGGAGGAGGTTTCCACACCCCTCTCACGTGAGCCGCCATGTTTAATTACATCAGCATATCTTTTTTTTTTTTTTTCTGTTTCTCTTGTCTTGGGAACCTGTCCCCACCCCCTCAACTTATAGTTTGTCTTCGTCCTTGGATCTGAAGTGAGTCTCCTGTAAGGGAGCACGTAGGTGGTCTTGAGATTTCATCCCTTCTTTTATCCCTGTGTCTTTTGATTGGAGCACTCAGAGCCTGTCCATTTATTCTGACAATTTAGAGCTGTGCCCTTATTGCAGTTAAGAACTTTTCTTCTTATCATTAATCTACAATCACTCGAAGAACATTATGATTCGCAAGTAAACCAAGTCCCCCCGAAAATCCCTGTTACAGTTGCTCTCCATCAGAGTAGTTGGATGCTGTAGACCCCTTCACCATTTCAGCACACACACACCCCGTTACAGTTGCTGTCCGTCAGTGAGTAGTGAGATGCTCTAGAATCACTACCTGTCTTCTCTATGTTCTACAGCCGTTCCCATGCTCCCCACACCTCACACATTATACATGCTAATCCTAATGTCCCCTTTATTTCTCGACGCCCTAATTAAACCCTTCCCACCTCCCTGCCAAGTCCCTTTCCCTTTGCTAACTGTTAGTCCACTCTCGGGTTCTTTGAGTCTGATGATGTTTTTTCCTTCAGTTTTTCTTTGTTATAATACTCCACACATGAGGGAAATCATTTGGTACATGCATTTCTCCGCCTGGCCTATTTGACTGAGCATAATACAATCTAGCTCCATCCACTTTATAGCAAATGATAGGATTTGTTTTCTTCTTATGATTGCTTACAGCACTTTTTAAACTGGATTTCATTCTTCTTTTTTCTTTGTAGTTTCGCTGTGTGCTTTCACCATTGCTCTCTTGGTTATGAGCAGTAGCTTTGTGTTAATCGATATGTACCTATATCAATCTATCTGTCTGTCTACCTACCTATATATCTGTCTATCTATCAATCAATCAATCATCATTTTGTCTCCCAATCTGTCCTTGTGTACAGAACAGTTAACCACATTGTCTATGTCACTTTCCTACAATATGCTTCCAAAAATCCTGCAAGGTGTCTAGGCTGTAGGGAGAGCACTGGGTTCACAGAGACACTTGCAGGTCGAGTCGGCCACGTGTACCTACAAAACCAGGAAATGGTTGTGCAGGGACTTGAACGCGTGTCTCTATCCTCTGTCCTCTTTCATCTAATTCTCACTTGCTGTCTGTATTTAGCCACATTCATTGACTAAGTGATCCCTGAAGACCAAAAGTATCCTTCCTCTGGGCCTGTTGTCGACAGAAAAGAAAACTTGTTGCTTTGCTCACCACCATGTTTGAAGGACATCGGCATGATCTCTGCTGATAGGACGGAGGGTCAAATAAAAAGGAACACCAATTTCTAGACAGGAGCAGTTTGGAGCTAAGAGTGTATTGTGGAGTGACATGTTTATTTGAGTGTCCAAACTTCCCTCTTTAGGTGGCTATAAGATATTCACATTCGTGAACATCATAAAACCCACTGATTTCAAAGGCCCAGGTGCTAATTATTACAGCAACTCAGTTGTTGAGGTGAGAGAAAATGAGAAGTATGTTGCTGCACCACTAAATCTATGGCTGGGAACTGCTGAAACCAAACAAAAAGAATTCACGGTGGCCAGATAGGGCTATTTTCTGCTGACTGTCAATGGGGACTCAAACAGAGTTAATTTGTTGTTTGTTTTTCAGTTTCACTCGTGTAGGGTACTTGTCCACACACCTTCGGCTTGTAGTTTGTCTGTGTCCTTGGATCTCAAGTGAGTCTGTGTATGTAAGCACATAGGTGTCTTGAGTTTTCATACCTTCTTTTAACACTGTGTCTTTTTTTTCCAGCACTCAGAGCATGACCTTTATTCTGAGGATTCAGAGCTGTGCCCTTATAACAAAAAAAAAAATTTTCTTATTATTAATCTACAGTCACGTGAAAAACATGTTTTCTATGCTCCCCTTCAGCAAGTCCCCCCCAAAACCTGTTACAGTCGCTGTCCATCAGCTAAGTTGGATGCTGTAGACCCCTTCACCATGTACCCCCCCACAGACACCGTTACAGTCGCAGTCCATCAGCGAGCAGTAGATGCTATATAATCTCTGCCAGTCTTCTCTGTGTTTTACAGCACTCCCCGTGCCTCTCCGACCCCATGCAATATACATGCTAAGCCTAATGCCCCAATTCTTTCTCCCCACACTTATCCCTCCCTTCAGACCCACCCTGCCCAGTCCTTTTCCCTTTGGTAACTTTTAGTCAACTGTCGGTTTCTGTGAGTGTGCTGTTGTATTTTTCCTTCAGTTTTTCATTGTTGTTATACTCCACACATGAGTGAAATCACTTGGTACTTGTCTTTCTCCGCCTGGCTTATTTCTCTAAACATACTGCCGTCTAGCTCCATCCTCATCATTGAAAATGGTAGTATTTGTTTTCTTCTTAAGGCTGCTTGCTGCACTTTTTAAAATGGATTTCATTCTTCCTTTTTGTTTGTAGTTTAGCTATGTGAATTCACCATTCATCTCCTGGTTATGAGCAATAGCTTTGTGTCAGTTGATATGTATGTGTAACTATCTATATAACGGTCTGTCTCTCTATCTATGTATCTATGTATCTACCTATCTGTCTATCTATCTATCTATCTATCTATCTATCTTCCTATCATCTATCTATGATGTCTTTCATCTATCAATCTATGTACCTATCTATCTATCTTTCAACTGTCATCTGTCTACCTATCTATCTATGAATCAATCATCTGTTTGTATGCAAATCTATCGTTATGTACAGAACAGTTAACAACATAGCCTATGTCACTTCCCTACATTATGCTTCCAAAAACTTGCAAGGTAACTAGGCCGTAAGGAGAGCACTGGGTTCAACAAGAAACTGCAGGTCGATTCAGCCTCATGTGCTTACAAAACCAGTAAATGGTGTTGCAGGGACTTGAACCCGTATCTCTGTCCTCTGTCCTCTTATACCTCTTTCTCGCTTGCTAACTGTATTTAGCCACATTCATTGACTAAGTGCTCACTGAAGACCACAAGTATCCTTCTTCTGGGCCTGTTGTAGACAGAAGAGTATACTTGGTTTTTTACTCACCACCATGTTTGAGGGACATCGGTGTGATCACCGCTGAAAGGAAGAGGGACAAATAAAAAGGAACACCTATTTCTAGACAGGATCATTTGGGAGCAAAGTGTGTGTTGTGGAGAGACGTGTTTGTTTGAGTGTCCAAACTTCCCTCTTTATGTGGTTATTATATCCTTACAGTCGTGAACATCATAAAACCCACTGATTTCAAAAGCCCAGATGCATATTATTACAGCAATTCATTTGTTGAGGTGAGAAAAAATGATAAGGACTTTTCAGTATCACTAATTCTATACCTGGGCACTGCTGAAACCAAACAAAAAGAATTCACGGAGGCTAGATAGGACTATTTCCTAGTGACTGTCTCTGGGGACTCAAACAGAATCCATTTGTTTCTTTGTTTCAAAGATTCACTTGTATAGGATACCTGTCCCCGCCCATTCAGCTTGTATTTTGTCTGTGCCTTTGGATCTCAAGTGAGTCTCCAGTAAGGGAGCAAGTAGGTTTTCTTGACATTTCATCAGTTTTTCTAAACCTGTGTCTTTTGATTGGAGCACTGAAAGCCTGTAGTTTTATTCTGATATTTGAGAGCTGTTCTCTTACTGCACTTGGAAATTTTTTTTGTTCTCATTAATATACAATCACATGCAGAACAGTATGTTAACTAGTCTATCCCCTTCACCAAGTCCTCGCCAAATCCCAGTTTCAGTCGCTGTCCGTCAGCGTGTCGTAAGATGCTCTAGAATCACTACTTGTCTTCTCTGTGTTGTATAGCCCTCCCAATGACCCTTCACCCTACACATTATTCATGCTAATCCTAATGCCCCCATTCTTTTTCCCCGCCCTTATCAATCCCTTCCCACAAACACTACCCAGTCCCTTTCTCTTTGGTAACTCTTAGTCCACTTTCGGGTACTGTGTATATGCTGCTGTTTCTTCCTTCAGTTTTTCTTTGTTATGGTACTCCACACATGAGTTAAATCATTTGGTACATGTATTTCTCCGACTGGCCTATTTGACTGAGCAAAATACCCTCTAGCTCCATCCAAGTTATTGCCAATGATAGGATTTGTTTTCTTCTTATGGCTGCTTACTGCACTTTTTAAACTGGATTTTATTCTTCTTTTTCGTTTGTAGTTTGCTATGTGCTTCAACCATTGCTCTCATGGTTATGAGCAATGGCTTTGTGTTAATCGATATGAACCTATATCTATCTATCTGTCTGTCTATCAATCAATCAATCAATCAATTAATCATCTTTCTGTCTGCCCATCTGTCCTTGTGTACAGAACAGGTAACCACATATCCTATGTCACTTTCCTACATTATGCTTCCAAAAATCCTGCAAAGTAACTAGGCTGTAGGGAGAGCACTGGGTTCACCGAGACACTTGCGGGTCATGTCGGCCGAGTGTACCTCCAAAACCAGGAAATGGTTTTGCATTGACTTGAACCCGTGTCTCTATCCTCGGTCCTCTTTCATCTCCTTCTCACTTCCTGTCTGTATATAGCCACATTAATTCACTAAGTGCTCCTTGAAGACCACAAGTATACTTCCTCTGGGCCTGTGGTCGACAGAAACGTAAGTTTGTTGCTTTGCTCACCACCATGTTTGAAGGACATCTATGTGAACACCACTGATAGGATGGAGGGTCAAATAAAAAGGAACACCAATTTCTAGACAGGAGCAGTTGGGAGCTAAGACTGTATTGTGGAGTGACATGTTTATTTGAGTGTCCAAACTTCAATCTTTAGGTGGTTATTACTTCACATTCGTGAAGATCATAAAACCCACAGATTTCAAAGGCCCAGATTCTTATTATTACAGCAACTCAGTTGTTGAGGTGAGAGAAAATGAGAAGGACGTTGCTCCACCACTAAATCTATGGCTGGGCCTTGCTGAAAACAAACAAAAAGAATTCACGGTGGCCACATAGTGCTATTTTCTACTGACTGTCTCTGGGGACTCAAAAAGAATGCATTTGTTTGATTGTTTGTTTTTCAGTTTCACTCATGTAGGGTACTTGTCCCCACACCTTCAGCTTGTAGTTTGTCTGTGTCCTTGGATCTCAAGTGAGTCTCCTGTAAGGAAGCACGTAGGTTTCTTGAGTTTCCATCCGTTCTTTTAACCCTGTGTCTTTTGTTTGCAGCACTCAGAGCCTGACCTTTTATTCTGATGATTCAGAGCTGTGCCCTTATTGCACTTAAAAATTTTTTTTGTTATCATTTTTCTACAATCACGTGAAGAACATTATATTTACTATGCTCCCCCTTAACCAAGTCCACCAGCAAAAACCTCTTAAAGTCGCTGTCCATCAGCATAGTTGGATGCTTTAAACCCCTTCAGCATGTACCCCTTCAAAGACACCGATACAGTCGCTGTCAATCATGGAGTAGTAAGATGCTATATAACCTCTACTAGTCTTCTCTGTGTTGTACAGCACTCCCCATGTCCCGCGTGACCCCACGCAATATACATGGTAAACCTAATGCCCCCAATCTTTCTCCCCACACTTATCCCTCCCTTCAGAACCACCCTTTGCAGTCCTTTTCCCTTTGGCAACTTTTAGTCAACTCTCGGGTTCTGTGAGTATCCTGCTGTTTTTTTCCTTCAGTTTCTCTTTGTTGTTATACTCCACACATGAGTGATATCATTTGATATTGTCTTTCTCCGCCTGACCTATTTTTCTGAACATACTACTGTCTAGCTCCATCCTCGTCATTGCAAATGGTAGGATTTGTTTTCTTCTTATGGCTGCTTACTGCACTTTGTAAACTGGATTTCATTCTTCCTTTTTGTTTGTAGTTTAGCTATGTGATTTCACCATTCATCTCCTGGTTATGAGCAACAGCTTTGTGTCAATCGATATGTATCTGTATCTATCTATCACTCTGTCTGTCTGTATATCTATCTATCTTTCTATATATCCTTCTTTCTATCTCTCTATCCTCTCTATTTATCTATCCATCTATCTAGCTTCCTGTCTTCTATCATGTGTATAATCTATCGATCATCTGTCATCTATCTATCTGTCTATCTATGAAACAATCTTCTTTCTGTCTGTCCATCTATCCTTATATACAGAACAGTTAACTACATCACCATTGTCACTTCCCTACATTATGCTTTCAAAAACATTGCAAGGTCACAAGGCCGTAGGGAGCGCACTGGGCTCACTGAGACAATTGCAGATCAAATAAGCTGCGTGTGCTTACAAAACCAGTAAATGGTGGTGCAGGTACTTGAACCCGTATCTCTGTCCTCTGTCCTCTTAAACCTCCTTCTCGCTTGCTAACTGTATTTAGCCACATTCATTGACTAAGTCCTCAATGAAGACCCCAATTATACTTCCTCTTGGCCGGTTGTAGACAGAAAAGTATACTTGGTGCTTTACTCACCACAATGTTTGAGGGACATTGGCATGTTTACCACTGATAGGAGGAGGGATAAAATAAAAAGGAACACCTATTTCTAGACAGGAGCATTTGGGAGCAAAGTGTGTGTTGTGGAGAGACGTGTTTGGTTGAGTGTCCATACTTCCCTCTTTATGTGGTTATTACTTCTTTACAATCGTGGATATCATAAAACCCAGTGACTTCAAAAGCCCAGACGCATATTATTACAGCAATTCATTTGTTGATGTGAGAAAAATGAGAAGGACATTGCAGTACCACTAAATCTATACCTGGGCACTGCTGATACCAAACAAAAGGAATTCCCGGTGGCTAGGTAGGACTATTTTCTAGTGACTGTCTCTGGGGACTCAAACAGAATCCATTTGTTTCTTTGTTTCAAAGATTCACTTGTATAGGGTACCTGTCCCCGCCCCTTCAGCTTGTAGTTTGTCTGTGTCCTTGGATCACAAGTGAGTCTCCTGTAAGGGAGCACTTAGGTGATCTTGAGTTTTCATCAGTTCTTCTAACCCTGTGTCTTTTGATTGGAGCAGTGAAAGCCTGTACTTTTATTCTGATATTTGATAGCTAGGCTCTTACTGCACTTTGAAATTTTTTTTGTTCTCATTAATATACAATCACATGCAGAACAATATGTTTACTAGTCTAAACCCTTCACCAAGTCCTCGCCAAATCCCAGTTTCAGTCGCTGTCCGTCAGTGTGTCATAAGATGTTCTAGAATCACTACTTGTCTTCTCTGTGTTGTATAGCCCTCCCAATGACCCTTCACCCTACACATTATTCATGCTAATCCTAATGCCCCCATTCTATTTCCCCGCCCTTATCCATCCCTTCCCACAAACACTACCCAGTCCCTTTCTCTTTGGTAACTGTTAGTCCACTCTCGGGTACTGTGTATATGCTGCTGTTTCTTCCTTCAGTTTTTCTTTGTTATCGTACTCCACACATGAGTTAAATCATTTGGTACATGTATTTCTCCGACTGGCCTATTTGACTGAGCATAATACCCTCTAGCTCCATACAAGTTATTGCCAATGATAGGATTTGTTTTCTTCTTATGGCTGCTTATTGCACTTTTTAAACAGGATTTTATTCTTCTTTTTCGTTTGTAGTTTCGCTATGTGCTTCAACCATTGCTCTCATGGTTATGAGCAATAGCATTGTTTTAATCGATATGAACCTATATCTCTCTATCTGTCTGTCTATCAATCAATCAATCAATCAATCAATCAATCATCTTTCTGTCTGCCCTTCTGTCTTTGTGTACAGAACTGTTAACCACATATCCAATGTCACTTTCCTACATTATGCTTCCAAAAATCCTGCAAGGTAACTAGGCTGTAGGGTGAGCACTGGTTTCACCGAGACACTTGTAGGTCGTGTCTGCCGAGTGTACCTACAAAACCAGGAAATGGTTGTGCAGGGACTTGAACCCGTGACTCTCTGCTCTGTCCTCTTTCATCTCCTTCTCACTTCCTGTCTGTATATAGCGACATTCATTCACTAAGTGCTCCCTGAAGACCACAAGTATCCTTCCTCTGGGCATGTGGTCGACAGAAACGTAAAATTGTTGCTTTGCTCACGAACATGTTTGAAGGACATTTATGTAAATACCACTGATAGGATGGAGGGTCAAATAAATAGGAACACCAATTTCTAGACAGGAGCAGTTGGGAGCTAAGAGTGTATTGTGGAGTGACATGTTTATTTGAGTGTCCAAACTTCAATCTTTAGGTGGTTATTACTTCACATTCGTGAAGATCATAAAACCCACAGATTTCAAAGGCCCAGATTCTTATTATTATATCAACTCTGTTGTTGAGGTGAGAGAAAATGAGAAGGACGTTGCTCCAACACTAAATCTATGGCTGGGCCTTGCTGAAAACAAACAAAATGAATTCACGGTGGCCAGATAGTGCTATTTTCCTCTGACTGTCTCTGGGTGCTCAAACAGAATCCATTTGTTTGATTGTTTGTTTTTCAGTTCCACTCGAGTAGGGTACTTGTCCCCACACCTTCAGATTGTAGTTTGTATGTGTCCTTGGATCTCAAGTGAGTCTCCTGTAAGGAAACACGTAGGTTTCTTGAGTTTTCATCCGTTCTTTTAACCCTGTGTCTTTTTTTTTGCAGCACTCAGTGCCTGACCTTTTATTCTGATGATTCAGTGCTGTGCCCTTATTGCACTTAAAAAATTTTTTTTGTTATCATTAATCTACAATCACGTGAAGAACATTATGTTTACTATGCTCCCCCTTATCCAAGTCCAACAGCAAAAACCTCTTAAAGTCGCTGTCCATCAGCATAGTTGGATGCTTTAAACCCCTTCATCATGTACCCCTTCAAAGACACCGATACAGTAACTGTCAATCATGGAGTAGTAAGATGCTATATAACCTCTACTAGTCTTCTCTGTGTTGTACAGCACTCCCCATGTCCCGCGCGACCCCACGCAATATACATGGTAATCCTAATGCCCCCAATCTTTCTCGCCACACTTATCCATCCCTTCAGAACCACCCTGTGCAGTCCATTTCCCTTTGGCAACTTTTAATCAACTCTCGGGTTCTGTGAGTATCCTGTTGTTTTTTTCCTTCAGTTTCTCTTTGTTGTTATACTCCACACATGAGTGAAAACACTTGGTACTTGTCTTTCTCCGCCTGGCCTATTTTTCTGTACATACTACTGTCTAGCTCCATCCACGTCATTGCAAATGGTAAGATTTGTTTTCTTCTTATGGCTGCTTACTGCACTTTGTAAACTGGATTTCATTCTTCCTTTTTGTTTGTAGTTTAGCTATGTGATTTCACCATTCATCTCCTGGTTATGAGAAACAGCTTTGTGTCAGTCGATATGTATCTGTATCTATCTATCGCTCTGTATGTGTGTATATCTATCTATCTTCCTATACATCCTTCTTTCGATCTCTCTATCCTCTCTATTTATCTATCCATCTATCTAGCTTCCTGTCTTCTATCATGTGTATAATCTATCGATCATCTGTCATCTATCTATCTGTCTATCTATGAAACAATCTTCTTTCTGTCTGTCCATCTATCCTTATGTACAGAACAGTTAACTACATCAACTATGTCACTTCCCTACATTATGCTTTCAAAAACATTGCAAGGTCACTAGGCCGTAGGGAGAGCACTGGGCTCACTGAGACAATTGCAGATCGAATCAGCCACGTGTGTTTACAAAACCAGTAAATGGTGGTGCAGGGACTTGAACCCGTATCTCTGTCCTCTGTCCTCTTAAACCTCCTTCTCGCTTGCTAACTGTATTTAGCCACATTCATTGACTAAGTCCTCAATGAAGACCCCAATTATAATTCCTCTGGGCCTGTTGTAGACTGAAAAGTATACTTTATGCTTTACTCACCACCATGTTTGAGGGACATTGGCATGTTCACCACTGATAGGAGGAGGGACAAATAAAAAGAACACCTATTTCTAGACAGGAGAATTTGGGAGCAAAGTGAGTGTTGTGGAGATACGTGTTTGGTTGAGTGTATTAACTTCCCTCTTTACGTGGTTATTACTTCTTTACAATCGTGGATATCATAAAACCCAGTGATTTCAAAAGCCCAGACGCATATTATTACAGCAATTCATTTGTTGATGTGAGAAAAATGAGAAGGACATTGCAGTACCACTAAATCTATACCTGGGCACTGCTGATACCAAACAAAAGGAATTCACGGTGGCTAGGTAGGACTATTTCCTAGTGAATGTCTCTGGGGACTCAAACAGAATCCATTTGTTTCTTTGTTTCAAAGATTCACTTGTATAGTGTACCTGTCCCCGCCCCTTCAACTTGTAGTTTGTCTGTGTCCTTGGATCACAAGTGAGTCTCCAGTAAGGGAGCACTTAGGTGATCTTGAGTTTTCATCAGTACTTCTAACCCTGTGTCTTTTGATTGGAGCAGTGAAAGCCTGTACTTTTATTCTGATATTTGATAGCTGGGCTCTTACTGCACTTTGAAATTTTTTTTGTTCTCATTAATATACAATCACATGCAGAACAGTATGTTAACTTGTCTAACCCCTTCACCAAGTCCTCGCCAAATCCCAGTTTCAGTCGCTGTCCGTCAGCGTGTCGTAAGATGCTCTAGAATCACTACTTGTCTTCTCTGTGTTCTATAGCCCTCCCAATGACCCTTCACCCTACACATTATTCATGCTAATCCTAATGCCCCCATTCTTTTTCCCCGCCCTTATCAATCCCTTCCCACAAACACTACCCAGTCCCTTTCTCTTTGGTAACTCTTAGTCCACTCTCGGGTACTGTGTATATGCTGCTGTTTCTTCCTTCAGTTTTTCTTTGTTATGGTACTCCACACATGAGTTAAATCATTTGGTACATGTATTTCTCCGACTGGCCTATTTGACTGAGCAAAATACCCTCTAGCTCCATCCAAGTTATTGCCAATGATAGGATTTGTTTTCTTCTTATGGCTGCTTACTGCACTTTTTAAACTGGATTTTATTCTTCTTTTTCGTTTGTAGTTTGCTATGTGCTTCAACCATTGCTCTCATGGTTATGAGCAATAGCTTTGTGTTAATCGATATGAACCTATATCTATCTATCTGTCTGTCAATCAATCAATCAATCAATCATCTTTCTGTCTGCCCATCTGTCCTTGTGTACAGAACAGGTAACCACATATCCTATGTCACTTTCCTACATTATGCTTCCAAAAATCCTGCAAGGTAACTAGGCTGTAGGGAGAGCACTGGATTCACCGAGACACTTGCGGGTCATGTCGGCCGAGTGTACCTCCAAAACCAGGAAATGGTTTTGCATTGACTTGAACCCGTGTCTCTATCCTCGGTCCTCTTTCATCTCCTTCTCACTTCCTGTCTGTATATAGCCACATTAATTCACTAAGTGCTCCTTGAAGAACACAAGTATACTTCCTCTGGGCCTGTGGTCGACAGAAACGTAAGTTTGTTGCTTTGCTCACCACCATGTTTGAAGGACATCTATGTGAACACCACTGATAGGATGGAGGGTCAAATAAAAAGGAACACCAATTTCTAGACAGGAGCAGTTGGGAGCTAAGATTGTATTGTGGAGTGACATGTTTATTTGAGTGTCTAAACTTCCCTCTTTAGGTGGTTATTACTTCACATTCGTGAAGATCATAAAACCCACAGATTTTCAAGTCCCAGAGTCTTATTATTACAGCAACTCAGTTTTTGAGGTGAGAGAAAATGAGAAGGACGTTGCTCCATCACTAAATCTATGGCTGGGCCTTGCTGAAAACAAACAAAAAGAATTCACGGTGGCCACATAGTGCTATTTTCTACTGACTGTCTCTGGGGACTCAAAAAGAATCCATTTGTTTGATTGTTTGTTTTTCAGTTTCACTCATGTAGGGTACTTGTCCCCAAACCTTCAGCTTGTAGTTTGTCTGTGTCCTTGGATCTCAAGTGAGTCTCCTGTAAGGAAGCACGTAGGTTTCTTGAGTTTCCATCCGTTCTTTTAACCCTGTGTCTTTTGTTTGCAGCACTCAGAGCCTGACCTTTTATTCTGATGATTCAGAGCTGTGCCCTTATTGCACTTAAAAATTTTTTTTGTTATCATTTTTCTACAATCACGTGAAGAACATTATATTTACTATGCTCCCCCTTAACCAAGTCCACCAGCAAAAACCTCTTAAAGTCGCTGTCCATCAGCATAGTTGGATGCTTTAAACCCCTTCAGCATGTACCCCTTCAAAGACACCGATACAGTCGCTGTCAATCATGGAGTAGTAAGATGCTATATAACCTCTACTAGTCTTCTCTGTGTTGTACAGCACTCCCCATGTCGCGCGTGACCCCACGCAATATACATGGTAAACCTAATGCCCCCAATCTTTCTCCCCACACTTATCCCTCCCTTCAGAACCACCCTTTGCAGTCCTTTTCCCTTTGGCAACTTTTAGTCAACTCTCGGGTTCTGTGAGTATCCTGCTGTTTTTTTCCTTCAGTTTCTCTTTGTTGTTATACTCCACACATGAGTGATATCATTTGATATTGTCTTTCTCCGCCTGACCTATTTTTCTGAACATACTACTGTCTAGCTCCATCCTCGTCATTGCAAATGGTAGGATTTGTTTTCTTCTTATGGCTGCTTACTGCACTTTGTAAACTGGATTTCATTCTTCCTTTTTGTTTGTAGTTTAGCTATGTGATTTCACCATTCATCTCCTGGTTATGAGCAACAGCTTTGTGTCAGTCGATAGGTATCTGTATCTATCTATTGCTCTGTCTATCTGTATATCTATCTATCTTCCTATATATCCTTCTTTCTATCTCTCTATCCTCTCTATTTATCTATCCATCTATCTAGCTTCCTGTCTTCTATCAAGTGTATAATCTATCGATCATCTGTCATCTATCTGTCTGTCTATCTATGAAACAATCTTCTTTCTGTCTGTCCATCTATCCTTATGTACAGAACAGTTAACTACATCACCTATGTCACTTCCCTACATTATGCTTTCAAAAACATTGCAAGGTCACTAGGCCGTAGGGAGAGCACTGGGCTCACTGAGACAATTGCAGATCGAATCAGCCGCGTGTGCTTAAAAAACCAGTAAATGGTGGTGCAGGGACTTGAACACGTATCTCTGTCCTCTGTCCTCTTAAACCTCCTTCTCGCTTGCTAACTGTATTTAGCCACATTCATTGACTAAGTCCTCACTGAAGACCCCAATTATACTTCCTCTGGGCCTGTTGTAGACAGAAAAGTATACTTGGTGCTTTACTCACCACCATGTTTGAGGGACATTGGCATGTTCACCACTGATAGGAGGAGGGACAAATAAAAAGAACACCTATTTCTAGACAGGAGCATTTGGGAGCAAAGTGTGTGTTGTGGAGAGACGTGTTTGGTTGAGTGTCCAAACTTCCCTCTTTATGTGGTTATTACTACTTCACAATCGTGGATACCATAAAACCCAGTGATTTCAAAAACCCAGACGCATATGATTACAGCATTTCATTTGTTGATGTGAGAAAAATGAGAAGGACATTGCAGAACCACTAAATCTATACCTGGGCACTGCTGATACCAAACAAAAGGAATTCACGGTGGCTAGGTAGGACTGTTTTCTAGTGACTGTCTCTGGGGTCTCAAACAGAATCCATTTGTTTCTTTGTTTCAAAGATTCACTTGTATAGGGTACCTGTCCCCGCCCCTTCAGCTTGTAGTTTGTCTGTGTCCTTGGATCACAAGTGAGTCTCCAGTAAGTGAGCACTTAGGTGATCTTCAGTTTTCATCCGTCCTTTTAACCCTGCGTCTTTTGATTGGAGCAGTGAAAGCCCGTACTTTTATTCTGATATTTGATAGCTAGGCTCTTACAGAACTTTGAAATTTTTTTTATTCTCATTAATATACAATCGCATGCAGAACAATATGTTTACTAGTCTAACCCCTTCACCAAGTCCTCGCCAAATCCCAGTTTCAGTCGCTGTCCGTCAGCGTGTCGTAAGATGCTCTAGAATCACTACTTGTCTTCTCTGTGTTGTATAGCCCTCCTAATCGCCATTCACCCTACACGTTATTCATGCTAATCCTAATGCCCCCATTCTTTTTCCCCGCCCTTATCAATCCCTTACCACAAACACTACCCAGTCCCTTTCTCTTTGGTAACTGTTAGTCCACTCTCGGGTACTGTGTATATGCTGCTGTTTCTTCCTTCAGTTTTTCTTTGTTATCGTACTCAACACATGAGTTAAATGATTTGGTACATGTAATTCTCCGACTGGCCTATTTGACTGAGCATAATACCCTCTAGCTCCATCCAAGTTATTGCCAATGATAGGATTTGTTTTCTTCTTATGGCTGCTTGTTGCACTTTTTAAACTGGATTTTATTCTTCTTTTTTGTTTGTAGTTTCGCTATGTGCTTCAACCATTGCTCTCATGGTTATGAGCAATAGCTTTGTGTTAATCGATATGAACCTATATTTATCTATCTGTCTGTCTATCAATCATTCAATGAATCAATCAATCATCTTCCTGTCTGCCCATCTGTCCTTGTGTACAGAACAGTTAACCACATATCCAATGTCACTTTCCTACATTATGCTTCCAAAAATCCTGCAAGGTAACTAGGCTGTAGGGAGAGCACTGGGTTCACTGAGACACTTGCAGGACCTGTCGGCCGAGTGTACCTACAAAACCACGAAATGGTTGTGCAGGGACTTGAACCCGTGACTCTCACCTCTGTCCTCTTTCATCTCCTTCTCACTTCCTGTCTGTATTTAGCCACATTCATTCACTATGTGCTCCCTGAAGACCACAAGTATCCTTCCTCTGGGCATGTGGTCGACAGAAACGTAAAATTGTTGCTTTGCTCACCACCATGTTTGAAGGACATCTATGTGAACACCACTGATGGGATGGAGGGTCAAATAAAAAGGAACACCAATTTCTAGAAAGGACCAGTTGGGAGCTAACAGTGTATTGTGGATTGACGTGTTTATTTGAGTGTCCAAACTTACCTCTTTAGGTGGTTATTAGATTTTCACATTCGTGAACATCATAAAATCCACTGATTTCAAAGGCCCAGATGCTTATTATTACAGCAACTCAGTTGTTGAGGTGAGAGAAAATGAGAAGTATGTTGCTGCACCACTAAATCTATGGCTGGGAACTGTTGAAACCAAACAAAAAGAATTCACGGTGGCCAGATAGGGCTATTTTCTGCTGACTGTCTCTGGGGACTCAAACAGAATCCATTTGCTTGATTGTTTGATTTTCCGTTTCACTCGTGTAGGGTACTTGTCCACACACCTTCGGCTTGTAGTTTGTCTGTGTCCTTGGATCTCAAGTGAGTCTCGTGTAAGTAAGCACATAGGTGTCTTGAGTTTTCATCCCTTCTTTTATCCCTGTGTCTTTTGTTTGCAGCACTCAGTGCCTGAACTTTTATTCTGATGATTCAGAGCTGTGCACTTATTGCACTTAAAGAATATTTTTTATCATTAATCTACAATCATGTGAAGAACTTTATGTTTACTATGCTCCCCCCTTCACCAAGTCCCCCCGAAAAACCTCTTCAGTCACTGTCGATCAGCGTAGTTGGATGCTGTAGACCCCTTCACCATGTCCCCCCCAAATGTCCCCGTTACAGTCACTGTCCATCAGTGAATAGTAAGATGCTATATGATCTCTACTAGTCTTCCCTGTTTTGTACAGTACTCCCCATGCACACCCGACCCCGCGCATTATACATGCTAAACTTAATGCCCCCATTCTTTCTCCCCACACTTATCCCTCCCTTCAGACTCACCCTGCCCAGTCCTTTTTCCTTTGGTTACTTTTAGTCAACTCTCGGGTTCTGTGAGTCTGCTGCTGTTTTTTTACTTCAGTTTTTCTTTGTTGTTATACTCCACACATGAGTGAAATCACTTGGTCCTTGCCTTTATCTGCCTGCACTACTTTTCTGAACATACTACCGTCTTGCTCCATCCACGTCATTGCAAATGGTAGTATTTGTTTTCTTCTTAAGGCTGCTTACTGCACTTTTTAAACTGGATTTCATTCTTCCTTTTTGTTAGTAGTTTAGCTATGTTATTCACCATTCATCTCCTGGTTATGAACAATAGCTTTGTGTCAATCGACATGTATCTGTATCTATCTATCTAAAGGTCTGTCTGTCTATCTATGTATCTATGTATGTATATATCTATGTATCTATGTATCTATCTATGTATCTATCTATCTATCTTCCTATCATCTATCTATGATGTCTATCATCTATTAATCTATGTACCTATCTATCTATCTTTCACCTGTCGTCTGTCTACCTATCTATCTATGAAACAATTAACTTTTTGTCTGCCCATCTATCCTTATGTACAGAACAGTTATCAACATAGCCTATGTCTCTTCCCTACATTATGCATCCAGAAATCTTGCAAGGTAACTAAACCATAAGGAGAGCACTGTGTTCACCGATACGCTTTCAGGTAGATTCAGCAGAGTGTGCTTACAAAACCAGTAAATGGAGGTGAAAGGACTTGAACCCGTATCTTCGTCCTCTGACCTCTTATACTTCCTGCTCGCTTGTTGACTTTATTTAGCCACATTCAGTGACTAAGTGATCCCTGAAGACCACAAGTATCCTTCGTCTGGGCCTGTTGTCGACAGAAAAGTGTACTTGGCCCTTTGCACACCACCATGTTTGAGGGACATTGGCGTGATCACTGCTTATAGGTGGTGGGACAAATATGAATTAACACCTATTTCTGGACAGGAGCAGTTGGGAACAAAGAGTGTGTTGTGGAGTGAAGTGTTTATTTGAGTGTCCAAACTTCCCTCTTTAGGTGGTTATTACTTCTTTACATTCGTGAACATCATAAAAAGCAATGATTATAAATGCCCAGACGCATATTATTACAGCAATTCATTTGTTGAGGTGAGAGGAAATGAGAAGGAAGTTGCTGCACCACTAAATCTATGCCTGAGCACTGCTGTAACCAAACAGAAAGAATTCACGGTGGCTAGATAGGGCTATTTTCAACTGACTCTCTCTGGAGTCCAAAACAGAATCCATTTCTTTCTTTGTTTCTCAGTTTCACTTGTGTAGGGTACCTGTCCCCGCCCCTTCAGCTTGTAGTTTGTCTGTGTCCTTGGATCTCAAGTGAGTCTCCAGTAAGGGAGCACGTAGTTGGTCTTGAGTTTTCATCAGTTCTTCTAACCCTGTGTCTTTTGATTGGAGCACTCAAAGGCTGTACTTCTATTCTGATATTTGAGAGCTGTGCTCTTACTGCACTTTAAAATTCTTTTTGTTCTCATTAATATACAATCACACGCAGAAAATTATGTTATTCTGTCTACCCTCTTCTCCATGTCAACTCAAATCCCAGTTACAGCCGCTCTCCGTCAGCATGTACTAAGATGCTGTAGAATCACTACATGTCTTCTCTGTGTTGTACAGCCCTACCCATGACACCCCACCCTACACATTATACATGCTAATCCTAATGCCCCCATTCTTTTTCCCCGCACTTATTACTCCCATCCCACAAACCCTACCCAGTCCCTTTCTCTTTGGTAACTGTTAGTCCACTCTCGGGTTCTGTGAGTCTGCTGCTGTCTTTTCCTTCAGTTTTTCTTTGTTATCATACTCCACACATGAATGAAATCATTTGGTACATGTATTTCTCCGCCTGGCCTATTTGACTGAGCATAATACCCTCTAGCTCCATCCACGTTATTGCAAATGATAGGATTTGTTATCTTCTTATGGCTGCTTACTGCACTTTTTAAACTGGATTTCATTCATCTTTTTTTTTGTAGTTTTGCAATGTGCTTTCACCATTGCTCTCCTTGTTATGAGCATTAGCTTTGTGCTAATCGATATGTACCTATATCTATCTATCTGTCTGTCTATCTATTTATCAATCACTCAATCAATCATCCTTTTGTCTGTCCATCTGTCCATGTGTACAGAACAGTTAACCATATACCCTATATCACTTTCCTGCACTATGCTCCCAAAAATCCTGCAAAGTATCTAGGCTGCAGAGGGAGCACTGGGTTCACTGAGACACTTGCAGTTCGAGTCGGCCGCGTGTACCTACAAAACCAGGAAATGGTTGTGCTGGGACTTGAACCCGTGTCTCTATTCTCTGTCCTCTTTCATCTCCTTCTAACTTGCTGTCTGTATTTAGCCACATTCATTGACTAAGTGCTCCCTGAAGATCTCAAGTATCATTCCTCTGGGCCTGTTGTCGACAGAAAAGTCAACTTGTTGCTTTGCTCACCACCATGTTTGAAGGACATCAGCGTGATCACCGCCGATAGGACGGAGGGTCAAATAAAAAGGAACACCAATTTCTAGACAGGAGCAGTTGGGAGCTAACAGTGTATAGTGGAGTGACGTGTGTATTTGAGTGTCCAAACTTCCCTCTTTAGGTGGTTATTAGATTTTCACATTCGTGAACATCATAAAATCCACTGATTTCAAAGGCCCAGATGCTTATTATTACAGCAACTCAGTTGTTGAGGTGAGAGAAAATGAGAAGTATGTTGCTGCACCACTAAATCTATGGCTGGGAACTGTTGAAACCAAACAAATAGAATTCACGGTGGCCAGATAGGGCTATTTTCTGCTTACTGTCTCTGGGGACTCAAACAGAATCCATTTGCTTGATTGTTTGATTTTCCATTTCACTCGTGTAGGGTACTTGTCCACACACCTTCGGCTTGTAGTTTGTCTGTGTCCTTGGATCTCAAGTGAGTCTCCTGTAAGTAAGCACGTAGGTGTCTTGAGTTTTCATCCCTTCTTTTATCCCTGTGTCTTTTGTTTGCAGCACTCAGTGCCTGACCTTTTATTCGGATGATTCAGAGCTGTGCACTTATTGCACTTAAAGAATATTTTTTATCATTAATCTACAATCACGTGAAGAACATTATGTTTACTATGCTCCCCCCTTCTCCAAGTCCCCCCGAAAAACCTCTTCAGTCACTGTCGATCAGCGTAGTTGGATGCTGTAGACCCCTTCACCATGTCCCCCCCAAAAGTCCCCATTACAGTCACTGTCCATCAGTGAGTAGTAAGATGCTATATGATCTCTACTAGTCTTTGTGTTGTACAGTACTCCCCATGCACACCCGACCCCGCGCATTATACATGCTAAACTTAATGCCCCCATTCTTTCTCCCCACACTTATCCCTCCCTTCAGACTCACCATGCCCAGTCCTTTTTCCTTTGGTTACTTTTAGTCAACTCTCGGGTTCTGTGAGTCTGCTGCTGTTTTTTTACTTCAGTTTTTCTTTGTTGTTATACTCCACACATGAGTGAAATCACTTGGTACTTGAATTTATCCGCCTGCCCTATTTTTCTGAACATACTACCGTCTTGCTCCATCCACATCTTTGCAAATGGTAGTATTTGTTTTCTTCTTAAGGCTGCTTACTGCACTTTTTAAACTGGATTTCTTTCTTCTTTTTTGTTTGTAGTTTAGCTATGTTATTCACCATTCATCTCCTGGTTATGAACAATAGCTTTGTGTCAATCGACATGTATCTGTATCTATCTATCTAAAGGTCTGTCTGTCTATCTATGTATCTATGTATGTATATATCTATGTATCTATGTATCTATCTATGTATCTATCTATCTATCTTCCTATCATCTATCTATGATGTCTACCATCTATTAATCTATGTACCTATCTATCTACCTTTCACCTGTGGTCTGTCTACCTATCTGTCTATGAAACAATCTTCTTTTTGTCTGCCCATCTATCCTTATGTACAGAACAGTTAACAACATAGCCTATGTCTCTTCCCTACATTATGCTTCCAGAAATCTTGCAAGGTAACTAAGCCATAAGAAGAGCACTGTGTTCACTGATACGCTTTCAGGTAGAGTCAGCATGGTGTGCTTACAAAACCAGTAAATGGAGGTGAAAGGACTTGAACCCGTATTTTTGTCCTCTGTCCTCTCATACGTCCTGCTCGCTTGTTGACTTTATTTAGCCACATTCAGTGAGTAAGTGATCCCTGAAGACCACAAGTATCCTTCGTCTGGGCCTGTTGTCGACAGAAAAGTGTACTTGGCCCTTTGCACACCACCATGTTTGAGGGACATTGGCGTGATCACTGCTGATAGGTGGAGGGACAAATATGAATTAACACCTATTTCTGGACAGGAGCAGTTGGGAACAAAGAGTGTGTTGTGGAGTGAAGTGTTTATTTGAGTGTCCAAACTTCCCTCTTTAGGTGGTTATTACTTCTTTATATTCGTGCACATCACAAAAAGCAATGATTACAAATGCCCAGACGCATATTATTACAGCAATTCATTTGTTGAGGTGAGAGGAAATGAGAAGGAAGTTGCTGCACCACTAAATCTACGCAAGAGCACTGCTGAAACCAAACAAAAAGAATTCACGGTGGCTAGATAGGGCTATTTTCTACTGACTCTCTCTGGGGTCCAAAACAGAATCCATTTCTTTCTTTGTTTCTCAGTTTCACTTGTGTAGGGTACCTGTCCCCGCCCCTTAAGCTTGTAGTTTATCTGTTTCCTTGGATCTCAAGTGAGTCTCCAGTAAGGGAGCACGTAGTTGGTCTTGAGTTTTCATCAGTTCTTCTAACCCTGTGTCTTTTGATTGGAGCACTCAAAGGCTGTACTTTTATTCTGATATTTGAGAGCTGTGCTCTTACTGCACTTTGAAATTCTTTTTATTTTCATTAATATACAATCACATGCAGAAAATTATGTTATTCCGTCTACACTCTTCACCAAGTCACCCCAAATCCAAGTTACAGCCGCTCTCCGTCAGCATGTCCAAAGATGCTGTAGAATCACTACATATCTTCTCTGTGTTGTACAGCCCTACCCATGACACCCCACCCTACACATTATACATGCTAATCCTAATGCCCCCATTCTTTTTCCCCGCACTTATTACGCCCTTCCAACAAACCCTACCCAGACACTTTCTCTTTGGTAACTGTTAGTCGACGATCGGGTTCTGTGAGTCTGATGCTGTCTTTTCCTTCAGTTTTTCTTTGTTATCATACTCCACACATGAGTGAAATCATTTGGTACATGTATTTCTCCGCCTGGCCTATTTGACTGAGCATAATACCCTCTAGCTCCATCCACGTTATTGCAAATGATAGGATTTGTTTTCTTCTTATGGCTGCTTACTGCACTTTTTAAACTGGATTTCATTCTTCTTTTTTGTTTTTAGTTTTGCAATATGCTTTCACCATTGCTCTCCTTGTTATGAGCAGTAGCTTTGTGCTAATCGATATGTACCTATATCTATCTATCTGTCTGTCTATCTATCAATCACTCAATCAATCATCCTTTTGTCTGTCCATCTGTCCATGTGTACAGAACAGTTAACCATATACCATATATCACTTTCCTGCACTATGCTTCCAAATATCCTGCAAAGTATCTAGGCTGCAGTGGGAGCACTGGGTTCACCGAGACACTTGCAGTTCGAGTCGGCCGCGTGTACCTACAAAAGCAGGAAATGGTTGTGCTGGGACTTGAACCCGTGTCTCTATCCTCTGTCCTCTTTAATCTCCTTCTAACTTGCTGTCTGTATTTAGCCACATTCATTGACTAAGGGCTCCCTGAAGATCTCAAGTATCATTCCTCTGGGCCTGTTGTCAACAGAAAAGTAAACTTGTTGCTTTGCTTACCACCATGTTTGAAGGACATCAGCATGATCACAGCCGATAGGAAGGAGGGTCAAATAAAAAGGAACACCAATTTCTAGACAGGAGCAGTTGGGAGGTAACAGTGTATTGTGGATTGACGTGTTTATTTGAGTGTCCAAACTTCCCTCTTTAGGTGGTTATTAGATTTTCACATTCGTGAACATCATAAAATCCACTGATTTCAAAGGCCCAGATGCTTATTATTACAGCAACTCAGTTGTTGAGGTGAGAGAAAATGAGAAGTATGTTGCTGCACCACTAAATCTATGGCTGGGAAATGTTGAAACCCAACAAAAAGAATTCACGGTGGCCAGATAGGGCTATATTCTGCTGACTGTCTCTGGGGACTCAAACAGAATCCATTTGCTTGATTGTTTGATTTTCCGTTTCACTCGTGTAGGGTACTTGTCCACACACCTTCGGCTTGTAGTTTGTCTGTGTCCTTGGATCTCAAGTGAGTCTCGTGTAAGTAAGCACATAGGTGTCTTGAGTTTTCATCCCTTCTTTTATCCCTGTGTCTTTTGTTTGCAGCACTCAGTGCCTGACCTTTTATTCGGATGATTCAGAGCTGTGCACTTATTGCACTTAAAGAATATTTTTTATCATTAATCTACAATCACGTGAAGAACATTATGTTTACTATGCTCCCCCCTTCTCCAAGTCCCCCCGAAAAACCTCTTCAGTCACTGTCGATCAGCGTAGTTGGATGCTGTAGACCCCTTCACCATGTCCCCCCCAAATGTCCCCGTTACAGTCACTGTCCATCAGTGAGTAGTAAGATGCTATATGATCTCTACTAGTCTTCCCTGTTTTGTACAGTACTCCCCATGCACACCCGACCCCGCGCATTATACATGCTAAACTTAATGCCCCCATTCTTTCTCCCCACACTTATCCCTCCCTTCAGACTCACCCTGCCCAGTCCTTTTTCCTTTGGTTACTTTTAGTCAACTCTCGGGTTCTGTGAGTCTGCTGCTGTTTTTTTACTTCAGTTTTTCTTTGTTGTTATACTCCACACATGAGTGAAATCACTTGGTCCTTGCCTTTATCCGCCTGCCCTATTTTTCTGAACATACTACCGTCTTGCTCCATCCACGTCATTGCAAATGGTAGTATTTGTTTTCTTCTTAAGGCTGCTTACTGCACTTTTTAAACTGGATTTCATTCTTCCTTTTTGTTAGTAGTTTAGCTATGTTATTCACCATTCATCTCCTGGTTATGAACAATAGCTTTGTGTCAATCGACATGTATCTGTATCTATCTATCTAAAGGTCTGTCTGTCTATCTATGTATCTATGTATGTATATATCTATGTATCTATGTATCTATCTATCTATCTTCCTATCATCTATCTATGATGTCTATCATCTATTAATCTATGTACCTATCTATCTATCTTTCACCTGTCGTCTGTCTACCTATCTATCTATGAAACAATTAACTTTTTGTCTGCCCATCTATCCTTATGTACAGAACAGTTATCAACATAGCCTATGTCTCTTCCCTACATTATGCATCCAGAAATCTTGCAAGGTAACTAAACCATAAGGAGAGCACTGTGTTCACCGATACGCTTTCAGGTAGATTCAGCAGAGTGTGCTTACAAAACCAGTAAATGGAGGTGAAAGGACTTGAACCCGTATCTTCGTCCTCTGACCTCTTATACTTCCTGCTCGCTTGTTGACTTTATTTAGCCACATTCAGTGACTAAGTGATCCCTGAAGACCACAAGTATCCTTCGTCTGGGCCTGTTGTCGACAGAAAAGTGTACTTGGCCCTTTGCACACCACCATGTTTGAGGGACATTGGCGTGATCACTGCTTATAGGTGGTGGGACAAATATGAATTAACACCTATTTCTGGACAGGAGCAGTTGGGAACAAAGAGTGTGTTGTGGAGTGAAGTGTTTATTTGAGTGTCCAAACTTCCCTCTTTAGGTGGTTATTACTTCTTTACATTCGTGAACATCATAAAAAGCAATGATTATAAATGCCCAGACGCATATTATTACAGCAATTCATTTGTTGAGGTGAGAGGAAATGAGAAGGAAGTTGCTGCACCACTAAATCTATGCCTGAGCACTGCTGTAACCAAACAGAAAGAATTCACGGTGGCTAGATAGGGCTATTTTCAACTGACTCTCTCTGGAGTCCAAAACAGAATCCATTTCTTTCTTTGTTTCTCAGTTTCACTTGTGTAGGGTACCTGTCCCCGCCCCTTCAGCTTGTAGTTTGTCTGTGTCCTTGGATCTCAAGTGAGTCTCCAGTAAGGGAGCACGTAGTTGGTCTTGAGTTTTCATCAGTTCTTCTAACCCTGTGTCTTTTGATTGGAGCACTCAAAGGCTGTACTTCTATTCTGATATTTGAGAGCTGTGCTCTTACTGCACTTTAAAATTCTTTTTGTTCTCATTAATATACAATCACACGCAGAAAATTATGTTATTCTGTCTACCCTCTTCTCCATGTCAACTCAAATCCCAGTTACAGCCGCTCTCCGTCAGCATGTACTAAGATGCTGTAGAATCACTACATGTCTTCTCTGTGTTGTACAGCCCTACCCATGACACCCCACCCTACACATTATACATGCTAATCCTAATGCCCCCATTCTTTTTCCCCGCACTTATTACTCCCATCCCACAAACCCTACCCAGTCCCTTTCTCTTTGGTAACTGTTAGTCCACTCTCGGGTTCTGTGAGTCTGCTGCTGTCTTTTCCTTCAGTTTTTCTTTGTTATCATACTCCACACATGAATGAAATCATTTGGTACATGTATTTCTCCGCCTGGCCTATTTGACTGAGCATAATACCCTCTAGCTCCATCCACGTTATTGCAAATGATAGGATTTGTTATCTTCTTATGGCTGCTTACTGCACTTTTTAAACTGGATTTCATTCATCTTTTTTTTTGTAGTTTTGCAATGTGCTTTCACCATTGCTCTCCTTGTTATGAGCATTAGCTTTGTGCTAATCGATATGTACCTATATCTATCTATCTGTCTGTCTATCTATTTATCAATCACTCAATCAATCATCCTTTTGTCTGTCCATCTGTCCATGTGTACAGAACAGTTAACCATATACCCTATATCACTTTCCTGCACTATGCTCCCAAAAATCCTGCAAAGTATCTAGGCTGCAGAGGGAGCACTGGGTTCACTGAGACACTTGCAGTTCGAGTCGGCCGCGTGTACCTACAAAACCAGGAAATGGTTGTGCTGGGACTTGAACCCGTGTCTCTATTCTCTGTCCTCTTTCATCTCCTTCTAACTTGCTGTCTGTATTTAGCCACATTCATTGACTAAGTGCTCCCTGAAGATCTCAAGTATCATTCCTCTGGGCCTGTTGTCGACAGAAAAGTCAACTTGTTGCTTTGCTCACCACCATGTTTGAAGGACATCAGCGTGATCACCGCCGATAGGACGGAGGGTCAAATAAAAAGGAACACCAATTTCTAGACAGGAGCAGTTGGGAGCTAACAGTGTATAGTGGAGTGACGTGTGTATTTGAGTGTCCAAACTTCCCTCTTTAGGTGGTTATTAGATTTTCACATTCGTGAACATCATAAAATCCACTGATTTCAAAGGCCCAGATGCTTATTATTACAGCAACTCAGTTGTTGAGGTGAGAGAAAATGAGAAGTATGTTGCTGCACCACTAAATCTATGGCTGGGAACTGTTGAAACCAAACAAATAGAATTCACGGTGGCCAGATAGGGCTATTTTCTGCTTACTGTCTCTGGGGACTCAAACAGAATCCATTTGCTTGATTGTTTGATTTTCCATTTCACTCGTGTAGGGTACTTGTCCACACACCTTCGGCTTGTAGTTTGTCTGTGTCCTTGGATCTCAAGTGAGTCTCCTGTAAGTAAGCACGTAGGTGTCTTGAGTTTTCATCCCTTCTTTTATCCCTGTGTCTTTTGTTTGCAGCACTCAGTGCCTGACCTTTTATTCGGATGATTCAGAGCTGTGCACTTATTGCACTTAAAGAATATTTTTTATCATTAATCTACAATCACGTGAAGAACATTATGTTTACTATGCTCCCCCCTTCTCCAAGTCCCCCCGAAAAACCTCTTCAGTCACTGTCGATCAGCGTAGTTGGATGCTGTAGACCCCTTCACCATGTCCCCCCCAAAAGTCCCCATTACAGTCACTGTCCATCAGTGAGTAGTAAGATGCTATATGATCTCTACTAGTCTTTGTGTTGTACAGTACTCCCCATGCACACCCGACCCCGCGCATTATACATGCTAAACTTAATGCCCCCATTCTTTCTCCCCACACTTATCCCTCCCTTCAGACTCACCATGCCCAGTCCTTTTTCCTTTGGTTACTTTTAGTCAACTCTCGGGTTCTGTGAGTCAGCTGCTGTTTTTTTACTTCAGTTTTTCTTTGTTGTTATACTCCACACATGAGTGAAATCACTTGGTACTTGCCTTTATCCGCCTGCCCTATTTTTCTGAACATACTACCGTCTTGCTCCATCCACATCTTTGCAAATGGTAGTATTTGTTTTCTTCTTAAGGCTGCTTACTGCACTTTTTAAACTGGATTTCTTTCTTCTTTTTTGTTTGTAGTTTAGCTATGTTATTCACCATTCATCTCCTGGTTATGAACAATAGCTTTGTGTCAATCGACATGTATCTGTATCTATCTATCTAAAGGTCTGTCTGTCTATCTATGTATCTATGTATGTATATATCTATGTATCTATGTATCTATCTATGTATCTATCTATCTATCTTCCTATCATCTATCTATGATGTCTACCATCTATTAATCTATGTACCTATCTATCTACCTTTCACCTGTGGTCTGTCTACCTATCTGTCTATGAAACAATCTTCTTTTTGTCTGCCCATCTATCCTTATGTACAGAACAGTTAACAACATAGCCTATGTCTCTTCCCTACATTATGCTTCCAGAAATCTTGCAAGGTAACTAAGCCATAAGAAGAGCACTGTGTTCACTGATACGCTTTCAGGTAGAGTCAGCATGGTGTGCTTACAAAACCAGTAAATGGAGGTGAAAGGACTTGAACCCGTATTTTTGTCCTCTGTCCTCTCATACGTCCTGCTCGCTTGTTGACTTTATTTAGCCACATTCAGTGAGTAAGTGATCCCTGAAGACCACAAGTATCCTTCGTCTGGGCCTGTTGTCGACAGAAAAGTGTACTTGGCCCTTTGCACACCACCATGTTTGAGGGACATTGGCGTGATCACTGCTGATAGGTGGAGGGACAAATATGAATTAACACCTATTTCTGGACAGGAGCAGTTGGGAACAAAGAGTGTGTTGTGGAGTGAAGTGTTTATTTGAGTGTCCAAACTTCCCTCTTTAGGTGGTTATTACTTCTTTATATTCGTGCACATCACAAAAAGCAATGATTACAAATGCCCAGACGCATATTATTACAGCAATTCATTTGTTGAGGTGAGAGGAAATGAGAAGGAAGTTGCTGCACCACTAAATCTACGCAAGAGCACTGCTGAAACCAAACAAAAAGAATTCACGGTGGCTAGATAGGGCTATTTTCTACTGACTCTCTCTGGGGTCCAAAACAGAATCCATTTCTTTCTTTGTTTCTCAGTTTCACTTGTGTAGGGTACCTGTCCCCGCCCCTTAAGCTTGTAGTTTATCTGTTTCCTTGGATCTCAAGTGAGTCTCCAGTAAGGGAGCACGTAGTTGGTCTTGAGTTTTCATCAGTTCTTCTAACCCTGTGTCTTTTGATTGGAGCACTCAAAGGCTGTACTTTTATTCTGATATTTGAGAGCTGTGCTCTTACTGCACTTTGAAATTCTTTTTATTTTCATTAATATACAATCACATGCAGAAAATTATGTTATTCCGTCTACACTCTTCACCAAGTCACCCCAAATCCAAGTTACAGCCGCTCTCCGTCAGCATGTCCAAAGATGCTGTAGAATCACTACATATCTTCTCTGTGTTGTACAGCCCTACCCATGACACCCCACCCTACACATTATACATGCTAATCCTAATGCCCCCATTCTTTTTCCCCGCACTTATTACGCCCTTCCAACAAACCCTACCCAGACACTTTCTCTTTGGTAACTGTTAGTCGACGATCGGGTTCTGTGAGTCTGATGCTGTCTTTTCCTTCAGTTTTTCTTTGTTATCATACTCCACACATGAGTGAAATCATTTGGTACATGTATTTCTCCGCCTGGCCTATTTGACTGAGCATAATACCCTCTAGCTCCATCCACGTTATTGCAAATGATAGGATTTGTTTTCTTCTTATGGCTGCTTACTGCACTTTTTAAACTGGATTTCATTCTTCTTTTTTGTTTTTAGTTTTGCAATATGCTTTCACCATTGCTCTCCTTGTTATGAGCAGTAGCTTTGTGCTAATCGATATGTACCTATATCTATCTATCTGTCTGTCTATCTATCAATCACTCAATCAATCATCCTTTTGTCTGTCCATCTGTCCATGTGTACAGAACAGTTAACCATATACCCTATAACACTTTCCTGCACTATGCTCCCAAAACTCCTGCAATGTATCTAGGCTGCAGAGGGAGCACTTGGTTCACCGAGACACTTGCAGTTCGAGTCGGCCGCGTGTATCTACAAAACCAGGAAATGGTTGTGCTGGGACTTGAACCCTTGTCTCTATGCTCTGTCTTCTTTCATCTCCTTCTAACTTGCTGTCTGTATTTAGCCACATTCATTGACTAAGGGCTCCCTGAAGATCTCAAGTATCATTCCTCTGGGCCTGTTGTCGACAGAAAAGTCAACTTGTTGCTTTGCTCACCACCATGTTTGAAGGACATCAGCGTGATCAACGCCGATAGGACGGAGGGTCATATAAAAAGGAACACCAATTTTTGACCGGAGCAGTTGGGAGCTAACAGTGTATTGTGGAGTGACGTGTTTATTTGAGTGTCCAAACTTCCCTCTTTAGGTGGTTATTAGATTTTCACATTCGTGAACATCATAAAATCCACTGATTTCAAAGGCCCAGATGCTTATTATTACAGCAACTCAGTTGTTGAGGTGAGAGAAAATGAGAAGTATGTTGCTGCACCACTAAATCTATGGCTGGGAAATGTTGAAACCCAACAAAAAGAATTCACGGTGGCCAGATAGGGCTATTTTCTGCTGACTGTCTCTGGGGACTCAAACAGAATCCATTTGCTTGATTGTTTGATTTTCCGTTTCACTCGTGTAGGGTACTTGTCCACACACCTTCGGCTTGTAGTTTGTCTGTGTCCTTGGATCTCAAGTGAGTCTCGTGTAAGTAAGCACATAGGTGTCTTGAGTTTTCATCCCTTCTTTTATCCCTGTGTCTTTTGTTTGCAGCACTCAGTGCCTGACCTTTTATTCGGATGATTCAGAGCTGTGCACTTATTGCACTTAAAGAATATTTTTTATCATTAATCTACAATCACGTGAAGAACATTATGTTTACTATGCTCCCCCCTTCTCCAATTCCCCCCGAAAAACCTCTTCAGTCACTGTCGATCAGCGTAGTTGGATGCTGTAGACCCCTTCACCATGTCCCCCCCAAAAGTCCCCGTTACAGTCACTGTCCATCAGTGAGTAGTAAGATGCTATATGATCTCTACTAGTCTTTGTGTTGTACAGTACTCCCCATGCACACCCGACCCCGCGCATTATACATGCTAAACTTAATGCCCCCATTCTTTCTCCCCACACTTATCCCTCCCTTCAGACTCACCCTGCCCAGTCCTTTTTCCTTTGGTTACTTTTAGTCAACTCTCGGGTTCTGTGAGTCTGCTGCTGTTTTTTTACTTCAGTTTTTCTTTGTTGTTATACTCCACACATGAGTGAAATCACTTGGTACTTGCCTTTATCCGCCTGCCCTATTTTTCTGAACATACTACCGTCTTGCTCCATCCACGTCATTGCAAATGGTAGTATTTGTTTTCTTCTTAAGGCTGCTTACTGCACTTTTTAAACTGGATTTCATTCTTCCTTTTTGTTTGTAGTTTAGCTATGTTATTCACCATTCATCTCCTGGTTATGAACAATAGCTTTGTGTCAATCGACATGTATCTGTATCTATCTATCTAAAGTTCTGTCTGTCTATCTATGTATCTATGTATGTATATATCTATGTATCTATGTATCTATCTATGTATCTATCTATCTATCTTCCTAACGTCTATCTATGATGTCTATCATCTATTAATCTATGTACCTATCTATCTATCTTTCACCTGTCGTCTGTCTACCTATCTATCTATGAAACAATCAACTTTTTGTCTGCCCATCTATTATTATGTACAGAACAGTTATCAACATAGCCTATGTCTCTTCCCTACACTATGCATCCAGAAATCTTGCAAGGTAACTAAGCCATAAGGAGAGCACTGTGTTCACCGATACGCTTTCAGGTAGAGTCAGCAGGGTGTGCTTACAAAACCAGTAAATGGAGGTGAAAGGACTTGAACCCGTATCTTTGTCCTCTGTACTCTTATACTTCCTGCTCGCTTGTCGACTTTATTTAGACACATTCAGTGACTAAGTGATCCCTGAAGACCACAAGTATCCTTCGTCTGGGCCTGTTGTCGACAGAAAAGTGTACTTGGCCCTTTGCACACCACCATGTTTGAGGGACATTGGCGTGATCACTGCTGATAGGTGGAGGGACAAATATGAATTAACACCTATTTCTGGACAGGAGCAGTTGGGAACAAAGAGTGTGCTGTGGAGTGAAGTGTTTATTTGAGTGTCCAAACTTCCCTCTTTAGGTGGTTATTACTTCTTTACATTCGTGAACATCATAAAAAGCAATGATTATAAATGCCCAGACGCATATTATTACAGCAATTCATTTGTTGAGGTGAGAGGAAATGAGAAGGAAGTTGCTGCACCACTAAATCTATGCCTGAGCACTGCTGAAACCAAACAGAAAGAATTCACGGTGGCTAGATAGGGCTATTTTCTACTGACTCTCTCTGGGGTCCAAAACAGAATCCATTTCTTTCTTTGTTTCTCAGTTTCACTTGTGTAGGGTACCTGTCCCCGCCCCTTCAGCTTGTAGTTTGTCTGTGTCCTTGGATCTCAAGTGAGTCTCCAGTAAGGGAGCACGTAGTTGGTCTTGAGTTTTCATCAGTTCTTCTAACCATGTGTCTTTTGATTGGAGCACTCAAAGGCTGTACTTTTATTGTGATATTTGAGAGCTGTGCTCTTACTGCACTTTAAAATTCTTTTTGTTCTCATTAATATACAATCACACGCAGAAAATTATGTTATTCTGTCTACCCTCTTCTCCATGTCACCCCAAATCCCAGTTACAGCCGCTCTCCGTCAGCATGTACTAAGATGCTCTAGAATCACTACATGTCTTCTCTGTGTTGTACAGCCCTACCCATGACACCCCACCCTACACATTATACATGCTAATCCTAATGCCCCCATTCTTTTTCCCCGCACTTATTACTCCCTTCCCACGAACCCTACACAGTCCCTTTCTCTTTGGTAACTGTTAGTCCACTCTCGGGTTCTGTGAGTCTGCTGCTGTCTTTTCCTTCAGTTTTTCTTTGTTATCATACTCCACACATGAATGAAATCATTTGGTACATGTATTTCTCCGCCTGGCCTATTTGACTGAGCATAATACCCTCTAGCTCCATCCACGTTATTGCAAATGATAGGATTTGTTTTCTTCTTATGGCTGCTTACTGCACTTTTTAAACTGTATTTCATTCTTCTTTTTTTTTGTAGTTTTGCAATGTGCTTTCACCATTGCTCTCCTTGTTATGAGCAGTAGCTTTGTGCTAATCGATATGTACCTATATCTATCTATCTGTCTGTCTATCAATCAATCACTCAATCAATCATCCTTTTGTCTGTCCATCTGTCCATGTGTACAGAACAGTTAACCATATACCCTATATCACTTTCCTGCACTATGCTTCCAAAAATCCTGCAAAGTATCTAGGCTGCAGTGGGAGCACTGGGTTCACCGAGACACTTGCAGTTTGAGTCGGCCGCGTGTACCTACAAAACCAGGAAATGGTTGTGCTGGGACTTGAACCCGTGTCTCTATCCTCTGTCCTCTTTCATCTCCTTCTAACTTGCTGTCTGTATTTAGCCACATTCATTGACTAAGGGCTCCCTGAAGATCTCAAGTATCATTCCTCTGGGCATGTTGTCGACAGAAAAGTAAACTTGTTGCTTTGCTCACCACCATTTTTGAAGGACATCAGCGTGATCATCGCCGATAGAACGGAGGGTCAAATAAAAAGGAACACCAATTTCTAGACAGGAGCAGTTGGGAGCTAACAGTGTATTGTGGATTGACGTGTTTATTTGAGTGTCCAAACTTCCCTCTTTAGGTGGTTATTAGATTTTCACATTCGTGAACATCATAAAATCCACTGATTTCAAAGGCCAAGATGCTTATTATTACAGCAACTCAGTTGTTGAGGTGAGAGAAAATGAGAAGTATGTTGCTGCACCACTAAATCTATGGCTGGGAACTGTTGAAACCAAACAAATAGAATTCACGGTGGCCAGATAGGGCTATTTTCTGCTTACTGTCTCTGGGGACTCAAACAGAATCCATTTGCTTGATTGTTTGATTTTCCATTTCACTCGTGTAGGGTACTTGTCCACACACCTTCGGCTTGTAGTTTGTCTGTGTCCTTGGATCACAAGTGAGTCTCCTGTAAGTAAGCACGTAGGTGTCTTGAGTTTTCATCCCTTCTTTTATCCCTGTGTCTTTTGTATGCTGCACTCAGTGCCTGACCTTTTATTCTGATGATTCAGAGCTGTGCACTTATTGCACTTAAAGAATATTTTTTATCATTAATCTACAATCACGTGAAGAACATTATGTTTACTATGCTCCCCCCTTCACCAAGTCCCCCCGAAAAACCTCTTCAGTCACTGCCGATCAGCGTAGTTGGATGCTGTAGACCCCTTCACCATGTCCCCCCCAAAAGTCCCGTTACTGTCACTGTCCAACAGTGAGTACTAAGATGCTATATGATCTCTACTAGTCTTCTCTGTGTTGTACAGTACTCCCCATGCACACCCGACCCCGCACATTATGCATGCTAAACTTAATGCCCCCATTCTTTCTCCCCACACTTATCCCTCCCTTCAGACTCACCCTGCCCAGTCCTTTTTCCTTTGGTTACTTTTAGTCAACCCTCGGGTTCTGTGAGTCTGCTGCTTTTTTTTTACTTCAGTTTTTCTTTGTTGTTATACTCCACACATGAGTGAATTCACTTGGTACTTGCCTTTATCCGCCTGCCCTATTTTTCTGAACATACTACCGTCTTGCTCCATCCACGTCATTGCAAATGGTAGTATTTGTTTTCTTCTTAAGGCTGCTTACTGCACTTTTTAAGCTGGATTTCATTCTTCCTTTTTGTTTGTAGTTTAGCTATGTTATTCACCATTCAACTCCTGGTTATGAACAATAGCTTTGTGTCAATCGACATGTATCTGTATCTATCTATCTAAAGGTCTGTCTGTCTATCTATGTATCTATGTAAGTATATATCTATGTATCTATGTATCTATCTATGTATCTATCTATCTATCTTCCTATCATCTATCTATGATGTCTATCATCTATCAATGTATGTACCTATCTATCTATCTTTCACCTGTCGTCTGTCTACCTATCTATCTATGAATCAATCATCTTTTTGTCTGCCCATCTATCCTTATGTACAGAACAGTTAACAACATAGCCTATGTCTCTTCCCTACATTATGCTTCCAGAAATCTTGCAAGGTAACTAAGCCATAAGGAGAGCACTGTGTTCACCGATACGCTTTCAGGTAGAGTCAGCAGAGTGTGATTATAAAACCAGTAAATGTAGGTGAAAGGACTTGAACCCGTATCTTCGTCCTCTGTCCTCTTATACTTCCTGCTCGCTTGTTGACTTTATTTAGCCACATTCAGTGAGTTAGTGATCCCTGAAGACCACAAGTATCCTTCGTCTGGGCCTGTTGTCGACAGAAAAGTGTACTTGGCCCTTTGCACACCACCATGTTTGAGGGACATTGGCGTGATCACTGCTGATAGGTGGAGGGACAAATATGAATTAACACCTATTTCTGGACAGGAGCAGTTGGGAACAAAGAGTGTGTTGTGGAGTGAAGTGTTTATTTGAGTGTCCAAACTTCCCTCTTTAGGTGGTTATTACTTCTTTAAATTCGTGAACATCATAAAAAGCAATGATTATAAATGCCCAGACGCATATTATTACAGCAATTCATTTGTTGAGGTGAGAGGAAATGAGAAGGAAGTTGCTGCACCACTAAATCTATGCCTGAGCACTGCTGAAACCAAACAGAAAGAATTCACGGTGGCTAGATAGGGCTATTTTCTACTGACTCTCTCTGGGGTCCAAAACAGAATCCATTTCTTTCTTTGTTTCTCAGTTTCACTTGTGTAGGGTACCTGTCCCCGCCCCTTCAGCTTGTAGTTTGTCTGTGTCCTTGGATCTCAAGTGAGTCTCCAGTAAGGGAGCACGTAGTTGGTCTTGAGTTTTCATCAGTTCTTCTAACCCTGTGTCTTTTGATTGGAGCACTCAAAGGCTGTACTTCTATTCTGATATTTGAGAGCTGTGCTCTTACTGCACTTTAAAATTCTTTTTGTTCTCATTAATATACAATCACACGCAGAAAATTATGTTGTTCTGTCTACCCTCTTCTCCAAGTCACCCCAAATCCCAGTTACAGCCACTCTCCGTCAGCATGTACTAAGATGCTGTAGAATCACTACATGTCTTCTCTGTGTTGTACAGCCCTACCCATGACACCCCACCCTACACATTATACATGCTAATCCTAATGCCCCCATTCTTTTTCCCCGCACTTATTACTCCCTTCCCACAAACCCTACCCAGTCCTTTACTCTTTGGTAACTGTTAGTCCACTCTCGGGTTCTGTGAGTCTGCTGCTGTCTTTTCCTTCAGTTTTTCTTTGTTATCATACTCCACACATGAATGAAATCATTTGGTACATGTATTTCTCCGCCTGGCCTATTTGACTGAGCATAATACCCTCTAGCTCCATCCACGTTATTGCAAATGATAGGATTTGTTTTCTTCTTATGGCTGCTTACTGCACTTTTTAAACTGGATTTCATTCTTATTTTTTTTTTGTAGTTTTGCAATGTGCTTTCACCATTGCTCTCCTTGTTATGAGCATTAGCTTTGTGCTAATCGATATGTACCTATATCTATCTATCTGTCTGTCTATCTATTTATCAATCACTCAATCAATCATCCTTTTGTCTGTCCATCTGTCCATGTGTACAGAACAGTTAACCATATACCCTATATCACTTTCCTGCACTATGCTTCCAAAAATCCTGCAAAGTATCTAGGCTGCAGTGGGAGCACTGGGTTCACCGAGACACTTGCAGTTTGAGTCGGCCGCGTGTACCTACAAAACCAGGAAATGGTTGTGCTGGGACTTGAACCCGTGTCTCTATCCTCTGTCCTCTTTCATCTCCTTCTAACTTGCTGTCTGTATTTAGCCACATTCATTGACTAAGGGCTCCCTGAAGATCTCAAGTATCATTCCTCTGGGCCTGTTGTCGACAGAAAAGTCAACTTGTTGCTTTGCTCACCACCATGTTTGAAGGACATCAGCGTGATCACCGCCGATAGGACGGAGGGTCAAATAAAAAGGAACACCAATTTCTAGACAGGAGCAGTTGGGAGCTAACAGTGTATTGTGGATTGACGTGTTTATTTGAGTGTCCAAACTTCCCTCTTTAGGTGGTTATTAGATTTTCACATTCGTGAACATCATAAAATCCACTGATTTCAAAGGCCAAGATGCTTATTATAACAGCAACTCAGTTGTTGAGGTGAGAGAAAATGAGATGTATGTTGCTGCACCACTAAATCTATGGCTGGGAACTGTTGAAACCAAACAAATAGAATTCACGGTGGCCAGATAGGGCTATTTTCTGCTTACTGTCTCTGGGGACTCAAACAGAATCCATTTGCTTGATTGTTTGATTTTCCATTTCACTCGTGTAGGGTACTTGTCCACACACCTTCTGCTTGTAGTTTGTCTGTGTCCTTGGATCACAAGTGAGTCTCCTGTAAGTAAGCACGTAGGTGTCTTGAGTTTTCATCCCTTCTTTTATCCCTGTGTCTTTTGTATGCTGCACTCAGTGCCTGACCTTTTATTCTGATGATTCAGAGCTGTGCACTTATTGCACTTAAAGAATATTTTTTATCATTAATCTACAATCACGTGAAGAACATTATGTTTACTATGCTCCCCCCTTCTCCAAGTCCCCCCGAAAAACCTCTTCAGTCACTGTCGATCAGCGTAGTTGGATGCTGTACACCTCTTCACCATGTCCCCCCCAAAAGTCCCGTTACAGTCACTGTCCAACAGTGAGTACTAAGATGCTATATGATCTCTACTAGTCTTCTCTGTGTTGTACAGTACTCCCCATGCACACCAGACCTCGCGCATTATACATGCTAAACTTAATGCCCCCATTCTTTCTCCCCACACTTATCCCTCCCTTCAGACTCACCCTGCCCAGTCCTTTTTCCTTTGGTTACTTTTAGTCAACCCTCGGGTTCTGTGAGTCTGCTGCTTTTTTTTTACTTCAGTTTTTCTTTGTTGTTATACTACACACATGAGTGAAATCACTTGGTACTTGCCTTTATTCGCCTGCCCTATTTTTCTGAACATAATACCGTCTTGCTCCATCCACGTCATTGCAAATGGTAGTATTTGTTTTCTTCTTAAGGCTGCTTACTGCACTTTTTAAGCTGGATTTCATTCTTCCTTTTTGTTTGTAGTTTAGCTATGTTATTCACCATTCAACTCCTGGTTATGAAAAATAGCTTTGTGTCAATCGACATGTATCTGTATCTATCTATCTAAAGGTCTGTCTGTCTATCTATGTATCTATGTATGTATATATCTATGTATCTATGTATCTATCTATGTATCTATCTATCTATCTTCCTATCATCTATCTATGATGTCTATCATCTATCAATGTATGTACCTATCTATCTATCTTTCACCTGTCGTCTGTCTACCTATCTATCTATGAATCAATCATCTTTTTGTCTGCCCATCTATCCTTATGTACAGAACAGTTAACAACATAGCCTATGTCTCTTCCCTACATTATGCTTCCAGAAATCTTGCAAGGTAACTAAGCCATAAGGAGAGCACTGTGTTCACCGATACGCTTTCAGGTAGAGTCAGCAGAGTGTGATTATAAAACCAGTAAATGTAGGTGAAAGGACTTGAACCCGTATCTTCGTCCTCTGTACTCTTATACTTCCTGCTCGCTTGTTGACTTTATTTAGCCACATTCAGTGAGTTAGTGATCCCTGAAGACCACAAGTATCCTTCGTCTGGGCCTGTTGTCGACAGAAAAGTGTACTTGGCCCTTTGCACACCACCATGTTTGAGGGACATTTTCGTGATCACTGCTGATAGGTGGAGGGACAAATATGAATTAACACCTATTTCTGGACAGGAGCAGTTGGGAACAAAGAGTGTGTTGTGGAGTGAAGTGTTTATTTGAGTGTCCAAACTTCCCTCTTTAGGTGGTTATTACTTCTTTAAATTCGTGAACATCATAAAAAGCAATGATTATAAATGCCCAGACGCATATTATTACAGCAATTCATTTGTTGAGGTGAGAGGAAATGAGAAGGAAGTTGCTGCACCACTAAATCTATGCCTGAGCACTGCTGAAACCAAACAGAAAGAATTCACGGTGGCTAGATAGGGCTATTTTCTACTGACTCTCTCTGGGGTCCAAAACAGAATCCATTTCTTTCTTTGTTTCTCAGTTTCACTTGTGTAGGGTACCTGTCCCCGCCCCTTCAGCTTGTAGTTTGTCTGTGTCCTTGGATCTCAAGTGAGTCTCCAGTAAGGGAGCACGTAGTTGGTCTTGAGTTTTCATCAGTTCTTCTAACCCTGTGTCTTTTGATTGGAGCACTCAAAGGCTGTACTTTTATTCTGATATTTGAGAGCTGTGCTCTTACTGCACTTTGAAATTCTTTTTGTTCTCATTAATATACAATCACATGCAGAAAATTATGTTGTTCTGTCTAACCTCTTCTCCAAGTCACCCCAAATCCCAGTTACAGCCGCTCTCCGTCAGCATGTACTAAGATGCTGTAGAATCACTACATGTCTTCTCTGTGTTGTACAGCCCTACCCATGACACCCCACCCTACACATTATACATGCTAATCCTAATGCCCCCATTCTTTTTCCCCGCACTTATCACTCCCTTCCCACAAACCCTACCCAGTCCTTTTCTCTTTGGTAACTGTTAGTCCACTCTCGGGTTCTGTGAGTCTGCTGCTGTCTTTTCCTTCAGTTTTTCTTTGTTATCATACTCCACACATGAATGAAATCATTTGGTACATGTATTTCTCCGCCTGGCCTATTTGACTGAGCATAATACCCTCTAGCTCCATCCACGTTATTGCAAATGATAGGATTTGTTTTCTTCTTATATCTGCTTACTGCACTTTTTAAACTGGATTTCATTCTTATTTTTTTTTTGTAGTTTTGCAATGTGCTTTCACCATTGCTCTCCTTGTTATGAGCATTAGCTTTGTGCTAATCGATATGTACCTATATCTATCTATCTGTCTGTCTATCTATTTATCAATCACTCAATCAATCATCCTTTTGTCTGTCCATCTGTCCATGTGTACAGAACAGTTAACCATATACCCTATATCACTTTCCTGCACTATGCTCCCAAAAATCCTGCAAAGTATCTAGGCTGCAGAGGGAGCACTGGGTTCACCGAGACACTTGCAGTTCGAGTCGGCCGCGTGTACCTACAAAACCAGGAAATGGTTGTGCTGGGACTTGAACCCGTGTCTCTATCCTCTGTCCTCTTTCATCTCCTTCTAACTTGCTGTCTGTATTTAGCCACATTCCTTGACTAAGGGCTCCCTGAAGATCTCAAGTATCATTCCTCTGGGCCTGTTGTCGACAGAAAAGTCAACTTGTTGCTTTGCTCACCACCATGTTTGAAGGACATCAGCGTGATCACCGCCGATAGGACGGAGGGTCAAATAAAAAGGAACACCAATTTCTAGACAGGAGCAGTTGGGAGCTAACAGTGTATTGTGGATTGACGTGTTTATTTGAGTGTCCAAACTTCCCTCTTTAGGTGGTTATTAGATTTTCACATTCGTGAACATCATAAAATCCACTGATTTCAAAGGCCAAGATGCTTATTATTACAGCAACTCAGTTGTTGAGGTGAGAGAAAATGAGAAGTATGTTGCTGCACCACTAAATCTATGGCTGGGAACTGTTGAAACCAAACAAATAGAATTCACGGTGGCCAGATAGGGCTATTTTCTGCTGACTGTCTCTGGGGACTCAAACAGAATCCATTTGCTTGATTGTTTGATTTTCCGTTTCACTCGTGTAGGGTACTTGTCCACACACCTCGGGCTTGTAGTTTGTCTGTGTCCTTGGATCTCAAGTGAGTCTTCTGTAAGTAAGCACGTAGGTGTCTTGAGTTTTCATCCCTTCTTTTATCCCTGTGTCTTTTGTTTGCAGCACTCAGTGCCTGACCTTTTATTCTGATGATTCAGAGCTGTGCACTTATTGCACTTAAAGAATATTTTTTATCATTAATCTACAATCACGTGAAGAACATTATGTTTCCTATGCTCCCCCCTTCACCAAGTCCCCCCGAAAAACCTCTTCAGTCACTGTCGATCAGTGTAGTTGAATGCTGTAGACCCCTTCACCATGTCCCCCCCAAAAGTCCCCGTTACAGTCACTGTCCATCAGTGAGTAGTAAGATGCTATATGATCTCTACTAGTCTTCTCTGTGTTGTACAGTACTCCCCATGCACACCCGACCCCGCGCATTACACATGCTAAACTTAATGCCCCCATTCTTTCTCCCCACACTTATCCCTCCCTTCAGACTCACCCTGCCCAGTCCTTTTTCCTTTGGTTACTTTTAGTCAACTCTCGGGTTCTGTGAGTCAGCTGCTGTTTTTTTACTTCAGTTTTTCTTTGTTGTTATACTCCACACATGAGTGAAATCACTTGGTACTTGCCTTTATCCGCCTGCCCTATTTTTCTGAACATACTACCGTCTTGCTCAATCCACGTCATTGCAAATGGTAGTATTTGTTTTCTTCTTAAGGCTGCTTACTGCACTTTTTAAACTGGATTTCATTCTTCCTTTTTGTTTGTAGTTTAGCTATGTTATTCACCATTCAACTCCTGGTTTTGAACAATAGCTTTGTGTCAATCGACATGTATCTGTATCTATCTATCCAAAGGTCTGTCTGTCTATCTATGTATCTATGTATGTATATATCTATGTATCTATGTATCTATCTATGTATCTATCTATCTATCTTCCTATCATCTATCTATGATGTCTATCATCTATTAATCTATGTACCTATCTATCTATCTTTCACCTGTCGTCTGTCTACCTATCTATCTATGAAACAATCATCTTTTTGTCTGCCCATCTATCCTTATGTACAGAACAGTTAACAACATAGCCTATGTCTCCTCCCTACTTTATGCTTCCAGAAATCTTGCAAGGTAACTAAGCCATAAGGAGAGCACTGTGTTCACCGATACGCTTTCAGGTAGAGTCAGCAGAGTGTGCTTACAAAACCAGTAAATGGAGGTGAAAGGACTTGAACCCGTATCTTTGTCCTCTGTCCTCTTATACTTCCTGATGGCTTGTTGACTTTATTTAGCCACATTCAGTGAGTAAGTGATCCCTGAAGACCACAAGTATCCTTCGTCTGGGCCTGTTGTCGACAGAAAAGTGTACTTGGCCCTTTGCACACCACCATGTTTGAGGGACATTGGCGTGATCACTGCTGATAAGTGGTGGGACAAAAATGAATTAACACCTATTTCTGGACAGGAGCAGTTGGGAACAAAGAGTGTGTTGTGGAGTGAAGTGTTATTTGAGTGTCCAAACTTCCCTCTTTAGGTGGTTATTACTTCTTTACATTCGTGAACATCATAAAAAACAATGATTATAAATGCCCAGACGCATATTATTACAGCAATTCATTTGTTGAGGTGAGAGGAAATGAGAAGGAAGTTGCTGCTCCACTAAATCTATGTCTGAGAACTGCTGAAACCAAACAAAAAGAATTCACGGTGGCTAGATAGGGCTATTTTCTACTGACTCTCTCTGGGGTCCAAAACAGAATCCATTTCTTTCTTTGTTTCTCAGTTTCACTTGTGTAGGGTACCTGTCCCCGCCCCTTAAGCTTGTAGTTTGTCTGTGTCCTTGGATCTCAAGTGAGTCTCCAGTAAGGGAGCACATAGGTGGTCTTGAGTTTTCATCATTTCTTCTAACCCTGTGTCTTTTGATTGGAGCACTCAAAGGCTGTACTTTTATTCTGATATTTGAGAGCTGTGCTCTTACTGCACTTTGAAATTCTTTTTGTTCTCATTAATATACAATCACATGCAGAAAATTATGTTATTCTGTCTACCCTCTTCACCAAGTCACCCCAAATCCCAGTTACAGCCGCTCTCCGTCAGCATGTACTAAGATGCTGTAGAATCACTACATGTCTTCTCTGTGTTGTACAGCCCTACCCATGACACCCCACCCTACACATTATACATGCTAATCCTAATGCCCCCATTCTTTTTCCCCGCACTTATTACTCCCTTCCCACAAACCCTACCCAGTCCCTTTCTCTTTGGTAACTGTTAGTCCACTCTCGGGTTCTGTGAGTCTGCTGCTGTCTTTTCCTTCAGTTTTTCTTTGTTATCATACTCCACACATGAGTGAAATCATTTGGTACATGTATTTCTCCGCCTGGCCTATTTGACTGAGCATAATACCCTCTAGCTCCATCCACGTTATTGCAAATGATACGATTTGTTTTCTTCTTATGGCTGCTTACTGCACTTTTTAAACTGGATTTCATTCTTCTTTTTTGTTTGTAGTTTTGCTATGTGCTTTCACCATTGCTCTCCTTGTTATGAGCAGTAGCTTTGTGTTAATCGATATGTACCTATATCTATCTATCTGTCTGTCTATCTATTTATCAATCACTCAATCAATCATCTTTTTGTCTGTCCATCTGTCCATGTGTACAGAACAGTTAACCATATACCCTATAACACTTTCCTGCACTATGCTCCCAAAACTCCTGCAATGTATCTAGGCTGCAGAGGGAGCACTTGGTTCACCGAGACACTTGCAGTTCGAGTCGGCCGCGTGTATCTACAAAACCAGGAAATGGTTGTGCTGGGACTTGAACCCTTGTCTCTATGCTCTGTCTTCTTTCATCTCCTTCTAACTTGCTGTCTGTATTTAGCCACATTCATTGACTAAGGGCTCCCTGAAGATCTCAAGTATCATTCCTCTGGGCCTGTTGTCGACAGAAAAGTCAACTTGTTGCTTTGCTCACCACCATGTTTGAAGGACATCAGCGTGATCAACGCCGATAGGACGGAGGGTCATATAAAAAGGAACACCAATTTTTGACCGGAGCAGTTGGGAGCTAACAGTGTATTGTGGAGTGACGTGTTTATTTGAGTGTCCAAACTTCCCTCTTTAGGTGGTTATTAGATTTTCACATTCGTGAACATCATAAAATCCACTGATTTCAAAGGCCCAGATGCTTATTATTACAGCAACTCAGTTGTTGAGGTGAGAGAAAATGAGAAGTATGTTGCTGCACCACTAAATCTATGGCTGGGAACTGTTGAAACCAAACAAAAAGAATTCACGGTGGCCAGATAGGGCTATTTTCTGCTGACTGTCTCTGGGGACTCAAACAGAATCCATTTGCTTGATTGTTTGATTTTCCGTTTCACTCGTGTAGGGTACTTGTCCACACACCTCGGGCTTGTAGTTTGTCTGTGTCCTTGGATCTCAAGTGAGTCTTCTGTAAGTAAGCACGTAGGTGTCTTGAGTTTTCATCCCTTCTTTTATCCCTGTGTCTTTTGTTTGCAGCACTCAGTGCCTGACCTTTTATTCTGATGATTCAGAGCTGTGCACTTATTGCACTTAAAGAATATTTTTTATCATTAATCTACAATCACGTGAAGAACATTATGTTTCCTATGCTCCCCCCTTCACCAAGTCCCCCCGAAAAACCTCTTCAGTCACTGTCGATCAGCGTAGTTGGATGCTGTAGACCCCTTCACCATGTCCCCCCCAAAAGTCCCCGTTACAGTCACTGTCCATCAGTGAGTAGTAGGATGCTATATGATCTCTACTAGTCTTCTCTGTGTTGTACAGTACTCCCCATGCACACCCGACCCCGCGCATTACACATGCTAAACTTAATGCCCCCATTCTTTCTCCCCACACTTATCCCTCCCTTCAGACTCACCCTGCCCAGTCCTTTTTCCTTTGGTTACTTTTAGTCAACTCTCGGGTTCTGTGAGTCAGCTGCTGTTTTTTTACTTCAGTTTTTCTTTGTTGTTATACTCCACACATGAGTGAAATCACTTGGTACTTGCCTTTATCCGCCTGCCCTATTTTTCTGAACATACTACCGTCTTGCTCAATCCACGTCATTGCAAATGGTAGTATTTGTTTTCTTCTTAAGGCTGCTTACTGCACTTTTTAAACTGGATTTCATTCTTCCTTTTTGTTTGTAGTTTAGCTATGTTATTCACCATTCAACTCCTGGTTATGAACAATAGCTTTGTGTCAATCGACATGTATCTGTATCTATCTATCTAAAGGTCTGTCTGTCTATCTATTTACCTATGTATGTATATATCTATGTATCTATGTATCTATCTATGTATCTATCTATCTATCTTCCTATCATCTATCTATGATGTCTATCATCTATTAATCTATGTACCTATCTATCTATCTTTCACCTGTCGTCTGTCTACCTATCTATCTATGAAACAATCATCTTTTTTTCTGCCCATCTATCCTTATGTATAGAACAGTTAACAACATAGCCTATGTCTCTTCCCTACTTTATGCTTCCAGAAATCTTGCAAGGTAACTAAGCCATAAGGAGAGCACTGTGTTCACCGATACGCTTTCAGGTAGAGTCAGCAGAGTGTGCTTACAAAACCAGTAAATGGAGGTGAAAGGACTTGAACCCGTATCTTTGTCCTCTGTCCTCTTATACTTCCTGATGGCTTGTTGACTTTATTTAGCCACATTCAGTGAGTAAGTGATCCCTGAAGACCACAAGTATCCTTCGTCTGGGCCTGTTGTCGACAGAAAAGTGTACTTGGCCCTTTGCACACCACCATGTTTGAGGGACATTGGCGTGATCACTGCTGATAAGTGGTGGGACAAAAATGAATTAACACCTATTTCTGGACAGGAGCAGTTGGGAACAAAGAGTGTGTTGTGGAGTGAAGTGTTATTTGAGTGTCCAAACTTCCCTCTTTAGGTGGTTATTACTTCTTTACATTCGTGAACATCATAAAAAACAATGATTATAAATGCCCAGACGCATATTATTACAGCAATTCATTTGTTGAGGTGAGAGGAAATGAGAAGGAAGTTGCTGCTCCACTAAATCTATGTCTGAGAACTGCTGAAACCAAACAAAAAGAATTCACGGTGGCTAGATAGGGCTATTTTCTACTGACTCTCTCTGGGGTCCAAAACAGAATCCATTTCTTTCTTTGTTTCTCAGTTTCACTTGTGTAGGGTACCTGTCCCCGCCCCTTAAGCTTGTAGTTTGTCTGTGTCCTTGGATCTCAAGTGAGTCTCCAGTAAGGGAGCACATAGGTGGTCTTGAGTTTTCATCATTTCTTCTAACCCTGTGTCTTTTGATTGGAGCACTCAAAGGCTGTACTTTTATTCTGATATTTGAGAGCTGTGCTCTTACTGCACTTTGAAATTCTTTTTGTTCTCATTAATATACAATCACATGCAGAAAATTATGTTATTCTGTCTACCCTCTTCACCAAGTCACCCCAAATCCCAGTTACAGCCGCTCTCCGTCAGCATGTACTAAGATGCTGTAGAATCACTACATGTCTTCTCTGTGTTGTACAGCCCTACCCATGACACCCCACCCTACACATTATACATGCTAATCCTAATGCCCCCATTCTTTTTCCCCGCACTTATTACTCCCTTCCCACAAACCCTACCCAGTCCCTTTCTCTTTGGTAACTGTTAGTCCACTCTCGGGTTCTGTGAGTCTGCTGCTGTCTTTTCCTTCAGTTTTTCTTTGTTATCATACTCCACACATGAGTGAAATCATTTGGTACATGTATTTCTCCGCCTGGCCTATTTGACTGAGCATAATACCCTCTAGCTCCATCCACGTTATTGCAAATGATACGATTTGTTTTCTTCTTATGGCTGCTTACTGCACTTTTTAAACTGGATTTCATTCTTCTTTTTTGTTTGTAGTTTTGCTATGTGCTTTCACCATTGCTCTCCTTGTTATGAGCAGTAGCTTTGTGTTAATCGATATGTACCTATATCTATCTATCTGTCTGTCTATCTATTTATCAATCACTCAATCAATCATCTTTTTGTCTGTCCATCTGTCCATGTGTACAGAACAGTTAACCATATACCCTATAACACTTTCCTGCACTATGCTCCCAAAACTCCTGCAATGTATCTAGGCTGCAGAGGGAGCACTTGGTTCACCGAGACACTTGCAGTTCGAGTCGGCCGCGTGTATCTACAAAACCAGGAAATGGTTGTGCTGGGACTTGAACCCTTGTCTCTATGCTCTGTCTTCTTTCATCTCCTTCTAACTTGCTGTCTGTATTTAGCCACATTCATTGACTAAGGGCTCCCTGAAGATCTCAAGTATCATTCCTCTGGGCCTGTTGTCGACAGAAAAGTCAACTTGTTGCTTTGCTCACCACCATGTTTGAAGGACATCAGCGTGATCAACGCCGATAGGACGGAGGGTCATATAAAAAGGAACACCAATTTTTGACCGGAGCAGTTGGGAGCTAACAGTGTATTGTGGAGTGACGTGTTTATTTGAGTGTCCAAACTTCCCTCTTTAGGTGGTTATTAGATTTTCACATTCGTGAACATCATAAAATCCACTGATTTCAAAGGCCCAGATGCTTATTATTACAGCAACTCAGTTGTTGAGGTGAGAGAAAATGAGAAGTATGTTGCTGCACCACTAAATCTATGGCTGGGAACTGTTGAAACCAAACAAAAAGAATTCACGGTGGCCAGATAGGGCTATTTTCTGCTGACTGTCTCTGGGGACTCAAACAGAATCCATTTGCTTGATTGTTTGATTTTCCGTTTCACTCGTGTAGGGTACTTGTCCACACACCTCGGGCTTGTAGTTTGTCTGTGTCCTTGGATCTCAAGTGAGTCTTCTGTAAGTAAGCACGTAGGTGTCTTGAGTTTTCATCCCTTCTTTTATCCCTGTGTCTTTTGTTTGCAGCACTCAGTGCCTGACCTTTTATTCTGATGATTCAGAGCTGTGCACTTATTGCACTTAAAGAATATTTTTTATCATTAATCTACAATCACGTGAAGAACATTATGTTTCCTATGCTCCCCCCTTCACCAAGTCCCCCCGAAAAACCTCTTCAGTCACTGTCGATCAGCGTAGTTGGATGCTGTAGACCCCTTCACCATGTCCCCCCCAAAAGTCCCCGTTACAGTCACTGTCCATCAGTGAGTAGTAGGATGCTATATGATCTCTACTAGTCTTCTCTGTGTTGTACAGTACTCCCCATGCACACCCGACCCCGCGCATTACACATGCTAAACTTAATGCCCCCATTCTTTCTCCCCACACTTATCCCTCCCTTCAGACTCACCCTGCCCAGTCCTTTTTCCTTTGGTTACTTTTAGTCAACTCTCGGGTTCTGTGAGTCAGCTGCTGTTTTTTTACTTCAGTTTTTCTTTGTTGTTATACTCCACACATGAGTGAAATCACTTGGTACTTGCCTTTATCCGCCTGCCCTATTTTTCTGAACATACTACCGTCTTGCTCAATCCACGTCATTGCAAATGGTAGTATTTGTTTTCTTCTTAAGGCTGCTTACTGCACTTTTTAAACTGGATTTCATTCTTCCTTTTTGTTTGTAGTTTAGCTATGTTATTCACCATTCAACTCCTGGTTATGAACAATAGCTTTGTGTCAATCGACATGTATCTGTATCTATCTATCTAAAGGTCTGTCTGTCTATCTATTTACCTATGTATGTATATATCTATGTATCTATGTATCTATCTATGTATCTATCTATCTATCTTCCTATCATCTATCTATGATGTCTATCATCTATTAATCTATGTACCTATCTATCTATCTTTCACCTGTCGTCTGTCTACCTATCTATCTATGAAACAATCATCTTTTTTTCTGCCCATCTATCCTTATGTATAGAACAGTTAACAACATAGCCTATGTCTCTTCCCTACTTTATGCTTCCAGAAATCTTGCAAGGTAACTAAGCCATAAGGAGAGCACTGTGTTCACCGATACGCTTTCAGGTAGAGTCAGCAGAGTGTGCTTACAAAACCAGTAAATGGAGGTGAAAGGACTTGAACCCGTATCTTTGTCCTCTGTCCTCTTATACTTCCTGATGGCTTGTTGACTTTATTTAGCCACATTCAGTGAGTAAGTGATCCCTGAAGACCACAAGTATCCTTCGTCTGGGCCTGTTGTCGACAGAAAAGTGTACTTGGCCCTTTGCACACAACCATGTTTGAGGGACATTGGCGTGATCACTGCTGATAGGTGGTGGGACAAAAATGAATTAACACCTATTTCTGGACAGGAGCAGTTGGGAACAAAGAGTGTGTTGTGGAGTGAAGTGTTTATTTGAGTGTCCAAACTTCCCTCTTTAGGTGGTTATTACTTCTTTACATTCGTGAACATCATAAAAAACAATGATTATAAATGCCCAGACGCATATTATTACAGCAATTCATTTGTTGAGGTGAGAGGAAATGAGAAGGAAGTTGCTGCTCCACTAAATCTATGTCTGAGAACTGCTGAAACCAAACAAAAAGAATTCACGGTGGCTAGATAGGGCTATTTTCTACTGACTCTCTCTGGGGTCCAAAACAGAATCCATTTCTTTCTTTGTTTCTCAGTTTCACTTGTGTAGGGTACCTGTCCCCGCCCCTTAAGCTTGTAGTTTGTCTGTGTCCTTGGATCTCAAGTGAGTCTCCAGTAAGGGAGCACATAGGTGGTCTTGAGTTTTCATCATTTCTTCTAACCCTGTGTCTTTTGATTGGAGCACTCAAAGGCTGTACTTTTATTCTGATATTTGAGAGCTGTGCTCTTACTGCACTTTGAAATTCTTTTTGTTCTCATTAATATACAATCACATGCAGAAAATTATGTTATTCTGTCTACCCTCTTCACCAAGTCACCCCAAATCCCAGTTACAGCCGCTCTCCGTCAGCATGTACTAAGATGCTGTAGAATCACTACATGTCTTCTCTGTGTTGTACAGCCCTACCCATGACACCCCACCCTACACATTATACATGCTAATCCTAATGCCCCATTCTTTTTCCCCGCACTTATTACTCCCTTCCCACAAACCCTACCCAGTCCCTTTCTCTTTGGTAACTGTTAGTCCACTCTCGGGTTCTGTGAGTCTGCTGCTGTCTTTTCCTTCAGTTTTTCTTTGTTATCATACTCCACACATGAGTGAAATCATTTGGTACATGTATTTCTCCGCCTGGCCTATTTGACTGAGCATAATACCCTCTAGCTCCATCCACGTTATTGCAAATGATACGATTTGTTTTCTTCTTATGGCTGCTTACTGCACTTTTTAAACTGGATTTCATTCTTCTTTTTTGTTTGTAGTTTTGCTATGTGCTTTCACCATTGCTCTCCTTGTTATGAGCAGTAGCTTTGTGTTAATCGATATGTACCTATATCTATCTATCTGTCTGTCTATCTATTTATCAATCACTCAATCAATCATCTTTTTGTCTGTCCATCTGTCCATGTGTACAGAACAGTTAACCATATACCCTATAACACTTTCCTGCACTATGCTCCCAAAACTCCTGCAATGTATCTAGGCTGCAGAGGGAGCACTTGGTTCACCGAGACACTTGCAGTTCGAGTCGGCCGCGTGTATCTACAAAACCAGGAAATGGATGTGCTGGGACTTGAACCCTTGTCTCTATGCTCTGTCTTCTTTCATCTCCTTCTAACTTGCTGTCTGTATTTAGCCACATTCATTGACTAAGGGCTCCCTGAAGATCTCAAGTATCATTCCTCTGGGCCTGTTGTTGACAGAAAAGTAAACTTGTTGCTTTGCTCACCACCATGTTTGAAGGACATCAGCGTCATCAACGCCGATAGGACAGAGGGTCATATAAAAAGGAACACCAATTTTTGACCGGTGCAGTTGGGAGCTAACAGTGTATTGTGGAGTGACGTGTTTATTTGAGTGTCCAAACTTCCCTCTTTAGGTGGTTATTAGATTTTCACATTCGTGAACATCATAAAATCCACTGATTTCAAAGGCCCAGATGCTTATTATTACAGCAACTCAGTTGTTGAGGTGAGAGAAAATGAGAAGTATGTTGCTGCACCACTAAATCTATGGCTGGGAACTGTTGAAACCAAACAAAAAGAATTCACGGTGGCCAGATAGGGCTATTTTCTGCTGACTGTCTCTGGGGACTCAAACAGAATCCATTTGCTTGATTGTTTGATTTTCCGTTTCACTCGTGTAGGGTACTTGTCCACACACCTCGGGCTTGTAGTTTGTCTGTGTCCTTGGATCTCAAGTGAGTCTTCTGTAAGTAAGCACGTAGGTGTCTTGAGTTTTCATCCCTTCTTTTATCCCTGTGTCTTTTGTTTGCAGCACTCAGTGCCTGACCTTTTATTCTGATGATTCAGAGCTGTGCACTTATTGCACTTAAAGAATATTTTTTATCATTAATCTACAATCACGTGAAGAACATTATGTTTCCTATGCTCCCCCCTTCACCAAGTCCCCCCGAAAAACCTCTTCAGTCACTGTCGATCAGCGTAGTTGGATGCTGTAGACCCCTTCACCATGTCCCCCCCAAAAGTCCCCGTTACAGTCACTGTCCATCAGTGAGTAGTAAGATGCTATATGATCTCTACTAGTCTTCTCTGTGTTGTACAGTACTCCCCATGCACACCCGACCCCGCGCATTACACATGCTAATCTTAATGCCCCCATTCTTTCTCCCCACACTTATCCCTCCCTTCAGACTCACCCTGCCCAGTCCTTTTTCCTTTGGTTACTTTTAGTCAACTCTCGGGTTCTGTGAGTCAGCTGCTGTTTTTTTACTTCAGTTTTTCTTTGTTGTTATACTCCACACATGAGTGAAATCACTTGGTACTTGCCTTTATCCGCCTGCCCTATTTTTCTGAACATACTACCGTCTTGCTCAATCCACGTCATTGCAAATGGTAGTATTTGTTTTCTTCTTAAGGCTGCTTACTGCACTTTTTAAACTGGATTTCATTCTTCCTTTTTGTTTGTAGTTTAGCTATGTTATTCACCATTCAACTCCTGGTTATGAACAATAGCTTTGTGTCAATCGACATGTATCTGTATCTATCTATCCAAAGGTCTGTCTGTCTATCTATGTATCTATGTATGTATATATCTATGTATCTATGTATCTATCTATGTATCTATCTATCTATCTTCCTATCATCTATCTATGATGTCTATCATCTATTAATCTATGTACCTATCTATCTATCTTTCACCTGTCGTCTGTCTACCTATCTATCTATGAAACAATCATCTTTTTTTCTGCCCATCTATCCTTATGTACAGAACAGTTAACAACATAGCCTATGTCTCTTCCCTACTTTATGCTTCCAGAAATCTTGCAAGGTAACTAAGCCATAAGGAGAGCACTGTGTTCACCGATACGCTTTCAGGTAGAGTCAGCAGAGTGTGCTTACAAAACCAGTAAATGGAGGTGAAAGGACTTGAACCCGTATCTTTGTCCTCTGTCCTCTTATACTTCCTGCTCGCTTGTTGACTTTATTTAGCCACATTCAGTGAGTAAGTGATCCCTGAAGACCACATGTATCCTTTGTCTGGGCCTGTTGTCGACAGAAAAGTGCACTTGGCCCTTTGCACACGACCATGTTTGAGGGACATTGGCGTGATCACTGCTGATAGGTGGAGGGACAAATATGAATTAACACCTATTTCTGGACAGGAGCAGTTGGGAACAAAGAGTGTGTTGTGGAGTGAAATGTTTATTTGAGTGTCCAAACTTCCCTCTTTAGGTGGTTATTACTTCTTTACATTCGTGAACATCATAAAAAGCAATGATTATAAATGCCCAGACGCATATTATTACAGCAATTCATTTGTTGAGGTGAGAGGAAATGAGAAGGAAGTTGCTGCACCACTAAATCTATGCCTGAGCACTGCTGAAACCAAACAAAAAGAATTCACGGTGGCTAGATAGGGCTATTTTCTACAGACTCTCTCTGGGGTCCAAAACAGAATCCATTTCTTTCTTTGTTTCTCAGTTTCACTTGTGTAGGGTACCTGTCCCCGCCCCTTCAGCTTGTAGTTTGTCTGTGTCCTTGGATCTCAAGTGAGTCTCCAGTAAGGGAGCACGTAGGTGGTCTTGAGTTTTCATCAGTTCTTCTAACCCTGTGTCTTTTGATTGGAGCACTCAAAGGCTGTACTTTTATTCTGATATTTGAGAGCTGTGCTCTTACTGCACTTTGAAATTCTTTTTGTTCTCATTAATATACAATCACATGCAGAAAATTATGTTATTCTGTCTACCCTCTTCACCAAGTCACCCCAAATCCCAGTTACAGCCGCTCTCCGTCAGCATGTACTAAGATGCTGTAGAATCACTACATGTCTTCTCTGTGTTGTACAGCCCTACCCATGACACCCCACCCTACACATTATACATGCTAATCCTAATGCCCCCATTATTTTTCCCCGCACTTATTACTCCCTTCCCACAAACCCTACCCAGTCCCTTTCTCTTTGTTAACTGTTAGTCCACTCTCGGGTTCTGTGAGTCTGCTGCTGTCTTTTCCTTCAGTTTTTCTTTGTTATCATACTCCACACATGAGTGAAATCATTTGGTACATGTATTTCTCTGCCTGGCCTATTTGACTGAGCATAATACCCTCTAGCTCCATCCACGTTATTGCAAATGATAGGATTTGTTTTCTTCTTATGGCTGCTTACTGCACTTTTTAAACTGGATTTCATTCTTTTTTGTTTGTAGTTTCGCTATGTGCTTTCACCATTGCTCTCCTTGTTATGAGCAGTAGCTTTGTGCTAATCGATATGTACCTATATCTATCTATCTGTCTGTCTATCTATTTATCAATCACTCAATCAATCATCCTATTGTCTGTCCATCTGTCCATGTGTACAGAACAGTTAACCATATACCCTATAACACTTTCCTGCACTATGCTCCCAAAAATCCTGCAAAGTATCTAGGCTGCAGAGGGAGCACTGGGTTCACCGAGACACTTGCAGTTCGAGTCGGCCGCGTGTACCTAAAAAACCAGGATATGGTTGTGCTGGGACTTGAACCCGTGTCTCTATCCTCTGTCCTCTTTCATCTCCTTCTAACTTGCTGTCTGTATTTAGCCACATTCATTGACTTAGGGCTCCCTGAAGATCTCAAGTATCATTCCTCTGGGCCTGTAGTCGACAGAAAAGTAAACTTGTTGCTTTGCTCACCACCATGTTTGAAGGACATCAGCGTGATCACCGCTGATAGGATGGAGGTTCAAATAAAAAGGAACACCAATTTCTAGACAGGAGCAGTTTGGAGCTAACAGTGTATTGTGGAGTGACGTGTTTATTTGAGTGTCCAAACTTCCCTCTTTATGTGGTTATTAGATTTTCACATTCGTGAACATCATAAAATCCACTGCTTTCAAAGGCCCAGATGCTAATTATTACAGCAACTCAGTTGTTGAGGTGAGAGAAAATGAGAAGTATGTTGCTGCACCACTAAATCTATGGCTGGGAACTGTAGAAACCAAACAGAAAGAATTCACGGTGGCCAGATAGGGCTATTTTCTGCTGACTGTCTCTGGGGACTCAAACAGAATCCATTTGCTTGATTGTTTGATTTTCCGTTTCACTCGTGTAGTGTACTTGTCCACACACCTCGGGCTTGTAGTTTGTCTGTGTCCTTGGATCTCAAGTGAGTCTTCTGTAAGTAAGCACGTAGGTGTCTTGAGTTTTCATCCCTTCTTTTATCCCTGTGTCTTTTGTTTGCAGCACTCAGTGCCTGACCTTTTATTCTGATGATTCAGAGCTGTGCACTTATTGCACTTAAAGAATATTTTTTATCATTAATCTACAATCACGTGAAGAACATTATGTTTCCTATGCTCCCCCCTTCACCAAGTCCCCCCGAAAAACATCTTCAGTCACTGTCGATCAGCGTAGTTGGATGATGTAGACCCCTTCACCATGTCAACCCCAAAAGTCCCCGTTACAGTCACTGTCCATCAGTGAGTAGTAAGATGCTATATGATCTCTACTAGTCTTCTCTGTGTTGTACAGTACTCCCCATGCACACCCGACCCCGCGCATTACACATGCTAAACTTAATGCCCCCATTCTTTCTCCCCACACTTATCCCTCCCTTCAGACTCACCCTGCCCAGTCCTTTTTCCTTTGGTTACTTTTAGTCAATTCTCGGGTTCTGTGAGTCTACTGCTGTTTTTTTACTTCAGTTTTTCTTTGTTGTTATACTCCACACATGAGTGAAATCACTTGGTACTTGCCTTTATCCGCCTGCCCTATTTTTCTGAACATACTACCGTCTTGCTCCATCCACGTCATTGCAAATGGTAGTATTTGTTTTCTTCTTAAGGCTGCTTACTGCTCTTTTTAAACTGGATTTCATTCTTCCTTTTTGTTTGTAGTTTAGCTATGTTATTCACCATTCAACTCCTGGTTATGAACAATAGCTTTGTGTCAATCGACATGTATCTGTATCTATCTATCTAAAGGTCTGTCTGTCTATCTATGTATCTATGTACGTATATATCTATGTATCTATGTATCTATCTATGTATCTATCTATCTATCTTCCTATCATCTATCTATGATGTCTATCATCTATTAATCTATGTACCTATCTTTCTATCTTTCACCTGTCGTCTGTCTACCTATCTATCTATGAAACAATCATCTTTTTTTCTGCCCATCTATCCTTATGTACAGAACAGTTAACAACATAGCCTATGTCTCTTCCCTACTTTATGCTTCCAGAAATCATGCAAGATAACTAAGCCATAAGGAGGTCACTGTGTTCACCGATACGCTTTCAGGTAGAGTCAGCAGAGTGTGCTTACAAAACCAGTAAATGGAGGTGAAAGGACTTGAACCCGTATCTTGGTCCTCTGTCCTCTTATACTTCCTGATGGCTTGTTGACTTTATTTAGCCACATTCAGTGAGTAAGTGATCCCTGAAGACCACATGTATCCTTAGTCTGGGCCTGTTGTCGACAGAAAGGTGTACTTGGCCCTTTGCACACCACCATGTTTGAGGGACATTGGCGTGATCACTGCTGATAGGTGGAGGGACAAATATGAATTAACACCTATTTCTGGACAGGAGCAGTTGGGAACAAAGAGTGTGTTGTGGAGTGAAGTGTTTATTTGAGTGTCCAAACTTCCCTCTTTAGGTGGTTATTACTTCTTTACATTCGTGAACATCATAAAAAGCAATGATTATAAATGCCCAGACGCATATTATTACAGCAATTCATTTGTTGAGGTGAGAGGAAATGAGAAGGAAGTTGCTGCACCACTAAATCTATGCCTGAGCACTGCTGAAACCAAACAAAAAGAATTCACAGTGGCTAGATAGGGCTATTTTCTACTGACTCTCTCTGGGGTCCAAAACAGAATCCATTTCTTTCTTTGTTTCTCAGTTTCACTTGTGTAGGGTACCTGTCCCCGCCCCTTCAGCTTGTAGTTTGTCTGTGTTCTTGGATCTCAAGTGAGTCTCCAGTAAGGGAGCACGTAGGTGGTCTTGAGTTTTCATCAGTTCTTCTAACCCTGTGTCTTTTGATTGGAGCACTCAAAGGCTGTACTTTTATTCTGATATTTGAGAGCTGTGCTCTTACTGCACTTTGAAATTCTTTTTGTTCTCATTAATATACAATCACATGCAGAAAATTATGTTATTCTGTCTACCCTCTTCACCAAGTCACCCCAAATCCCAGTTACAGCCGCTCTCCGTCAGCATGTACTAAGATGCTGTAGAATCACTACATGTCTTCTCTGTGTTGTACAGCCCTACACATGACACCCCACCCTACACATTATACATGCTAATCCTAATGCCCCCATTCTTTTTCCCCGCCCTTATTACTCCCTTCCCACAAACCCTACCCAGTCCCTTTCTCTTTGTTAACTGTTAGTCCACTCTCGGGTTCTGTGAGTCTGCTGCTGTCTTTTCCTTCAGTTATTCTTTGTTATCATACTCCACAAATGAGTGAAATCATTTGGTACATGTATTTCTCCGCCTGGCCTATTTGACTGAGCATAATACCCTCTAGCTCCATCCACGTTATTGCAAATGATAGGATTTGTTTTCTTCTTATGGCTGCTTACTGCACTTTTTAAACTGGATTTCATTCTTTTTTGTTTGTAGTTTCGCTATGTGCTTTCACCATTGCTCTCCTTGTTATGAGCAGTAGCTTTGTGCTAATCGATATGTACCTATATCTATCTATCTGTCTGTCTATCTATTTATCAATCACTCAATCAATCATCCTATTGTCTGTCCATCTGTCCATGTGTACAGAACAGTTAACCACATACCCTATAACACTTTCCTGCACTATGCTCCCAAAAATCCTGCAAAGTATCTAGGCTGCAGAGGGAGCACTGGGTTCACCGAGACACTTGCAGTTCGAGTCGGCCGCGTGTACCTAAAAAACCAGGATATGGTTGTGCTGGGACTTGAACCCGTGTCTCTATCCTCTGTCCTCTTTCATCTCCTTCTAACTTGCTGTCTGTATTTAGCCACATTCATTGACTTAGGGCTCCCTGAAGATCTCAAGTATCATTCCTCTGGGCCTGTAGTCGACAGAAAAGTAAACTTGTTGCTTTGCTCACCACCATGTTTGAAGGACATCAGCGTGATCACCGCTGATAGGATGGAGGTTCAAATAAAAAGGAACACCAATTTCTAGACAGGAGCAGTTTGGAGCTAACAGTGTATTGTGGAGTGACGTGTTTATTTGAGTGTCCAAACTTCCCTCTTTATGTGGTTATTAGATTTTCACATTCGTGAACATCATAAAATCCACTGCTTTCAAAGGCCCAGATGCTAATTATTACAGCAACTCAGTTGTTGAGGTGAGAGAAAATGAGAAGTATGTTGCTGCACCACTAAATCTATGGCTGGGAACTGTAGAAACCAAACAGAAAGAATTCACGGTGGCCAGATAGGGCTATTTTCTGCTGACTGTCTCTGGGGACTCAAACAGAATCCATTTGCTTGATTGTTTGATTTTCCGTTTCACTCGTGTAGTGTACTTGTCCACACACCTCGGGCTTGTAGTTTGTCTGTGTCCTTGGATCTCAAGTGAGTCTTCTGTAAGTAAGCACGTAGGTGTCTTGAGTTTTCATCCCTTCTTTTATCCCTGTGTCTTTTGTTTGCAGCACTCAGTGCCTGACCTTTTATTCTGATGATTCAGAGCTGTGCACTTATTGCACTTAAAGAATATTTTTTATCATTAATCTACAATCACGTGAAGAACATTATGTTTCCTATGCTCCCCCCTTCACCAAGTCCCCCCGAAAAACATCTTCAGTCACTGTCGATCAGCGTAGTTGGATGATGTAGACCCCTTCACCATGTCAACCCCAAAAGTCCCCGTTACAGTCACTGTCCATCAGTGAGTAGTAAGATGCTATATGATCTCTACTAGTCTTCTCTGTGTTGTACAGTACTCCCCATGCACACCCGACCCCGCGCATTACACATGCTAAACTTAATGCCCCCATTCTTTCTCCCCACACTTATCCCTCCCTTCAGACTCACCCTGCCCAGTCCTTTTTCCTTTGGTTACTTTTAGTCAATTCTCGGGTTCTGTGAGTCTACTGCTGTTTTTTTACTTCAGTTTTTCTTTGTTGTTATACTCCACACATGAGTGAAATCACTTGGTACTTGCCTTTATCCGCCTGCCCTATTTTTCTGAACATACTACCGTCTTGCTCCATCCACGTCATTGCAAATGGTAGTATTTGTTTTCTTCTTAAGGCTGCTTACTGCTCTTTTTAAACTGGATTTCATTCTTCCTTTTTGTTTGTAGTTTAGCTATGTTATTCACCATTCAACTCCTGGTTATGAACAATAGCTTTGTGTCAATCGACATGTATCTGTATCTATCTATCTAAAGGTCTGTCTGTCTATCTATGTATCTATGTACGTATATATCTATGTATCTATGTATCTATCTATGTATCTATCTATCTATCTTCCTATCATCTATCTATGATGTCTATCATCTATTAATCTATGTACCTATCTTTCTATCTTTCACCTGTCGTCTGTCTACCTATCTATCTATGAAACAATCATCTTTTTTTCTGCCCATCTATCCTTATGTACAGAACAGTTAACAACATAGCCTATGTCTCTTCCCTACTTTATGCTTCCAGAAATCATGCAAGATAACTAAGCCATAAGGAGGTCACTGTGTTCACCGATACGCTTTCAGGTAGAGTCAGCAGAGTGTGCTTACAAAACCAGTAAATGGAGGTGAAAGGACTTGAACCCGTATCTTGGTCCTCTGTCCTCTTATACTTCCTGATGGCTTGTTGACTTTATTTAGCCACATTCAGTGAGTAAGTGATCCCTGAAGACCACATGTATCCTTAGTCTGGGCCTGTTGTCGACAGAAAGGTGTACTTGGCCCTTTGCACACCACCATGTTTGAGGGACATTGGCGTGATCACTGCTGATAGGTGGAGGGACAAATATGAATTAACACCTATTTCTGGACAGGAGCAGTTGGGAACAAAGAGTGTGTTGTGGAGTGAAGTGTTTATTTGAGTGTCCAAACTTCCCTCTTTAGGTGGTTATTACTTCTTTACATTCGTGAACATCATAAAAAGCAATGATTATAAATGCCCAGACGCATATTATTACAGCAATTCATTTGTTGAGGTGAGAGGAAATGAGAAGGAAGTTGCTGCACCACTAAATCTATGCCTGAGCACTGCTGAAACCAAACAAAAAGAATTCACAGTGGCTAGATAGGGCTATTTTCTACTGACTCTCTCTGGGGTCCAAAACAGAATCCATTTCTTTCTTTGTTTCTCAGTTTCACTTGTGTAGGGTACCTGTCCCCGCCCCTTCAGCTTGTAGTTTGTCTGTGTCCTTGGATCTCAAGTGAGTCTCCAGTAAGGGAGCACGTAGGTGGTCTTGAGTTTTCATCAGTTCTTCTAACCCTGTGTCTTTTGATTGGAGCACTCAAAGGCTGTACTTTTATTCTGATATTTGAGAGCTGTGCTCTTACTGCACTTTGAAATTCTTTTTGTTCTCATTAATATACAATCACATGCAGAAAATTATGTTATTCTGTCTACCCTCTTCACCAAGTCACCCCAAATCCCAGTTACAGCCGCTCTCCGTCAGCATGTACTAAGATGCTGTAGAATCACTACATGTCTTCTCTGTGTTGTACAGCCCTACACATGACACCCCACCCTACACATTATACATGCTAATCCTAATGCCCCCATTCTTTTTCCCCGCCCTTATTACTCCCTTCCCACAAACCCTACCCAGTCCCTTTCTCTTTGTTAACTGTTAGTCCACTCTCGGGTTCTGTGAGTCTGCTGCTGTCTTTTCCTTCAGTTATTCTTTGTTATCATACTCCACAAATGAGTGAAATCATTTGGTACATGTATTTCTCCGCCTGGCCTATTTGACTGAGCATAATACCCTCTAGCTCCATCCACGTTATTGCAAATGATAGGATTTGTTTTCTTCTTATGGCTGCTTACTGCACTTTTTAAACTGGATTTCATTCTTTTTTGTTTGTAGTTTCGCTATGTGCTTTCACCATTGCTCTCCTTGTTATGAGCAGTAGCTTTGTGCTAATCGATATGTACCTATATCTATCTATCTGTCTGTCTATCTATTTATCAATCACTCAATCAATCATCCTATTGTCTGTCCATCTGTCCATGTGTACAGAACAGTTAACCACATACCCTATATCACTTTCCTGCACTATGCTCCCAAAAATCCTGCAAAGTATCTAGGCTGCAGAGGGAGCACTGGGTTCCCCGAGACACTTGCAGTTCGAGTCGGCCGCGTGTACCTACAAAACCAGGATATGGTTGTGTTGGGACTTGAACCCGTGTCTCTAGCCTCTGTCCTCTTTCATCTCCTTCTAACTTGCTGTCTGTATTTAGCCACATTCATTGACTAAGGGCTCCCTGAAGATCTCAAGTATCATTCCTCTGAGCATGTAGTCGACAGAAAAGTAAACTTGTTGCTTTGCTCACCACCATGTTTGAAGGACATCAGCGTGATCACCGCTGATAGGATGGAGGTTCAAATAAAAAGGAACACCAATTTCTAGACAGGAGCAGTTTGGAGCTAACAGTGTATTGTGGAGTGACGTGTTTATTTGAGTGTCCAAACATCCCTCTTTATGTGGTTATTAGATTTTCACATTCGTGAACATCATAAAATCCACTGATTTCAAAGGCCCAGATGCTTATTATTACAGCAACTCAGTTGTTGAGGTGAGAGAAAATGAGAAGTATGTTGCTGCACCACTAAATCTATGGCTGGGAACAGTAGAAACCAAACAGAAAGAATTCACGGTGGCCAGATAGGGCTATTTTCTGCTGACTGTCTCTGGGGACTCAAACAGAATCCATTTGCTTTATTGTTTGAATTTCCGTTTCACTCGTGTAGGGTACTTGTCCACACACCTCGGGCTTGTAGTTTGTCTGTGTCCTTGGATCTCAAGTGAGTCTTCTGTAAGTAAGCACGTAGGTGTCTTGAGTTTTCATCCCTTCTTTTATCCCTGTGTCTTTTGTTTGCAGCACTCAGTGCCTGAACTTTTATTCTGATGATTCAGAGCTGTGCACTTATTGCACTTAAAGAATATTTTTTATCATTAATCTACAATCACGTGAAGAACATTATGTTTCCTATGCTCCCCCCTTCACCAAGTCCCCCCGAAAAACCTCTTCAGTCACTGTCGATCAGCGTAGTTGGATGCTGTAGACCCCTTCACCATGTCCCCCCCAAAAGTCCCCGTTACAGTCACTGTCCATCAGTGAGTAGTAAGATGCTATATGATCTCTACTAGTCTTCTCTGTGTTGTACAGTACTCCCCATGCACACCCGACCCCGCGCATTACACATGCTAAACTTAATGCCCCCATTCTTTCTCCCCACACTTATCCCTCCCTTCAGACTCACCCTGCCCAGTCCTTTTTCCTTTGGTTACTTTTAGTCAACCCTCGGGTTCTGTGAGTCTGCTGCTGTATTTTTACTTCAGTTTTTCTTTGTTGTTATACACCACACATGAGTGAAATCACTTGGTACTTGCCTTTATCCGCCTGCCCTATTTTTCTGAACATACTACCGTCTTGCTCCATCCACGTCATTGCAAATGGTAGTATTTGTTTTCTTCTTAAGGCTGCTTACTGCACTTTTGAAACTGGATTTCATTCTTCCTTTTTGTTTTTAGTTTATCTATGTTTTTCACCATTCATCTCCTGGTTATGAACAATAGCTTTGTGTCAATCGACATGTATCTGTATCTATCTATCTAAAGGTCTGTCTGTCTATCTATGTATCTATGTATGTATATATCTATGTATCTATGTATCTTTATATGTATCTATCTATCTATCTTCCTATCATCTATCTATGATGTCTATCATCTATTAATCTATGTACCTATCTATCTATCTTCCACCTGTCGTCTGTCTACCTATCTATCTATGAAACAATCATCTTTTTGTCTGCCCATCTATCCTTATGTACAGAACAGTTAACAACATAGCCTATGTCTCTTCCCTACAGTATGCTTCCAGAAATCTTGCAAGGTAACTAAGCCATAAGGAGAGCACTGTGTTCACCGATACACTTTCAGGTAGAGTCAGCAGAGTGTGCTTACAAAACCAGTAAATGGAGGTGAAAGGACTTGAACCCGTATCTTTGTCCTCTGTCCTCTTATACTTCCTGCTCCCTTGTTGACTTTATTTAGCCACATTCAGTGAGTAAGTGATCCCTGAAGACCACAAGTATCCTTCGTCTGGGCCTGTTGTCGACAGAAATGTGTACTTGGCCCTTTGCACACCACCATGTTTGAGGGACATTGGCGTGATCACTGCTGATAGGTGGAGGGACAAATATGAATTAACACCTATTTCTGGACAGGAGCAGTTGGGAATAAAGAGTGTGTTGTGGAGTGAAGTGTTTATTTGAGTGTCCAAACTTCCCTCTTTAGGTGGTTATTACTTCTTTACATTCTTGAACATCATAAAAAGCAATGATTATAAATGCCCAGACGCATATTATTACAGCAATTCATTTGTTGAGGTGAGAGGAAATGAGAAGGAAGTTGCTGCACCACTAAATCTATGCCTGAGCACTGCTGAAACCAAACAAAAAGAATTCACGGTGGCTAGATAGGGCTATTTTCTACTGACTCTCTCTGGGGTCCAAAACAGAATCCATTTCTTTCTTTGTTTCTCAGTTTCACTTGTGTATGGTACCTGTCCCCACCCCTTCAGCTTGTAGTTGGTCTGTGTCCTTGGATCTCAAGTGAGTCTCCAGTAAGGGAGCACGTAGATGGTCTTGAGTTTTCTTCATTTCTTCTAACCCTGTGTCTTTTGATTGGAGCACTCAAAGGCTGTACTTTTATTCTGATATTTGAGAGCTGTGCTCTTACTGCACTTTGAAATTCTTTTTGTTCTCATTAATATACAATCACATGCAGAAAATTATGTTATTCTGTCTACCCTCTTCACCAAGTCACCCCAAATCCCAGTTACAGCCGCTCTCCGTCAGCATGTACTAAGATGCTGTAGAATCACTACATGTCTTCTCTGTGTTGTACAGCCCTACACATGACACCCCACCCTACACATTATACATGCTAATCCTAATGCCCCCATTCTTTTTCCCCGCCCTTATTACTCCCTTCCCACAAACCCTACCCAGTCCCTTTCTCTTTGTTAACTGTTAGTCCACTCTCGGGTTCTGTGAGTCTGCTGCTGTCTTTTCCTTCAGTTATTCTTTGTTATCATACTCCACAAATGAGTGAAATCATTTGGTACATGTATTTCTCCGCCTGGCCTATTTGACTGAGCATAATACCCTCTAGCTCCATCCACGTTATTGCAAATGATAGGATTTGTTTTCTTCTTATGGCTGCTTACTGCACTTTTTAAACTGGATTTCATTCTTTTTTGTTTGTAGTTTCGCTATGTGCTTTCACCATTGCTCTCCTTGTTATGAGCAGTAGCTTTGTGCTAATCGATATGTACCTATATCTATCTATCTGTCTGTCTATCTATTTATCAATCACTCAATCAATCATCCTATTGTCTGTCCATCTGTCCATGTGTACAGAACAGTTAACCACATACCCTATATCACTTTCCTGCACTATGCTCCCAAAAATCCTGCAAAGTATCTAGGCTGCAGAGGGAGCACTGGGTTCCCCGAGACACTTGCAGTTCGAGTCGGCCGCGTGTACCTACAAAACCAGGATATGGTTGTGTTGGGACTTGAACCCGTGTCTCTAGCCTCTGTCCTCTTTCATCTCCTTCTAACTTGCTGTCTGTATTTAGCCACATTCATTGACTAAGGGCTCCCTGAAGATCTCAAGTATCATTCCTCTGAGCATGTAGTCGACAGAAAAGTAAACTTGTTGCTTTGCTCACCACCATGTTTGAAGGACATCAGCGTGATCACCGCTGATAGGATGGAGGTTCAAATAAAAAGGAACACCAATTTCTAGACAGGAGCAGTTTGGAGCTAACAGTGTATTGTGGAGTGACGTGTTTATTTGAGTGTCCAAACATCCCTCTTTATGTGGTTATTAGATTTTCACATTCGTGAACATCATAAAATCCACTGATTTCAAAGGCCCAGATGCTTATTATTACAGCAACTCAGTTGTTGAGGTGAGAGAAAATGAGAAGTATGTTGCTGCACCACTAAATCTATGGCTGGGAACAGTAGAAACCAAACAGAAAGAATTCACGGTGGCCAGATAGGGCTATTTTCTGCTGACTGTCTCTGGGGACTCAAACAGAATCCATTTGCTTTATTGTTTGAATTTCCGTTTCACTCGTGTAGGGTACTTGTCCACACACCTCGGGCTTGTAGTTTGTCTGTGTCCTTGGATCTCAAGTGAGTCTTCTGTAAGTAAGCACGTAGGTGTCTTGAGTTTTCATCCCTTCTTTTATCCCTGTGTCTTTTGTTTGCAGCACTCAGTGCCTGACCTTTTATTCTGATGATTCAGAGCTGTGCACTTATTGCACTTAAAGAATATTTTTTATCATTAATCTACAATCACGTGAAGAACATTATGTTTCCTATGCTCCCCCCTTCACCAAGTCCCCCCGAAAAACCTCTTCAGTCACTGTCGATCAGCGTAGTTGGATGCTGTAGACCCCTTCACCATGTCCCCCCCAAAAGTCCCCGTTACAGTCACTGTCCATCAGTGAGTAGTAAGATGCTATATGATCTCTACTAGTCTTCTCTGTGTTGTACAGTACTCCCCATGCACACCCGACCCCGCGCATTACACATGCTAAACTTAATGCCCCCATTCTTTCTCCCCACACTTATCCCTCCCTTCAGACTCACCCTGCCCAGTCCTTTTTCCTTTGGTTACTTTTAGTCAACCCTCGGGTTCTGTGAGTCTGCTGCTGTATTTTTACTTCAGTTTTTCTTTGTTGTTATACACCACACATGAGTGAAATCACTTGGTACTTGCCTTTATCCGCCTGCCCTATTTTTCTGAACATACTACCGTCTTGCTCCATCCACGTCATTGCAAATGGTAGTATTTGTTTTCTTCTTAAGGCTGCTTACTGCACTTTTGAAACTGGATTTCATTCTTCCTTTTTGTTTTTAGTTTATCTATGTTTTTCACCATTCATCTCCTGGTTATGAACAATAGCTTTGTGTCAATCGACATGTATCTGTATCTATCTATCTAAAGGTCTGTCTGTCTATCTATGTATCTATGTATGTATATATCTATGTATCTATGTATCTTTATATGTATCTATCTATCTATCTTCCTATCATCTATCTATGATGTCTATCATCTATTAATCTATGTACCTATCTATCTATCTTCCACCTGTCGTCTGTCTACCTATCTATCTATGAAACAATCATCTTTTTGTCTGCCCATCTATCCTTATGTACAGAACAGTTAACAACATAGCCTATGTCTCTTCCCTACAGTATGCTTCCAGAAATCTTGCAAGGTAACTAAGCCATAAGGAGAGCACTGTGTTCACCGATACACTTTCAGGTAGAGTCAGCAGAGTGTGCTTACAAAACCAGTAAATGGAGGTGAAAGGACTTGAACCCGTATCTTTGTCCTCTGTCCTCTTATACTTCCTGCTCCCTTGTTGACTTTATTTAGCCACATTCAGTGAGTAAGTGATCCCTGAAGACCACAAGTATCCTTCGTCTGGGCCTGTTGTCGACAGAAATGTGTACTTGGCCCTTTGCACACCACCATGTTTGAGGGACATTGGCGTGATCACTGCTGATAGGTGGAGGGACAAATATGAATTAACACCTATTTCTGGACAGGAGCAGTTGGGAATAAAGAGTGTGTTGTGGAGTGAAGTGTTTATTTGAGTGTCCAAACTTCCCTCTTTAGGTGGTTATTACTTCTTTACATTCTTGAACATCATAAAAAGCAATGATTATAAATGCCCAGACGCATATTATTACAGCAATTCATTTGTTGAGGTGAGAGGAAATGAGAAGGAAGTTGCTGCACCACTAAATCTATGCCTGAGCACTGCTGAAACCAAACAAAAAGAATTCACGGTGGCTAGATAGGGCTATTTTCTACTGACTCTCTCTGGGGTCCAAAACAGAATCCATTTCTTTCTTTGTTTCTCAGTTTCACTTGTGTATGGTACCTGTCCCCACCCCTTCAGCTTGTAGTTGGTCTGTGTCCTTGGATCTCAAGTGAGTCTCCAGTAAGGGAGCACGTAGATGGTCTTGAGTTTTCTTCATTTCTTCTAAAACTGTGTCTTTTGATTGGAGCACTCAAAGGCTGTACTTTTATTCTGATATTTGAGAGCTGTGCTCTTACTGCACTTTGAAATTCTTTTTGTTCTCATTAATATACAATCACATGCAGAAAATTATGTTATTCTGTCTACCCTCTTCACCAAGTCACCCCAAATCCCAGTTACAGCCGCTCTCCGTCAGCATGTACTAAGATGCTGTAGAATCACTACATGTCTTCTCTGTGTTGTACAGCCCTATCCATGACACCCCACCCTACACATTATACATGCTAATCCTAATGCCCCCATTATTTTTCCCCGCACTTATTACTCCCTTCCCACAAACCCTACCCAGTCCCTTTCACTTTGGTAACTGTTAGTCCACTCTCGGGTTCTGTGATTCTGCTGCTGTCTTTTCCTTCAGTTTTTCTTTGTTATCATACTCCACACATGAGTGAAATCATTTGGTACATGTATTTCTCCGCCTGGCCTATTTGACTGAGCATAATACCCTCTAGCTCCATCCACGTTATTGCAAATGATACGATTTGTTTTCTTCTTATGGCTGCTTACTGCACTTTTTAAACTGGATTTCATTCTTCTTTTTTGTTTGTAGTTTCGCTATGTGCTTTCACCATTGCTCTCCTTGTTATGAGCAGTAGCTTTGTGCTAATCGATATGTACCTATATCTATCTATCTGTCTGTCTATCTATTTATCAATCACTCAATCAATCATCCTTTTGTCTGTCCATCTGTCCATGTGTACAGAACAGTTAACCATATACCCTATATCACTTTCCTGCACTATGCTCCCAAAAATCCTGCAAAGTATCTAGGCTGCAGAATGAGCACTGGGTTCACCGAGACACTTGCAGTTCGAGTCGGCCGCGTGTACCTACATAACCAGGAAATGGTTGTGCTGGGACTTGAACCCGTGTCTCTATCCTCTGTCCTCTTTCATCTCCTTCTAACTTGCTGTCTGTATTTAGCCACATTCATTGACTAAGGGCTCCCTGAAGATCTCAAGTATCATTCCTCTGGGCCTGTTGTCGACAGAAAATTAAACTTGTTGCTTTGCTCACCACCATGTTTGAAGGATATCAGCGTGATCACCGCCGATAGGACGGAGGGTCAAATAAAAAGGAACACCAATTTCTAGACAGGAGCAGTTGGGAGCTAACAGTGTATTGTGGAGTGACGTGTTTATTTGAGTGTCCAAACTTCCCTCTTTAGGTGGTAATTAGATTTTCACATTCGTGAACATCATAAAATCCACTGATTTCTAAGGCACAGATGCTTATTATTACAACAACTCAGTTGTTGAGGTGAGAGAAAATGAGAAGTATGTGGCTGCACCACTAAATCTATGGCTGGGAACTGTTGAAACCAAACAAAAAGAATTGACGGTGGCCAGATAGGGCTATTTTCTGCTGACTGTCTCTGGGGACTCAAACAGAATCCATTTGCTTGATTGTTTGATTTTCCGTTTCACTCGTGTAGGGTACTTGTCCACACACCTTCGGCTTGTAGTTTGTCTGTGTCCTTGGATCTCAAGTGAGTCTCGTGTAAGTAAGCACATAGGTGTCTTGAGTTTTCATCCCTTCTTTTATCCCTGTGTCTTTGGTTTGCAGCACTCAGTGCCTGAACTTTTATTCTGATGATTCAGAGCTGTGCACTTATTGCACTTAAAGAATATTTTTTATCATTAATCTACAATCACGTGAAGAACGTTATGTTTACTATGCTCCCCCCTTCACCAAGTCCCCCCGAAAAACCTCTTCAGTCACTGTCGATCAGCATAGTTGGATGCTGTAGACCCCTTCACCATGTCCCTTCCAAAAGTTCCCGTTACAGTCACTGTCCATCAGTGAGTAGTAAGATGCTATATGATCTCTACTAGTCTTCTCTGTGTTGTACAGTACTCCCCATGCACACCCGACCCCGCGCATTATACATGCTAAACTTAATGCCCCCATTCTTTCTCCCCACACTTATCCCTCCCTTCAGACTCACCCTGCCCAGTCCTTTTTCCTTTGGTTACTTTTAGTCAACCCTCGGGTTCTGTGAGTCTGCTGCTGTTTTTTTACTTCAGTTTTTCTTTGTTGTTATACTCCACACATGAGTGAAATCACTTGGTACTTGCCTTTATCCGCCTGCCCTATTTTTCTGAACATACTACCGTCTTGCTCCATCCACGTCATTGCAAATGGTAGTATTTGTTTTCTTCTTAAGGCTGCTTACTGCACTTTTTAAACTGGATTTCATTCTTCCTTTTTGTTTGTAGTTTATCTATGTTTTTCACCATTCATCTCCTGGTTATGAACAATAGCTTTGTGTCAATCGACATGTATCTGTATCTATCTATCTAAAGGTCTGTCTGTCTATCTATGTATCTATGTATGTATATATCTATGTATCTATGTATCTATCTATGTATCTATCTATCTATCTTCCTATCATCTATCTATGATGTCTATCATCTATTAATCTATGTACCTATCTATCTATCTTCCACCTGTCGTCTGTCTACCTATCTATCTATGAAACAATCATCTTTTTGTCTGCCCATCTATCCTTATGTACAGAACAGTTAACAACATAGCCTATGTCTCTTCCCTACATTATGCTTCCAGAAATCTTGCAAGGTAACTAAGCCATAAGGAGAGCACTGTGTTCACCGATACACTTTCAGGTAGAGTCAGCAGATTGTGCTTACAAAACCAGTAAATGGAGGTGAAAGGACTTGAACCCGTATCTTTGTCCTCTGTCCTCTTATACTTCCTGCTCCCTTGTTGACTTTATTTAGCCACATTCAGTGAGTAAGTGATCCCTGAAGACCACAAGTATCCTTCGTCTGGGCCTGTTGTCGACAGAAATGTGTACTTGGCCCTTTGCACACCACCATGTTTGAGGGACATTGGCGTGATCACTGCTGATAGGTGGAGGGACAAATATGAATTAACACCTATTTCTGGACAGGAGCAGTTGGGAATAAAGAGTGTGTTGTGGAGTGAAGTGTTTACTTGAGTGTCCAAACTTCCCTCTTTAAGTGGTTATTACTTCTTTACATTCTTGAACATCATAAAAAGCAATGATTATAAATGCCCAGACGCATATTATTACAGCAATTCATTTGTTGAGGTGAGAGGAAATGAGAAGGAAGTTGCTGCACCACTAAATCTATGCCTGAGCACTGCTGAAACCAAACAAAAAGAATTCATGGTGGCTAGATAGGGCTATTTTCTACTGACTCTCTCTGGGGTCCAAAACAGAATCCATTTCTTTCTTTGTTTCTCAGTTTCACTTGTGTATGGTACCTGTCCCCACCCCTTCAGCTTGTAGTTTGTCTGTGTCCTTGGATCTCAAGTGAGTCTCCAGTAAGGGAGCACGTAGATGGTCTTGAGTTTTCATCAGTTCTTCTAACCCTGTGTCTTTTGATTGGAGCACTCAAAGGCTGTACTTTTATTCTGATATTTGAGAGCTGTGCTCTTACTGCACTTTGAAATTCTTTTTGTTCTCATTAATATACAATCACATGCAGAAAATTATGTTATTCTGTCTACCCTCTTCACCAAGTCACCCCAAATCCCAGTTAGAGCCGCTCTCCGTCAGCATGTACTAAGATGCTGTAGAATCACTACATGTCTTCTCTGTGTTGTACAGCCCTATCCATGACGCCCCACCCTACACATTGTACATGCTAATCCTAATGCCCCCATTCTTTTTCCCCGCACTTATTACTCCCTTCCCACAAACCCTACCCAGTCCCTTTCACTTTGGTAACTGTTAGTCCACTCTCGGGTTCTGTGAGTCTGCTGCTGTCTTTTCCTTCAGTTTTTCTTTGTTATCATACTCCACACATGAGTGAAATCATTTGGTACATGTATTTCTCCGCCTGGCCTATTTGACTGAGCATAATACCCTCTAGCTCCATCCACGTTATTGCAAATGATACGATTTGTTTTCTTCTTATGGCTGCTTACTGCACTTTTTAAACTGGATTTCATTCTTCTTTTTTGTTTGTAGTTTTGCTATGTGCTTTCACCATTGCTCTCCTTGTTATGAGCAGTAGCTTTGTGCTAATCGATATGTACCTATATCTATCTATCTGTCTGTCTATCTATTTATCAATCACTCAATCAATCATCCTTTTGTCTGTCCATCTGTCCATGTGTACAGAACAGTTAACCATATACCCTATATCACTTTCCTGCACTATGATCCCAAAAATCCTGCAAAGTATCTAGGCTGCAGAATGAGCACTGGGTTCACCGAGACACTTGCAGTTCGAGTCGGCCGCGTGTACCTACATAACCAGGAAATGGTTGTGCTGGGACTTGAACCCGTGTCTCTATCCTCTGTCCTCTTTCATCTCCTTCTAACTTGCTGTCTGTATTTAGCCACATTCATTGACTAAGGGTTCCCTGAAGATCTCAATTATCATTCCTCTGGGCCTGTTGTCGACAGAAAAGTAAACTTGTTGCTTTGCTCACCACCATGTTTGAAGGATATCAGCGTGATCACCGCCGATAGGACGGAGGGTCAAATAAAAAGGAACACCAATTTCTAGACAGGAGCAGTTGGGAGCTAACAGTGTATTGTGGAGTGACGTGTTTATTTGAGTGTCCAAACTTCCCTCTTTAGGTGGTAATTAGATTTTCACATTCGTGAACATCATAAAATCCACTGATTTCTAAGGCCCAGATGCTTATTATTACAGCAACTCAGTTGTTGAGGTGAGAGAAAATGAGAAGTATGTGGCTGCACCACTAAATCTATGGCTGGGAACAGTTGAAACCAAACAAAAAGAATTCACGTTGGCCACATAGGGCTATTTTCTGCTGACTGTCTCTGGGGACTCAAACAGAATCCATTTGCTTGATTGTTTGATTTTCCGTTTCACTCGTGTAGGGTACTTGTCCACACACCTTCGGCTTGTAGTTTGTCTGTGTCCTTGGATCTCAAGTGAGTCTCGTGTAAGTAAGCACATAGGTGTCTTGAGTTTTCATCCCTTCTTTTATCCCTGTGTCTTTTGTTTGCAGCACTCAGTGCCTGAACTTTTATTCTGATGATTCAGAGCTGTGCACTTATTGCACTTAAAGAATATTTTTTATCATTAATCTACAATCACGTGAAGAACGTTATATTTACTATGCTCCCCCCTTCACCAAGTCCCCCCGAAAAACCTCTTCAGTCACTGTCGATCAGCATAGTTGGATGCTGTAGACCCCTTCACCATGTCCCCCCCAAAAGTTCCCGTTACAGTCACTGTCCATCAGTGAGTAGTAAGATGCTATATGATCTCTACTAGTCTTCTCTGTGTTGTACAGTACTAGCCAGGCACACCCGACCCCGCGCATTATACATGCTAAACTTAATGCCCCCATTCTTTCTCCCCACACTTATCCCTCCCTTCAGACTCACCCTGCCCAGTCCTTTTTCCTTTGGTTACTTTTAGTCAACCCTCGGGTTCTGTGAGTCTGCTGCTGTTTTTTTACTTCAGTTTTTCTTTGTTACTATACTCCACACATGAGTGAAATCACTTGGTACTTGCCTTTATCCGCCTACTCTATTTTTCTGAACATACTACCGTCTTGCTCCATCCACGTCATTGCAAATGGTAGTATTTGTTTTCTTCTTAAGGCTGCTTACTGCACTTTTTAAACTGGATTTCATTCTTCCTTTTTGTTTGTACTTTAGCTATGTTATTCACCATTCATCTCCTGGTTATGAACAATAGCTTTGTGTCAATCGACATGTATCTGTATCTATCTATCTAAAGGTCTGTCTGTCTATCTATGTATCTATGTATGTATATATCTATGTATCTATGTATCTATCTATGTATCTATCTATCTATCTTCCTATCATCTATCTATGATGTCTATCATCTATTAATCTATGTACCTATCTATCTATCTTCCACCTGTCGTCTGTCTACCTATCTATCTATGAAACAATCATCTTTTTGTCTGCCCATCTATCCTTATGTACAGAACAGTTAACAACATAGCCTATGTCTCTTCCCTACATTATGCTTCCAGAAATCTTGCAAGGTAACTAAGCCATAAGGAGAGCACTGTGTTCACCGATACACTTTCAGGTAGAGTCAGCAGATTGTGCTTACAAAACCAGTAAATGGAGGTGAAAGGACTTGAACCCGTATCTTTGTCCTCTGTCCTCTTATACTTCCTGCTCCCTTGTTGACTTTATTTAGCCACATTCAGTGAGTAAGTGATCCCTGAAGACCACAAGTATCCTTCGTCTGGGCCTGTTGTCGACAGAAATGTGTACTTGGCCCTTTGCACACCACCATGTTTGAGGGACATTGGCGTGATCACTGCTGATAGGTGGAGGGACAAATATGAATTAACACCTATTTCTGGACAGGAGCAGTTGGGAATAAAGAGTGTGTTGTGGACTGAAGTGTTTACTTGAGTGTCCAAATTTCCCTCTTTAGGTGGTTATTACTTCTTTACATTCTTGAACATCATAAAAAGCAATGATTATAAATGCCCAGACGCATATTATTACAGCAATTCATTTGTTGAGGTGAGAGGAAATGAGAAGGAAGTTGCTGCACCACTAAATCTATGCCTGAGCACTGCTGAAACCAAACAAAAAGAATTCATGGTGGCTAGATAGGGCTATTTTCTACTGACTCTCTCTGGGGTCCAAAACAGAATCCATTTCTTTCTTTGTTTCTCAGTTTCACTTGTGTATGGTACCTGTCCCCACCCCTTCAGCTTGTAGTTTGTCTGTGTCCTTGGATCTCAAGTGAGTCTCCAGTAAGGGAGCACGTAGATGGTCTTGAGTTTTCATCAGTTCTTCTAACCCTGTGTCTTTTGATTGGAGCACTCAAAGGCTGTACTTTTATTCTGATATTTGAGAGCTGTGCTCTTACTGCACTTTGAAATTCTTTTTGTTCTCATTAATATACAATCACATGCAGAAAATTATGTTATTCTGTCTACCCTCTTCACCAAGTCACCCCAAATCCCAGTTAGAGCCGCTCTCCGTCAGCATGTACTAAGATGCTGTAGAATCACTACATGTCTTCTCTGTGTTGTACAGCCCTATCCATGACACCCCACCCTACACATTATACATGCTAATCCTAATGCCCCCATTCTTTTTCCCCGCACTTATTACTCCCTTCCCACAAACCCTACCCAGTCCCTTTCACTTTGGTAACTGTTAGTCCACTCTCGGGTTCTGTGAGTCTGCTGCTGTCTTTTCCTTCAGTTTTTCTTTGTTATCATACTCCACACATGAGTGAAATCATTTGGTACATGTATTTCTCCACCTGGCCTATTTGACTGAGCATAATACCCTCTAGCTCCATCCACGTTATTGCAAATGATACGATTTGTTTTCTTCTTATGGCTGCTTACTGCACTTTTTAAACTGGATTTCATTCTTCTTTTTTGTTTGTAGTTTTGCTATGTGCTTTCACCATTGCTCTCCTTGTTATGAGCAGTAGCTTTGTGCTAATCGATATGTACCTATATCTATCTATCTGTCTGTCTATCTATTTATCAATCACTCAATCAATCATCCTTTTGTCTGTCCATCTGTCCATGTGTACAGAACAGTTAACCATATACCCTATATCACTTTCCTGCACTATGATCCCAAAAATCCTGCAAAGTATCTAGGCTGCAGAATGAGCACTGGGTTCACCGAGACACTTGCAGTTCGAGTCGGCCGCGTGTACCTACATAACCAGGAAATGGTTGTGCTGGGACTTGAACCCGTGTCTCTATCCTCTGTCCTCTTTCATCTCCTTCTAACTTGCTGTCTGTATTTAGCCACATTCATTGACTAAGGGTTCCCTGAAGATCTCAATTATCATTCCTCTGGGCCTGTTGTCGACAGAAAAGTAAACTTGTTGCTTTGCTCACCACCATGTTTGAAGGATATCAGCGTGATCACCGCCGATAGGACGGAGGGTCAAATAAAAAGGAACACCAATTTCTAGACAGGAGCAGTTGGGAGCTAACAGTGTATTGTGGAGTGACGTGTTTATTTGAGTGTCCAAACTTCCCTCTTTAGGTGGTAATTAGATTTTCACATTCGTGAACATCATAAAATCCACTGATTTCTAAGGCCCAGATGCTTATTATTACAGCAACTCAGTTGTTGAGGTGAGAGAAAATGAGAAGTATGTGGCTGCACCACTAAATCTATGGCTGGGAACAGTTGAAACCAAACAAAAAGAATTCACGTTGGCCACATAGGGCTATTTTCTGCTGACTGTCTCTGGGGACTCAAACAGAATCCATTTGCTTGATTGTTTGATTTTCCGTTTCACTCGTGTAGGGTACTTGTCCACACACCTTCGGCTTGTAGTTTGTCTGTGTCCTTGGATCTCAAGTGAGTCTCGTGTAAGTAAGCACATAGGTGTCTTGAGTTTTCATCCCTTCTTTTATCCCTGTGTCTTTTGTTTGCAGCACTCAGTGCCTGAACTTTTATTCTGATGATTCAGAGCTGTGCACTTATTGCACTTAAAGAATATTTTTTATCATTAATCTACAATCACGTGAAGAACGTTATATTTACTATGCTCCCCCCTTCACCAAGTCCCCCCGAAAAACCTCTTCAGTCACTGTCGATCAGCATAGTTGGATGCTGTAGACCCCTTCACCATGTCCCCCCCAAAAGTTCCCGTTACAGTCACTGTCCATCAGTGAGTAGTAAGATGCTATATGATCTCTACTAGTCTTCTCTGTGTTGTACAGTACTAGCCAGGCACACCCGACCCCGCGCATTATACATGCTAAACTTAATGCCCCCATTCTTTCTCCCCACACTTATCCCTCCCTTCAGACTCACCCTGCCCAGTCCTTTTTCCTTTGGTTACTTTTAGTCAACCCTCGGGTTCTGTGAGTCTGCTGCTGTTTTTTTACTTCAGTTTTTCTTTGTTACTATACTCCACACATGAGTGAAATCACTTGGTACTTGCCTTTATCCGCCTACTCTATTTTTCTGAACATACTACCGTCTTGCTCCATCCACTTCATTGCAAATGGTAGTATTTGTTTTCTTCTTAAGGCTGCATACTGCACTTTTGAAACTGGATTTCATTCTTCCTTTTTGTTTGTAGTTTACCTATGTTGTTCTAAATTCATCTCCTGGTTATGAACAAAAGCTTTGTGTCAATCGACATGTATCTGTATCTATCTATCTAAAGGTCTGTCTGTCTATCTATGTATCTATGTATGTATATATCTATGTATCTATGTATCTATATATGTATCTATCTATCTATCTTCCTATCATCTATCTATGAAGTCTATCATCTATTAATCTATGTACCTATCTATCTATCTTTCACCTGTAGTCTGTCTACCTATCTATCTATGAAACAATCATCTTTTTGTCTGCCCATCTATCCTTATGTACAGAACAGTTAACAACATAGCCTATGTCTCTTCCCTACAGTATGCTTCCAGAAATCTTGCAAGGTAACTAAGCCATAAGGAGAGCAATGTGTTCACTGATACGCTTTCAGGTAGAGTCAGCAGAGTGTGCTTACAAAACCAGTAAATGGAGGTGAAAGGACTTGAACCCGTATCTTTGTCCTCTGTCCTCTTATACTTCCTGCTCCCTTGTTGACTTTATTTAGCCACATTCAGTGAGTAAGTGATCCCTGAAGACCACAAGTATCCTTCGTCTGGGCCTGTTTTCGACAGAAATGTGTACTTGGCCCTTTGCACACCACCATGTTTGAGGGACATTGGCGTGATCACTGCTGATAGGTGGAGGGACAAATATGAATTAACACCTATTTCTGGACAGGAGCAGTTGGGAATAAAGAGTGTGTTGTGGAGTGAAGTGTTTACTTGAGTGTCCGAACTTCCCTCTTTAGGTGGTTATTACTTCTTTACATTCTTGAACATCATAAAAAGCAATGATTATAAATGCCCAGACGCATATTATTACAGCAATTCATTTGTTGAGGTGAGAGGAAATGAGAAGGAAGTTGCTGCACCACTAAATCTATGCCTGAGCACTGCTGAAACCAAACAAAAAGAATTCATGGTGGCTAGATAGGGCTATTTTCTACTGACTCTCTCTGGGGTCCAAAACAGAATCCATTTCTTTCTTTGTTTCTCAGTTTCACTTGTGTATGGTACCTGTCCCCACCCCTTCAGCTTGTAGTTTGTCTGTGTCCTTGGATCTCAAGTGAGTCTCCAGTAAGGGAGCACGTAGATGGTCTTGAGTTTTCATCAGTTCTTCTAACCCTGTGTCTTTTGATTGGAGCACTCAAAGGCTGTACTTTTATTCTGATATTTGAGAGCTGTGCTCTTACTGCACTTTGAAATTCTTTTTGTTCTCATTAATATACAATCACATGCAGAAAATTATGTTATTCTGTCTACCCTCTTCACCAAGTCACCCCAAATCCCAGTTAGAGCCGCTCTCCGTCAGCATGTACTAAGATGCTGTAGAATCACTACATGTCTTCTCTGTGTTGTACAGCCCTATCCATGACACCCCACCCTACACATTATACATGCTAATCCTAATGCCCCCATTCTTTTTCCCCGCACTTATTACTCCCTTCCCACAAACCCTACCCAGTCCCTTTCACTTTGGTAACTGTTAGTCCACTCTCGGGTTCTGTGAGTCTGCTGCTGTCTTTTCCTTCAGTTTTTCTTTGTTATCATACTCCACACATGAGTGAAATCATTTGGTACATGTATTTCTCCGCCTGGCCTATTTGACTGAGCATAATACCCTCTAGCTCCATCCACGTTATTGCAAATGATACTGTTTGTTTTCTTCTTATGGCTGCTTACTGCACTTTTTAAACTGGATTTCATTCTTCTTTTTTGTTTGTAGTTTTGCTATGTGCTTTCACCATTGCTCTCCTTGTTATGAGCAGTAGCTTTGTGCTAATCGATATGTACCTATATCTATCTATCTGTCTGTCTATCTATTTATCAATCACTCAATCAATCATCCTTTTGTCTGTCCATCTGTCCATGTGTACAGAACAGTTAACCATATACCCTATATCACTTTCCTGCACTATGATCCCAAAAATCCTGCAAAGTATCTAGGCTGCAGAATGAGCACTGGGTTCACCGAGACACTTGCAGTTCGAGTCGGCCGCGTGTACCTACATAACCAGGAAATGGTTGTGCTGGGACTTGAACCCGTGTCTCTATCCTCTGTCCTCTTTCATCTCCTTCTAACTTGCTGTCTGTATTTAGCCACATTCATTGACTAAGGGCTCCCTGAAGATCTCAAGTATCATTCCTCTGGGCCTGTTGTCGACAGAAAAGTAAACTTGTTGCTTTGCTCACCACCATGTTTGAAGGACATCAGCGTGATCACCGCCGATAGGACGGAGGGTCAAATAAAAAGGAACACCAATTTCTAGACAGGAGCAGTTGGGAGCTAACAGTGTATTGTGGAGTGACGTGTTTATTTGAGTGTCCAAACTTCCCTCTTTAGGTGGTAATTAGATTTTCACATTCGTGAACATCATAAAATCCACTGATTTCTAAGGCCCAGATGCTTATTATTACAGCAACTCAGTTGTTGAGGTGAGAGAAAATGAGAAGTATGTGGCTGCACCACTAAATCTATGGCTGGGAACTGTTGAAACCAAACAAAAAGAATTCACGGTGGCCAGATAATGCTATTTTCTGCTGACTGTCTCTGGGGACTCAAACAGAATCCATTTGCTTGATTGTTTGATTTTCCGTTTCACTCGTGTAGGGTACTTGTCCACACACCTTCGGCTTGTAGTTTGTCTGTGTCCTTGGATCTCAAGTGAGTCTCCTGTAAGTAAGCACGTAGGTGTCTTGAGTTTTCATCCCTTCTTTTATCCCTGTGTCTTTTGTTTGCAGCACTCAGTGCCTGAACTTTTATTCTGATGATTCAGAGCTGTGCACTTATTGCACTTAAAGAATATTTTTTATCATTAATCTACAATCACAAGAAGAACGTTATGTTTACTATGCTCCCCCCTTCACCATGTCCCCCCGAAAAACCTCTTCAGTCACTGTCGATCAGCGTAGTTGGATGCTGTAGACCCCTTCACCATGTCCCCCCCAAAAGTCCCCGTTACAGTCACTGTCCATCAGTGAGTAGTAAGATCCTATATGATCTCTACTAGTCTTCTCTGTGTTGTACAGTACTCCCCATGCACACCCGATCCCGCGCATTATACATGCTAAACTTAATGCCCCCATTCTTTCTCCCCACACTTATCCCTCCCTTCAGACTCACCCTGCCCAGTCTTTTTTCCTTTGGTTATTTTTAGTCAACTCTCGTTTTCTGTGAGTCTGCTGCTGTTTTTTTCTTCAGTTTTTCTTTGTTGTTATACTCCACACATGAGTGAAATCACTTGGTACTTGCCTTTATCCGCCTGCCCTATTTTTCTGAACACACTACCGTCTTAATCCATCCACGTCATTGCAAATGGTAGTATTTGTTTTCTCCTTAAGGCTGCTTACTGCACTTTTTAATCTGGATTTCATTCTTACTTTTTGTTTGTAGTTTAGCTATGTTATTCACCATTCAACTCCTGGTTATGAACAATAGCTTTGTGTCAATCGACATGTATCTGTATCTATCTATCTAAAGGTCTGTCTGTCTATCTATGTATCTATGTATGTATATATCTATTATCTATGTATCTATCTATGTATCTATCTATCTATCTTCCTATCATCTATCTATGATGTCCATCATCTTTTAATATATGTACCTATCTATCTATCTTTCACCTGTCGTCTGTCTACCTATCTATCTATGAAACAATCATCTTTTTGTCTGCCCATCTATCCTTATGTACAGAACAGATAACAACATAGCCTATGTCTCTTCCCTACATTATGCTTCCAGAAATCTTGCAAGGTAACTAAGCCATAAGGAGAGCACTGTGTTCACCGATACGCTTTCAGGTAGAGTCAGCAGAGTGTGCTTACAAAACCAGTAAATGGAGGTGAAAGGACTTGAACCCGTATCTTTGTCCTCTGTCCTCTTATACTTCCTGCTCGCTTGTTGACTTTATTTAGCCACATTCAGTGAGTAAGTGATCCCTGAAGACCACAAGTATCCTTCGTCTGGGCCTGTTGTCGACAGAAAAGTGTACTTGGCCCTTTGCACACCACCATGTTTGAGGGACATTGGCGTGATCACTGCTGATAGGTGGAGGGACAAATATGAATTAACACCTATTTCTGGACAGGAGCAGTTGGGAACAAAGAGTGTGTTGTGGAGTGAAGTGTTTATTTGAGTGTCCAAACTTCCCTCTTTAGGTGGTTATTACTTCTTTACATTCGTGAACGTCATAAAAAGCAATGATTATAAATGCCCAGACGCATATTATTACAGCAATTCATTTGTTGAGGTGAGAGGAAATGAGAAGGAAGTTGCTGCACCACTAAATCTATGCCTGAGCACTGCTGAAACCAAACAAAAAGAATTCACGGTGGCTAGATAGGGCTATTTTCTACTGACTCTCTCTGGGGTCCAAAACAGAATCCATTTCTTTCTTTGTTTCTCAGTTTCACTTGTGTAGGGTACCTGTCCCCGCCCCTTCAGCTTGTAGTTTGTCTGTGTCCTTGGATCCCAAGTGAGTCTCCAGTAAGGGAGCACGTAGGTGGTCTTGAGTTTTCATCAGTTCTTCTAACCCTGTGTCTTTTGATTGGAGCACTCAAAGGCTGTACTTTTATTCTGATATTTGAGAGCTGTGCTCTTACTGCACTTTGAAATTCTTTTTGTTCTCCTTAATATACAATCACATGCAGAAAATTATGTTATTCTGTCTACCCTCTTCACCAAGTCACCACAAATCCCAGTTACAGAAGCTCTCCGTCAGCATGTACTAAGATGCTGTAGAATCACTACATGTCTTCTCTGTGTTGTACAGCCCTACCCATGACACCCCACCCTACACATTATACATGCTAATCCTAATGCCCCCATTCTTTTTCCCCACACTTATTACACCCTTCCCACAAACGCTACCCAGTCCCTTTCTCTTTGGTAACTGTAGGTCCACTCTCGGGTTCTGTGAGTCTGCTGCTGTCTTTTCCTTCAGTTTTTCTTTGTTATCATACTCCACACATGAGTGAAATCATTTGGTACATGTATTTCTCCGCCTGGCCTATTTGACTGAGCATAATACACTCTAGCTCCTTCCACGTTATTGCAAATGATAGGATTCGTTTTCTTCTTATGGCTGCTTACTGCACTTTTTAAACTGGATTTCATTCTTCTTTTTTGTTAGTAGTTTTTCAATGTGCTTTCACCATTGCTCTCCTTGTTTTGAGCAGTAGCTTTGCGCTAATCGATATGTACCTATATCTATCTATCTGTCTGTCTATCTATTTATCAATCACTCAATCAATCATCCTTTTGTCTGTCCATCTGTCCATGTGTGCAGAAGAGTTAACCATATACCCTATATCACTTTCCTACACTATGCTAGCAAAAATCCTGCAAAGTATCTAGGCTGCAGAGGGAGCACTGGGTTCACCGAGACACTTGCAGTTCGAGTCGGCCGCGTGTACCTACATAACCAGGAAATGGTTGTGCTGGGACTTGAACCCGTGTCTCTATCCTCTGTCCTCTTTCATCTCCTTCTAACTTGCTGTCTGTATTTAGCCACATTCATTGACTAAGGGCTCCCTGAAGATCTCAATTATCATTCCTCTGGGCCTGTTGTCGACAGAAAAGTAAACTTGTTGCTTTGCTCACCACCATGTTTGAAGGACATCAGCGTGATCACCGCCGATAGGACGGAGGGTCAAATAAAAAGGAACACCAATTTCTAGACAGGAGCAGTTGGGAGCTAACAGTGTATTGTGGAGTGACGTGTTTATTTGAGTGTCCAAACTTCCCTCTTTAGGTGGTAATTAGATTTTCACATTCGTGAACATCATAAAATCCACTGATTTCTAAGGCCCAGATGCTTATTATTACAGCAACTCAGTTGTTGAGGTGAGAGAAAATGAGAAGTATGTTGCTGCACCACTAAATCTATGGCTGGGAACTGTTGAAACCAAACAAAAAGAATTCACGTTGGCCACATAGGGCTATTTTCTGCTGACTGTCTCTGGGGACTCAAACAGAATCCATTTGCTTGATTGTTTGATTTTCCGTTTCACTCGTGTAGGGTACTTGTCCACACACCTTCGGCTTGTAGTTTGTCTGTGTCCTTGGATCTCAAGTGAGTCTCGTGTAAGTAAGCACATAGGTGTCTTGAGTTTTCATCCCTTCTTTTATCCCTGTGTCTTTTGTTTGCAGCACTCAGTGCCTGACCTTTTATTCTGATGATTCAGAGCTGTGCACTTATTGCACTTAAAGAATATTTTTTATCATTAATCTACAATCACGTGAAGAACGTTATATTTACTATGCTCCCCCCTTCACCAAGTCCCCCCGAAAAACCTCTTCAGTCACTGTCGATCAGCATAGTTGGATGCTGTAGACCCCTTCACCATGTCCCCCCCAAAAGTTCCCGTTACAGTCACTGTCCATCAGTGAGTAGTAAGATGCTATATGATCTCTACTAGTCTTCTCTGTGTTGTACAGTACTCCCCATGCACACCCGACCCCGCGCATTATACATGCTAAACTTAATGCCCCCATTCTTTCTCCCCACACTTATCCCTCCCTTCAGACTCACCCTGCCCAGTCCTTTTTCCTTTGGTTACTTTTAGTCAACCCTCGGGTTCTGTGAGTCTGCTGCTGTTTTTTTACTTCAGTTTTTCTTTGTTACTATACTCCACACATGAGTGAAATCACTTGGTACTTGCCTTTATCCGCCTACTCTATTTTTCTGAACATACTACCGTCTTGCTCCATCCACGTCATTGCAAATGGTAGTATTTGTTTTCTTCTTAAGGCTGCTTACTGCACTTTTTAAACTGGATTTCATTCTTCCTTTTTGTTTGTACTTTAGCTATGTTATTCACCATTCATCTCCTGGTTATGAACAATAGCTTTGTGTCAATCGACATGTATCTGTATCTATCTATCTAAAGGTCTGTCTGTCTATCTATGTATCTATGTACGTATATATCTATGTATCTATGTATCTATCTATGTATCTATCTATCTATCTTCCTATCATCTAATCATCTATCTATGATGTCTATCATCTATTAATCTATGTACCTATCTATCTATCTTTCACCTCTCGTCTGTCTACCTATCTATCAATGAAACAATCAACTTTTTGTCTGCCCATCTCTCCTTATGTACAGAACAGTTATCAACATAGCCTATGTCTCTTCCCTACATTATGCATCCAGAAATCTTGCAAGGTAACAAAACCATAAGGAGAGCACTGTTTTCACCGATACGCTTTCAGGTAGATTCAGCAGAGTGTGCTTACAAAACCAGTAAATGGAGGTGAAAGGACTTGAACCCGTATCTTCGTCCTCTGTCCTCTTATACTTCCTGCTCGCTTGTTGACTTTATTTAGCCACATTCAGTGACTAAGTGATCCCTGAAGACCACAAGTATCCTTCGTCTGGGCCTGTTGTCGACAGAAAAGTGTACTTGGCCCTTTGCACACCACCATGTTTGAGGGACATTTGCGTGATCACTGCTTATAGGTGGTGGGACAAATATGAATTAACACCTATTTCTGGACAGGAGCAGTTGGGAACAAAGAGTGTGTTGTGGAGTGAAGTGTTTATTTGAGTGTCCAAACTTCCCTCTTTAGGTGGTTATTACTTCTTTACATTCGTGAAGATCATAAAAAGCAATGATTATAAATGCCCAGACGCATATTATTACAGCAATTCATTTGTTGAGGTGAGAGGAAATGAGAAGGAAGTTGCTGCACCACTAAATCTATGCCTGAGCACTGCTGAAACCAAACAAAAAGAATTCACGGTGGCTAGATAGGGCTATTTTCTACTGACTCTCTCTGGGGTCCAAAACAGAATCCATTTCTTTCTTTGTTTCTCAGTTTCACTTGTGTAGGGTACCTGTCCCCGCCCCTTCAGCTTGTAGTTTGTCTGTGTCCTTGGATCTCAAGTGAGTCTCCAGTAAGGGAGCACGTAGTTGGTCTTGAGTTTTCATCAGTTCTTCTAACCCTGTGTCTTTTGATTGGAGCACTCAAAGGCTGTACTTTTATTCTGATATTTGAGAGCTGTGCTCTTACTGCACTTTGAAATTCTTTTTGTTCTCATTAATATACAATCACATGCAGAAAATTATGTTATTCTGTCTACCCTCTTCTCCATGTCACCCCAAATCCCAGTTACAGCCGCTCTCCGTCAGCATGTACTAAGATGCTGTAGAATCACTACATGTCTTCTCTGTGTTGTACAGCCCTACCCATGACACCCCACCCTACACATTATACATGCTAATCCTAATGCCCCCATTCTTTTTCCCCGCACTTATTACTCCCATCCCACAAACCCTACCCAGTCCCTTTCTCTTTGGTAACTGTTAGTCCACTCTCGGGTTCTGTGAGTCTGCTGCTGTCTTTTCCTTCAGTTTTTCTTTGTTATCATACTCCACACATGAATGAAATCATTTGGTACATGTATTTCTCCGCCTGGCCTATTTGACTGAGCATAATACCCTCTAGCTCCTTCCACGTTATTGCAAATGATAGGATTTGTTTTCTTCTTATGGCTGCTTACTGCACTTTTTAAACTGGATTTCATTCATCTTTTTTTTTGTAGTTTTGCAATGTGCTTTCAATATTGCTCTCCTTGTTATGAGCATTAGCTTTGTGCTAATCGATATGTACCTATATCTATCTATCTGTCTGTCTATCTATTTATCAATCACTCAATCAATCATCCTTTTGTCTGTCCATCTGTCCATGTGTACAGAACAGTTAACCATATACCCTATAACACTTTCCTGCACTATGCTCCCAAAAATCCTGCAAAGTATCTAGGCTGCAGAGGGAGCACTGGGTTCACTGAGACACTTGCAGTTCGAGTCGGCCGCGTGTACCTACAAAACCAGGAAATGGTTGTGCTGGGACTTGAACCCGTGTCTCTATTCTCTGTCCTCTTTCATCTCCTTCTAACTTGCTGTCTGTATTTAGCCACATTCATTGACTAAGGGCTCCCTGAAGATCTCAAGTATCATTCCTCTGGGCCTGTTGTCGACAGAAAAGTCAACTTGTTGCTTTGCTCACCACCATGTTTGAAGGATATCAGCGTGATCACCGCCGATAGGACGGAGGGTCAAATAAAAAGGAACACCAATTTCTAGACAGGAGCAGTTGGGAGCTAACAGTGTATAGTGGAGTGACGTGTGTATTTGAGTGTCCAAACTTCCCTCTTTAGGTGGTTATTAGATTTTCACATTCGGGAACATCATAAAATCCACTGATTTCAAAGGCCCAGATGCTTATTATTACAGCAACTCAGTTGTTGAGGTGAGAGAAAATGAGAAGTATGTTCCTGCACCACTAAATCTATGGCTGGGAACTGTTGAAACCAAACAAAAAGAATTCACGGTGGCCAGAGAGGGCTATTTTCTGCTGACTGTCTCTGGGGACTCAAACAGAATCCATTTGCTTGATTGTTTGATTTTCCATTTCACTCGTGTAGGGTACTTGTCCACACACCTTCGGCTTGTAGTTTGTCTGTGTCCTTGGATCTCAAGTGAGTCTCCTGTAAGTAAGCACGTAGGTGTCTTGAGTTTTCATCCCTTCTTTTATCCCTGTGTCTTTTGTTTTCAGCACTCAGTGCCTGACCTTTTATTCGGATGATTCAGAGCTGTGCACTTATTGCACTTAAAGAATATTTTTTATCATTAATCTACAATCACGTGAAGAACATTATGTTTACTATGCTCCCCCCTTCTCCAAGTCCCCCCGAAAAACCTCTTCAGTCACTGTCGATCAGCGTAGTTGGATGCTGTAGACCCCTTCACCATGTCCCCCCCAAAAGTCCCCGTTACAGTCACTGTCCATCAGTGAGTAGTAAGATGCTATATGATCTCTACTAGTCTTTGTGTTGTACAGTACTCCCCATGCACACCCTACCCCGCGCATTATACATGCTAAACTTAATGCCCCCATTCTTTCTCCCCACACTTATCCCTCCCTTCAGACTCACCATGCCCAGTCCTTTTTCCTTTGGTTACTTTTAGTCAACTCTCGGGTTCTGTGAGTCTGCTGCTGTTTTTTTACTTCAGTTTTTCTTTGTTGTTATACTCCACACATGAGTGAAATCACTTGGTACTTGCCTTTATCCGCCTGCCCTATTTTTCTGAACATACTACCGTCTTGCTCCATCCACGTCATTGCAAATGGTAGTATTTGTTTTCTTCTTAAGGCTGCTTACTGCACTTTTTAAACTGGATTTCTTTCTTCTTTTTTGTTTGTAGTTTAGCTATGTTATTCACCATTCATCTCCTGGTTATGAACAATAGCTTTGTGTCAATCGACATGTATCTGTATCTATCTATCTAAAGGTCTGTCTGTCTGTCTATGTATCTATGTATGTATATATCTATGTATCTATGTATCTATCTATGTATCTATCTATCTATCTTCCTATCATCTATCTATGATGTCTACCATCTATTAATCTATGTACCTATCTATCTACCTTTCACCTGTGGTCTGTCTACCTATCTGTCTATGAAACAATCTTCTTTTTGTCTGCCCATCTATCCTTATGTACAGAACAGTTAACAACATAGCCTATGTCTCTTCCCTACATTATGCTTCCAGAAATCTTGCAAGGTAACTAAGCCATAAGGAGAGCACTGTGTTCACCGATACACTTTCAGGTAGAGTCAGCAGAGTGTGATTATAAAACCAGTAAATGTAGGTGAAAGGACTTGAACCCGTATCTTCGTCCTCTGTCCTCTTATACTTCCTGCTCGCTTGTTGACTTTATTTAGCCACATTCAGTGAGTAAGTGATCCCTGAAGACCACAAGTATCCTTCGTCTGGGCCTGTTGTCGACAGAAAAGTGTACTTGGCCCTTTGCACACCACCATGTTTGAGGGACATTGGCGTGATCACTGCTGATAGGTGGAGGGACAAATATGAATTAACACCTATTTCTGGACAGGAGCAGTTGGGAACAAAGAGTGTGTTGTGGAGTGAAGTGTTTATTTGAGTGTCCAAACTTCCCTCTTTAGGTGGTTATTACTTCTTTACATTCGTGAACATCATAAAAAACAATGATTATAAATGCCCAGACGCATATTATTACAGCAATTCATTTGTTGAGGTGAGAGGAAATGAGAAGGAAGTTGCTGCACCACTAAATCTATGCCTGAGCACTGCTGAAACCAAACAGAAAGAATTCACGGTGGCTAGATAGGGCTATTTTCTACTGACTCTCTCTGGGGTCCAAAACAGAGTCCATTTCTTTCTTTGTTTCTCAGTTTCACTTGTGTAGGGTACCTGTCCCCGCCCCTTCAGCTTGTAGTTTGTCTGTGTCCTTGGATCTCAAGTGAGTCTCCAGTAAGGGAGCACGTAGTTGGTCTTGAGTTTTCATCAGTACTTCTAACCCTGTGTCTTTTGATTGGAGCACTCAAAGGCTGTACTTTTATTCTGATATTTGAGAGCTGTGCTCTTACTGCACTTTGAAATTCTTTTTGTTCTCATTAATATACAATCACATGCAGAAAATTATGTTATTCTGTCTACCCTCTTCTCCAAGTCACCCCAAATCCCAGTTACAGCCGCTCTCCGTCAGCATGTACTAAGATGCTGTAGAATCACTACATGTCTTCTCTGTGTTGTACAGCCCTACCCATGACACCCCACCCTACACATTATACATGCTAATCCTAATGCCCCCATTCTTTTTCCCCGCACTTATTACGCCCTTCCAACAAACCCTACCCAGACCCTTTCTCTTTGGTAACTGTTATTCCACGACCGGGTTCTGTGAGTCTGCTGCTGTCTTTTCCTTCAGTTTTTCTTTGTTATCATACTCCACACATGAGTGAAATCATTTGGTACATGTATTTCTCCGCCTGGCCTATTTGACTGAGCATAATACCCTCTAGCTCCATCCACGTTATTGCAAATGATAGGATTTGTTTTCTTCTTATGGCTGCTTACTGCACTTTTTAAACTGGATTTCATTCTTTTTTGTTTGTAGATTCGCTATGTGCTTTCACCATTGCTCTCCTTGTTATGAGCAGTAGCTTTGTGCTAATCGATATGTACCTATATCTATCTATCTGTCTGTCTATCTATTTATCAATCACTCAATCAATCATCCTTTTGTCTGTCCATCTGTCCATGTGTACAGAACAGTTAACCATATACCCTATATCACTTTCCTGCACTATGCTCCCAAAAATCCTGCAAAGTATCTAGGCTGCAGAGGGAGCACTGGGTTCACCGAGACACTTGCAGTTCGAGTCGGCCGCGTGTACCTACAAAACCAGGAAATGGTTGTGCTGGGACTTGAATCCGTGTCTCTATCCTCTGTCCTCTTTCATCTCCTTCTAACTTGCTGTCTGTATTTAGCCACATTCCTTGACTAAGGGCTCCCTGAAGATCTCAAGTATCATTCCTCTGGGCCTGTTGTCGACAGAAAAGTAAACTTGTTGCTTTGCTCACCACCATGTTTGAAGGACATCAGCGTGATCACCTCCAATAGGACGGAGGGTCAAATAAAAAGGAACACCAATTTCTAGACAGGAGCAGTTGGGAGCTAACAGTGTATTGTGGATTGACGTGTTTATTTGAGTGTCCAAACTTCCCTCTTTAGGTGGTTATTAGATTTTCACATTCATGAACATCATAAAAACCACTGATTTCAAAGGCCCAGATGCTTATTATTACAGCAACTCAGTTGTTGAGGTGAGAGAAAATGAGAAGTATGTTGCTGCACCACTAAATCTATGGCTGGGAACTGTTGAAACCAAACAAAAAGAATTCACGGTGGCCAGATAGGGCTATTTTCTGCTGACTGTCTCTGGGGACTCAAACAGAATCCATTTGCTTGATTGTTTGATTTTCCATTTCACTCGTGTAGGGTACTTGTCCACACACCTTCGGCTTGTAGTTTGTCTGTGTCCTTGGATCACAAGTGAGTCTCCTGTAAGTAAGCACGTAGGTGTCTTGAGTTTTCATCCCTTCTTTTATCCCTGTGTCTTTTGTTTGCAGCACTCAGTGCCTGACCTTTTATACTGATGATTCAGGGCTGTGCACTTATTGCACTTAAAGAATATTTTTTATCATCAATCTACAATCACGTGAAGAACATTATGTTTACTATGCTCCCCCCTTCACCAAGTCCCCACGAAAAACCTCTTCAGTCACTGTCGATCATCGTAGTTGGATGCTGTAGACCCATTCACCATGTCCCCCCCAAAAGTCCCCGTTACAGTCACTGTCCATCAGTGAGTAGTAAGATGCTATATGATCTCTACTAGTCTTCTCTGTGTTGTACAGTACTCCCCATGCACACCCGACCCCGCGCATTATACATGCTAAACTTAATGCCCCCATTCTTTCTCCCCACACTTATCCCTCCCTTCAGACTCACCCTGCCCAGTCCTTTTTCCTTTGGTTACTTTTAGTCAACCCTCGGGTTCTGTGAGTCTGCTGCTGTTTTTTTACTTCAGTTTTTCTTTGTTGTTATACTCCACACATGAGTGAAATCACTTGGTACTTGCCTTTATCCGCCTGCCCTATTTTTCTGAACATACTACCGTCTTGCTCCATCCACGTCATTGCAAATGGTAGTATTTGTTTTCTCCTTAAGGCTGCTTACTGCACTTTTTAAACTGGATTTCTTTCTTCTTTTTTGTTTGTAGTTTAGCTATGTTATTCAGCATTCATCTCCTGGTTATGAACAATAGCTTTGTGTCAATCGACATGTATCTGTATCTATCTATCTAAAGGTCTGTCTGTCTATCTATGTATCTATGTATGTATATATCTATGTATCTATGTATCTATCTATGTATCTATCTATCTATCTTCCTATCATCTATCTATGATGTCTACCATCTATTAATCTATGTACCTATCTATCTACCTTTCACCTGTCGTCTGTCTACCTATTTATCTATGGAACAATTATCTTATTGTCTGCCCATCTATCCTTATGTACAGAACAGTTAACAACATAGCCTAGGTCTCTTCCCTACATTATGCTTCCAGAAATCTTGCAAGGTAACTAAGCCATAAGGAGAGCACTGTGTTCACCGATACGCTTTCAGGTAGAGTCAGCAGAGTGTGCTTACAAAACCAGTAAATGGAGGTGAAAGGACTTGAACCCGTATCTTAGTCCTCTGTCCTCTTATACTTCCTGCTCGCTTGTTGACTTTATTTAGCCACATTCAGTGAGTAAGTGATCCCTGAAGACCACAAGTATCCTTCGTCTGGGCCTGTTGTCGACAGAAAAGTGTACTTGGCCCTTTGCACACCACCATGTTTGAGGGACATTGGCGTGATCACTGCTGATAGGTGGAGGGACAAATATGAATTAACACCTATTTCTGGACAGGAGCATTTGTTAACAAAGAGTGTGTTGTGGAGTGAAGTGTTTATTTGAGTGTCCAAACTTCCCTCTTTAGGTGGGTATTACTTCTTTACATTCGTGAACATCATAAAAAGCAATGATTATAAATGCCCAGACGCATATTATTACAGCAATTCGTTTGTTGAAGTGAGAGGAAATGAGAAGGAAGTTGCTGCACCACTAAATCTATGCCTGAGCACTGCTGAAACCAAACAAAAAGAATTCAAGGTGGCTAGATAGGGCTATTTTCTACTGACTCTCTCTGGGGTCCAAAACAGAATCCATTTCTTTCTTTGTTTCTCAGTTTCACTTGTGTAGGGTACCTGTCCCTGCCCCTTCAGCTTGTAGTTTGTCTGTGTCCTTGGATCTCAAGTGAGTCTCCAGTAAGGGAGCACGTAGGTGGTCTTGAGTTTTCATCATTACTTCTAACCATATGTCTTTTGATTGGAGCACTCAAAGGCTGTACTTTTAGTCTGATATTTGAGAGCTGTGCTCTTACTGCACTTTGAAATTCTTTTTGTTCTCATTAATATACAATCACATGCAGAAAATTATGTTATTCTGTCTACCCTCTTCACCAAGTCACCCCAAATCCCAGTTACAGCCGCTCTCCGTCAGCATGTACTAAGATGCTGTAGAATCACTACATGTCTTCTCTGTGTTGTACAGCCCTATCCATGACACCCCACCCTACACATTATACATGCTAATCCTAATGCCCCCATTATTTTTCCCCGCACTTATTACTCCCTTCCCACAAACCCTACCCAGTCCCTTTCTCTTTGTTAACTGTTAGTCCACTCTCGGGTTCTGTGAGTCTGCTGCTGTCTTTTCCTTCAGTTTTTCTTTGTTATCATACTCCACACATGAGTGAAATCATTTGGTACATGTATTTCTCCTCCTGGCCTATTTGACTGAGCATAATACCCTCTAGCTCCATCCACGTTATTGCAAATGATAGGATTCGTTTTCTTCTTATGGCTGCTTACTGCACTTTTTAAACTGGATTTCATTCTTCTTTTTTGTTAGTAGTTTTGCAAAGTGCTTTCACCATTGCTCTCCTGTTTTGAGCAGTAGCTTTGCGCTAATCGATATGTACCTATATCTATCTATCTTTCTGTCTATCTATTTATCAATCACTCAATCAATCATCCTTTTGTCTGTCCATCTGTCCATGTGTGCAGAACAGTTAACCATATACCCTATATCACTTTCCTACACTATGCTAGCAAAAATCCTGCAAAGTATCTAGGCTGCAGAGGGAGCACTGGGTTCACCAAGACACTTGCAGTTCGAGTCGGCCGCGTGTACCTACAAAACCAGGGAATGGTTGTGCTGGGACTTGAACCCGTGTCTCTATCCTCTGTCCTCTTTCATCTCCTTCTAACTTGCTGTCTGTATTTAGCCACATTCATTGACTAAGGGCTCCCTGAAGATCTCAAGTATCATTCCTCTGGGCCTTTTGTCGACATAAATGTCAACTTGTTGCTTCGCTCACCACCATGTTTGAAGGACATCAGCGTGATCACCGCCGATAGGATGGAGGGTCAAATAAAAAGGAACACCAATTTCTAGACAGGAGCAGTTTTGAGCTAACATTGTATTGTTAATAGACGTGTTTATTTGAGTGTCCAAACTTCCCTTTTTAGGTGGTTATCACTTCACATTCGTGAAGATCATAAAACCCACCTATTTCAAAAGCCCAGGTGCTTATTATTACAGCAACTCAGTTGCTGAAGTGAGAGAAAATTGGAAGGACGTTGCTGCACCACTAAATCTATGGCTGGGCCCTGCTGAAAACAAACAAAAAGAATTCAATGTGGCCAGATAGGGCTATTTTCTACTGACTGTCTCTGGGGGCTCAAACACAATCCATTTATTGGATTGTTTGTTTTTCAGTTTCACTCGTGTTGGGTGATTGTCCCCACACCTTCAACTTGTAGTTTGTCTGTGTCCTTGGACCTCAATTGAGTATCCTGTAAGGAAGCTCGTAGGTTTTTTGAGTTTTCATCCGTTCTTTTAAATCTGTGTCTTTCGTTTGCAGCTCTCAGAGCCTGACCTTTTATTCTGATGATTCAGTGCTGTGCCCTTATTGCATTAAAAAAATTTTTTTGTTATCATTAGTCTACAATTACGTGAAGAACCTTATGTTTACTATGATTCCCCTTCACCAAGTCCCCCCGAAAATCCTCTTCAGTCGGTGTCCATCAGTGAGTAATAAGATGCTATATAATCTCTAATAGTCTTCTCTGTGTTGTACAGCACTCCCCATGCCTTCCCGACCCCACACAATATACATGCTAATCCTAATGCCCCCATACTTTCTCACCAATTTTATCCCTTCCTTCAGTACATCCCTTCCCAGTCCTTTTGCCTTTGGCAACTTTCAGTCAACTCTCAGGTTCTGTGAGTCTGCTGCTGCTTTTTTCCTTCAGTTTTTCTTTGTTGTTATAGTCCGCATATGAGTGAAATCATTTGATACTTGTCTTTCGCCGCCTGACCTATTTCTCTGAACATACTACCGTCTAGCTCCATCCACGTCATTGCAAATGGTAGGATTTGTTTTCTTCTTATGGCTGCTTACTGCACTTTGTAAACAGGGTTTCATTCTTCCTTTTTGTTTGTAGTTTAGCTATGTGCTCTCACCATTCATCTGGTTATGAGCAACAGCTTTGTGTCAGCCGATATGTATCTGTATCTATTTATTGCTCTGTCTGTCTGTATATCTATCTATCTTTCTATATATCCTTCTATCTCTCTGTCCTTCTCTCTATATATCTATCCATCTATCTAGCTTCCTATCATCTATCGTGTGTATCATCTATCTATCTCTCATCTGTCATTTATCTATCTATCTATGAATAAATCATCTTTCTGTCTGCCCATCTATCCTTATTTGCAGAACAGTTAACAGCATCACCTATGTCAATTCCCTACATTATGCTTCCAAAAACATTGCATGATCACTAGGCCGCAGGGAGAGCACTGGGCTTACTGAGACACTTACAGATCGAGTCAGCCGCGTGTGCTTACAAAACCAGTAAATGGTGGTGCAGGGACTTGAACCCGTATCTCTGTCCTCTGTCCTCTTAAACCTCCTTCTCGCTTGCTAACTGTATTAAGCCACACTCATTGACTAAGTCCTCACTGAAGACCGCAACTATACTTCCTCTGGGCCTGTTGAAGACAGAAAAGTATACTTGGTGCTTTACTCACCACCATGTTTGAGGGACATAGGCGTGTTCATCACTGATAGGAGGAGGGACAAATAAAAAGGAACACCTATTTCAAGACAGGAACATTTGTTAGCAAAGTGTTTTTTGTGGAGAGACGTGTTTGGTTGAGTGTCCAAACTTCCCTCTTTATGTGGTTATAACTTATTACAGTCATGAACATCATAAAACCCAGTGATTTCAAAGACAAGACGCATATTATTACAGCAATTCATTTGTTGATGTGAGAAAAAATGAGAAGGACATTGCAGTACCACTAAATCTATACCTGGTCACTGCTGAAACCAAACAAAAAGAATTCACGGTGGCAAGGGAGGACTATTTTCTAGTGACTGTCTCTGGGGACTCAAACAGAATCCATTTGTTTCTTTGTTTCTCGGATTCACTTGTATAGGGTACCTGTCCGTGCCCCTTCAGCTTGTAGTTTGTCTGTGTCCTTGGATCTCAAGTGAGTCTCCAGTAAGGGAGCACGCAGGTGCTCTTGAGTTTTCATCAGTTCTTCTAACTGTGTGTCTTTTGATTGGAGCAGTCAAAGCCTCTACTTATATTCTGTAATTTGAGAGCTATGCTGTTACTGCACTTTGAAATTTTTTTTGTTCTCATCAATAAACAATCACATGCAGAACATTATGTTTACTAGTCTACCCACTTCACTAAGTCCTCGCCAAATCCCAGTTACAGTCGATACCCATCAGCATGCATTAAGATGCTGTAGAATCGCTACTTGTCTTCTCCGTGTTGTAAAGCCCTCCCCGGGACCCTACACCCTACACATTATTCTTGCTAATCCTAACGACCCCATTCTTTTTTCCCGCCATTATCACTCCCTTCCCTCAAACCCTACAAAGTCCCTTGCTCTTTCGTAACTGTTAGTCCACTCTCGGGTTCTGTGTGTCTGCTGCTGTTTTTTCCTTCAGATTTTCTTTGTTGTCGTACTCCACACATGAGTGAAATCAATTGGTACATGTATGTCTCCGACAGGCCTATTTGACTGAGCATAATACCCTCTAGCTCCATCCACGTTATTGCCAATGATAGGATTTGTTTTCTTCTTATGGCTGCTTACCGCACTTTATAAACTGGATTTTCTTCTTCTTTTTTCTTTTTAGTTTCGCTATGTGCTTCAACCATTGCTCTCATGGTTATGAGCAATAGCTTTGTGTTAAACGATATGTACCTATATCTATCTGTCTGTCTGTCTATCTATCTATCTTTCAATCAACCAATCAATTAATCATCATTTGTCTGCCCATCTGTCCTTGTGTACAGAACAGTTAACGACATAGCCTATGTCACTTTCCTACATTATGCTTCCAAAAATCCTGCAAGGTAACTAGGCTGTAGGGAGAGCACTGGGTTCACCGAGACACTTTCAGGTCGTGTTGGCCGCGTGTACTATAAAACCAGTAAATTTTTGTGCAGGAATATATACCCGTGTCTCTATCCTCAGTCCTCATTCATCTCCTTCTAAATTGGTCTCTGTATTTAGCCACATTCATTGACAAAGTTCTCCCTGAAAACCAAAAGTATCCTTCCTCCGGGCCTGTTGTCAACAGAAAAGTAAACTTGTTGCTTTGATCACCACCATGTTTGAAGGACATCGGCATGATCACTGCGGATAGGACGGAGGGTCAAATGAAAAGGAACACCGATTTCTAGACAGGAGCAGTTGGGAGCTAAGAGTGTATTGTGGAGTGATATTTTTATTTGAGTGTCCAAACTTCCCTCTTTAGGTGGTTATTACTTCACATTCGTGAAGATCATAAAACCCACCGATTTCAAAGGCCCTGATGCTTATTAATACAGCAACTCAGTTGTTGATGTGAGAGAAAACAGGAAGGACGTTGCTGCACCACTAAATCTATGGCTGGGAACTGCTGAAAACAAACAAAAAGAATTCACGGTGGCCAGATAGGGCTATTTTCTACTGAATGTCTCTGGGGGCTCAGAGTGAATCCATTTGTTTCATTGTTTGTTTTTTCAGTTTCACTCGTGTAGAGTACTTGTTCCCACACCTTCAGCTTGCAGTTTGTCTGTGTCCTTGGATCTCAAGTGAGTCTCCTGTAAGGAAGCACGTAGGTTTCTTGAGTTTTCATCCGTTCTTTTAACCCTGTGTCTTTTGTTTGCAGCACTCACGGCCTCACCTTTTATTCTGATGATTCAGAGCAGTGCACTTATTGCACTTAAAGTGCTTTTTTATCATTAATCTACAATCACGTGAAGAACATTTTGTTTACTGTGCTCCCCCCTTCACCAAGTCCCCCCGAAAAACCTCTTCAGTCACTGTCGATCAGCGCATTTGGATGCTGTACAACCCTTCACCATGTCCCCACCACAGACCCCGTTACAGTCGCTGTCCATCAGTGAGTAGTAAGATGCTATATGATCTCTACTAGTCTTCTCTGTGTTGTACAGTACTCCCCATGCACACCCAACCCCACGCATTATACATGCTAATCCTAATGCCCCCATTCTATCTCCCCACACTTATCCCTCCCTTGAGAACCACCCTGCCCAGTATTTTCCCTTTGGCAACTTTTATTCAACTCTCGGTTCTGTGAGTCTGTTGCTGTTTTTTTCCTTCAGTTTTTCTTTGTTGTTATACTCCGCACATGAGTGAAATCATTTGATACTTGTCTTTATCCGCCTGACCTATTTCTCTGAACATACTACCGTCAAGCTCCATCCACGTCATTGCAAACGGTAGGATTTGTTTTCTTCTTATGGCTGCTTACTGCAGTTTGTAAACTGGATTTCATACTTCCTATTTGTTTGTAGTTTTGCTATGTGATTTCAACATTCATCTCCTGGTTATGAGCAACAGCTTTGTGTCATTCGATATGTATCTGTATCTACCGATCACTCTGTCTCTCTCTCCATATCTATTAATCTTTCTTTATATTTTTCTATCTATGACTCTATTCTTCTCTCTATTTATCTATCCATCTTTCTAGCTTCCTGTCTTCTATCTATTATGTGTATCGTCTATCTCTCATCTGTCAACTATCTATCTGCCTATCTATGAATCAATCATCTTTCTGTCTGCCCAACTATACTTATGTAGAGAACAGTTAACAGCATCACCTATGTCACTTACATACATTATGCTTCCAAAAACATTCCAAGGTCACTAGGCCGTAGGGAGAGCACTGGGCTCACTGAGACAATTGTAGATCTAGTCAGCCGCGTGTGCTTTCTAAACCAGTAAATGGTGGTGCAGAGACTTGAACACGTATCTCTGTCCTCTGTCCTCTTAAACTTCCTTCTCGCTTGCTAACTGTATTTAGCCACATTCATTGACTAAGTGCTCACTGAAGACCACAAGTATACTTCCTATGGGCCTGTTGTAGACAGAAAAGTATACTTGGTGCTTTACTCGCCACCATGTTTGAGGGACATTGGCGTGTTCACCACTGATAGGAGGAGGGACAAAAAAAAAGGAACACCTATTTCTATACAGGAGCATTTGGGAGCAAAGTGTGTGTTGTGGAGAGACGTGTTTGGTTGAGTATCCAAACTTCCCTCTTTATGTGGTTATTACTTCTTTACAATCGTGAACCTCATAAAACTCAGTGATTTCAAAAGCCCAGACACATATTATTACAGCAATTCATTTGTTGATGTGAGAAAAAATGAGAAGGACATTGCAGTACCACTAAATCTATACCTGGGCACTGCTGAAACCAAACAAAAATAATTCATGGTGGCTAGGTAGAACTATTTTCTAGTGACTGTCTCTGGGGTCTCAAACAGAATCCATTTGTTTCTTTGTTTCTCAGATACACTTGTATAGGGTACCTGTCCCTGCCCCTTCAGCTTGTAGTTTGTCTGTGTCCTTGGATCTCAAGTGAGTCTCCAGTAAGGGAGCACTTAGGTGATCTTGAATTTTCAACAGTGCTTCAACCCTGTGTCATTTGATTGGAGCAGTGAAAGCCTGTACCTTTATTCTGATGTTTGACAGCTATGCTCTTACTGCACTTTGACAATTTTTTTTTTCCTCATTAATATACAATCACATGCAGAACATTATGTTTACTAGTCAACCCCCTTCACCAAGTTCTCACCAAATCCCAGTTACAGTCGCTTTCCGTCAGTGTTTAGTAAGATGCTGTAGAATCACTACTTGTCTTCTCTGTGTTGTATAGACCTCCCCTTGCCCGTACACCCTACACATTATTCATGCTAATCCTAATGCCCCCATTCCTTTTCCCCGTCCTTATTACTCCCTTCCCACAAATCCTACCCAGTCCCTTTCTCTTTGGTAACTGTTACTCCACTCTCGGGTACTGTGTGTCTGCTGCTGTTTTTACCATCAGTTTTTCTTTGTTATCACACTCCACAAATGAGTGAAATCATTTGGTACATGTATATATCCGACTGGCCTATTTGACTGGGCATAATACCCTCTAGCTCCATCCACGTTATTGCCAATGATAGGATTTGTTTTCTTCTTATGGCTGCTTACTGCACTTTTTAAACTGGATTTTATTATTCTTTTTCTTTGTATTTTCGCTATGTGCTTCAAACATTGCTCTCAAGGTTATGAGCAATATCTTTGTGTTAATCAATATGTACCTTTATCTATCTATCTGTCTTTCGATCTATCTATCTATCAAAAAATCAATCAATCTATCAGCTTTTTGTCTGCCCATCTGTCCTTGTGTACAGAACAGTTAACGACATAGCCTATGTCACTTTCCTCCATTATGCTTCCAAAAATCCTGCAATGTAACTAATATTTAGGGAGAGCACAGGGTTCACTGAGACACTTGCAGATCGAGTCGGCCATGTGTACCTAGAAAAGCAGGAAATGGTTGTGCAGGGACTTGCAACCGTGTCTCTACCCACTGTCCTCTTTCATCTCCTTCTCATTTGCTGTATGTATTTAGCCACATTCATTGACTAAATGCTCCCTGAAGACCACAAGTATCCTTCCTCTGGGCCTGTTGTCGACAGAAAAGTAACCTTGTTTCGTTCCACACCACCATGTTTGAAGGACATCGGCGTGATCACTGCTGATAGGACGGATGGTCAAATAAAAAGGAACACCAATTTCTAGACAGGAGCAGTTGGGAGCTAAGAGTGTATTGTGGAGTGACATGTTTATTTGAGTGTCCAAACTTCCCTCTTTAGGTGGTTATTACTTCACATTCGTGAAGATCATAAAACCCACCGATTTCAAAGGCCCAGATGCTTATTATTACAGCAACTCAGTTGTTGAGGTGAGAGAAAACGAGAAGGAAGTTGCTGCACCACTAAATCTGTGGCTGGGAACTGCTGAAAACCAACAAAAAGAATTCACGGTGGCCAGATAGGGCTATTTTCTACTGAATGTCTCTGGGGGCTCAAACAGAATCCATTTGTTTCATTGTTTGTTTTTCAGTTTCACTCGTGTAGCGTACTTGTCCCCACACCTTCAGCTTGCAGTTTGTCTGTGTCCTTGGATCTCAAGTGAGCCTCCTGTAAGGAAGCACATAGGTTTCTTGAGTTTACATCCGTTCGTTTAACCCTGTGTCTTTTGTTTGCAGCACTCAGTGCCTGACCTTTTGTTCAGATGATTCAGTGCTGTGCCCTTATTGCACGTAAAAAATTTTTTTTCTTATCATTAGTCTACCATTACGTGAAGAACATTATGTTTACTATGCTCCCCCTTCACCAAGTTCCCCGAAAATCCTCTTCAGTCGCTGTCCATCAGTGAGTAGTAAGATGCTATATAATCTCTAATAGACTTCTCTGTGTTGTACAGCACTCCCCATGCCGTCCCGACCCCACGCAATATACATGCTAATCCTAATGTCCCCATTCTTTCCCCCTAAACTTATCCCTCCCTTCAGAACTTCCCTGCTCAGTCCTTTTCCCTTTGGCAACTTTCAGTCAACTCTCGGGTTCTGAGTCTGCTGCTGTTTTTTTCCTTCAGTTTTTCTTTGTTGTTATACTCCACACATGAGTGAAATCATTTGATACTTGTCTTTCTCCGCCTGACCTATTTCTCTGAACATAATCCCGTCTAGCTCCATCCACGTCATTGAAAATGGTAGGATTTGATTTCTTCTTATGGCTGCTTACTGCACTTTATAAACTGGATTTCATTTTTCATTTTTCTTTGTAGATTAGCTATGTGCTTTAACCATTCATCTCCTGGTTATGATGAACAGCTTTGTGTCAATCGATGTGTATCTGTATCTATTTATTGCTCTGTCTGTCTGTATATCTATCTATCTTTCTATATATCCTTCCATCTCTCTGTCCTTCTCTCTATATATCTATCCATATATCTAGCTTTCTATCATCTATCATGTTTATCATCTATCTATCTCTCATCTGTCATCTATCTATATGTCTATCTATGAATCAATCATCTTTCTGTCTGCCCATCTATCCTTACGTACAGAACATTTAAAACATCACCTATGTCACTTCCCTACATTATGCTTCCAAAAACATTGCAAGGTCACTAGGCCGCAGGGAGAGCACTGGGCTCACTGAAACAGTTGCAGATCGAGTCAGCCGCGTGTTCTTACAAAACCAGTAAATGGTGGTGCAGGGACTTGAACCCGTATCTCTGTCCTCTGTCCTCTTAAACCTCCTTCTCGTTTGCTAACTGTATTTAGCCACATTCATTGCCTAAGTGCTCTCTGAAGACCCCAAGTATACTTCCTCTCTGCCTGTTGTAAACAGAAAAGTATACTTGGTGCTTTAGTCACCACCATGTTTGAGGGACATTGGCGTGTTCACCACTGATAGGAGGAGGGACAAATAAAAAGGAACACCTATTTCAAGACAGGAGCATTTGGTAACAAATTGTTTGTTGTGGAGAGACGTGTTTGGTTGAGTGTCCAAACTTCCCTCTTTATGTGGTTTTTACTTCTTTACAGTCATGAACATCATAAAACCCAGTGATTTCAAAAGCCAAGACAAATATTATTACAGTAATTCATCTCTTGATGTGAGAAAAAATGAGAAGGACATTGCAGTACCACTAAATCTATACCTGGGCACTGCTGAAACCAAACAAAAAGATTTCATGGTGGCTAGATAAGACTATTTTCTAGTGACTGTCTCTGGGGACTCAAACAGAATCTAATTGTTTCTGTTTCTCAGATTCACCTGTATAGGGTAACTCTCCGCGCCTCTTCAGCTTGTAGTTTGTCTGTGTCCTTGGATCTCCAGTGAGTCTCCAGTAAGGGAGCACATAGGTGATCTTGAGTTTTCATGAGTACTTCAAACCCTGTGTCTTTTGATTTTAGCAGTCAAAGCCTGTACTTTTATTCTGATATTTGAGAGCTATGCTCTTCCTGCACTTTGAGATACTTTTTGTTCTCATTAATATACAGTTACATGCAGAACATTATGTTTACTATTCTACCCCCTTCACCAAGTTCTCGCCAAATCGAAGTTTCAGTCGCTGTGCGTCAGCGTGTCGTAAGATGCTCTAGAATCACTACTTGTCTTTTCTGCGTTGTATGGCCCTTCCCATGACCCTACATCCTACACATAATTCATGCTAATCCTAATGGCCCCATTCTTTTTTCCCGCGCTTATCACTCCCTTCCCACAAACCCTACCAAGTCTCTTTCTCTTTGGTATCTTTTAGTCCACTCTCGGGTACTGAGTGTATTCTGCTGTTTCTTCCTTTAGTTTTTCTTTGTTATCGTACTCCACACATGAGTGAAATCATTTGGTACATGTATTTCTCCGACTTTCCTATTTGACTGAGCATAATACCCTCTAGCTCCATCCACGTTATTGCCAATGATAGGATTTGTTTTCTTCTTATGGCTGCTTATTGCACTTTTTAAACTGGAATTTATTCTTCTTTTTCGTTTGTAGTTTCGCTTTGTGCTTCAACCATTGCTCTTATGGTTATGAGCAATAGCTTTGTGTTAATCGATATGTACCTATATCTAACTATCTGTCTGTCTATCAATCAATCAATCAATCAATCAATCAATCATCTGTTTGTCTGCCCATCTGCTCTTGTGTACAGAACACTTAACCAAATAGCCTATGTCACTTTCCTACATTGTGCTTCCAAAATTCCTGCAAGGTATCTAGGCTGTAGGGAGAGCACTGGGTTCAACGAGACACTTGCAGGTCGTGTCGGTCGAGTGCACCTACAAAACCAGGAAATGGTTGTGCAGGGCCTTGAACCCGTGTCTCTACCCACTGTCCTCTTTCATCTCCTTCTCACTTGCTGTCTGTATTTAGCCACATTCATTGACTAAGTGCTCCCTGAAGAGCTCAAGTATCCTTCCTCTGGGCCTGTAGTCGACAGAAAACTAAACTTGTTTCTTTGATCACCACCATGTTTGAAAGACATCAGCATGATCACTGAGGATAGGATGGAGGGTCAAATAAAAAGGAACACCAATTTCTAGACAGGAGCAGTTAGGAGCTAAGAGTGTATTGTGGAGTGACATGTTTATTTGAGTGTCCAAACTTCCCTCTTAAGTGGTTATTACTTCACATTCGTGAAGATCATAAAACCACAGATTTCAAAGGCCCAGATGCTTTTCATTTCAGCAACTCAGCTGTTGAGGTGAGAGAAAATGAGAAGGACGTTGCTGCACCACTAAATCTATGGTTGGTCCCTGCTGAAAACAAACAAAAAGAATTCACGGTGGCCAGATAGGGCTATTTTCTACTGACTGTCTCTGGGGGCTCAAACAGAATCCATTTGTTTCATTGTTTGATTTCAGTTTCACTCATGTAGGGTACTTGTCCCCACACCTTCAGCTTGTAGTTTGTCTGTGTCCTTGGATCTCAAGTGAGTCTCCTGTAAGGAAGCACGTAGGTTCCTGAGTTTTCTTCCGTTCTTTTAACCCTGTGTCTTTTGTTTGCAGCACTCAGTGCCTGACCTTTTATTCTGAAGATTCATGGCTGCGCCCTTATTGCACTTAAAATTTTTTTTTGCCATCATTAATCTACAATCACGTGAAGAACATTATGTTTACTATGCTCCCGCTTCACCAAGTCCACCCCAAAAATCCTCTTACAGTCCTGTCCATCAGCATAGTTGGATGCTATAGACCCATTCAATATGTACGCCTTCACAGGCACCATTACAATCGCTGTCAATCAGCGAGTAGTAAAATGCTATATAATCTCTACTGGTCTTCTGTGTGTTGACAGCACTCCCCATTTCCCCCGACCGCACGCAATATACATGCTAATCCTAATTACCCCATTCTTTTTCCCCGCAGTTATCCCTCCATTCAGAATCACCCTGCCCATTTTTTTCCCTTTGGCAACTTTTAGTCAACTCTCGGTTCTGTGAGTCTGCTGCTGTTTGTTTCCTTCACTTTTCTCTGTTGTTATACTCCGCACTTGAGTGAAATCATTTGATACTTGTCTATCTCCGCCTGACTGCTTACTGCACTTTGTAAACTAGATTTCATTCTTCCTTTTTGTTTGTAGTTTAACTATGTGATTTCACCATTTATCTCCTGTTTATGAGCAACAGCTTTGTGTCAATTGATGTGTATCTCTATCTATCTATCGCTCTGTCTCTATATCTATCTTTCTATATATCCTTCTACCTATCTCTCTATCTTTCTCTCTATTTGTCTATCCATCTATCTAGCTTCCTATCTTCTATCTATCATGTGTATCATCTATCTATCTTCTGTCATCTCCCTGTCTATCTATGAATCAATCATCTTTCTCTCTGCCCATCTATCCTTAAGTACATAACAGTTAAAAACATCACCTATGTCACTTCCCAACATTATGCTTCCAAAAATATTGCAAGGTCACTAGGCCGTAGAGAGAGCACTTGGCTCACTGAGACAATTGCAGATCGAGTCAGCCGCGTGTGCTTACAAAACCAGTAAATGGAGGTGCAGGGACTTGAACCCGTATCTCTGTCCTCTGACCTCTTAAACCTCCTTCTCGCTTGCTAAATGTATTTAGCCACACTCATTGACTAAGTCCTCACTGAAGACCGCAAGTACACTTACTCTGGGCCTGTTGAAGACAGAAAAGTATACTTGGTGCTTTACTCGCCACCATGTTTGAGGAACATTGGCGTGTTCACCACTGATAGGAGTAGGGATAAATAAAAAGGAACGCCTATTTCTATACAGGAGCATTTGGTAGCAAAGTGTGTGTTGTGGAGAGATGTGTTTGGTTGAGTATCCAAACTTCCCTCTTTATGTGGTTATTACATCTTTACAGTCATGAACATCATAAAACCCAGTGATTTCAAAAGCCCAGACACATATTATTACAGCAATTCATTGGTTGATGTGAGAAAAAATGAGAAGGACATTGCAGTACCACTAAATCTATACCTGGTCACTGCTGAAACCAAACAAAAAGAATTCACGGTGGCTAGGTAGGACTATTTTCTAGTGACTGTCTCTGGGGACTCAAACAGAATCCATTTGTTTCTCTTTTTCTCAGATTCAGTTGTATAGGTTACCTGTCCCCGCCCCTTCAGCTTGTAGTTTGAATGTGTCCTTGGATCTCCAGTGAGTCTAGAGTAAGGGAGCACGCAGGTGCTCTTGAGTGTTCATCAGTACTTCTAACCCTGTGTCTTTTGATTGGAGCAGTCAAAGCCTGTACTTTTATTCTGTAATTTGAGAGCTATGCTCTTACTTGACTTTGAAATTTTTTTTAATTCTCATTAATATACAATGATATACAGAACAATATGTTTGCTAGTCTACCCCCTTCACCAAGTCATCGCCAAATCACAGTTTAGGTCGATAATCATTAGCATGTAGTGAGATGCTCTAGAATCACTACTTGTCTTCTCTGTGTTGTATAGCCCTCCCAATGACCCTTCACCCTACACATTATTCATGCTAATCCTAATGCCCCCATTCTTTTTCCACGCCCTTATCAATCCCTTCCCACAAACACTACCCAATCCCTTTCTCTTTGGTAACTCTTAGTCCACTCTCGGGTACTTTGTATATGCTGCTGTTTCTTCCTTCAGTTTTTCTTTGTTATCGTACTCCACACATGAGTTAAATCATTTGGTACATGTATTTCTCCGACTGGCCTATTTGATTGAGCATAATACAATCTAGCTCCATCCAAGTTATTGCCAATGATAGGATTTGTTTTCTTCTTATGGCTGCTTACTGCACTTTTTAAACTGGATTTTATTCTTCTTTTTCGTTTGTAGTTTCGCTATGTGCTTCAACCATTGCTCTCATGGTTATGAGCAATAGCTTTGTGTTAATCGATATGAACCTATATCTATCTATCTGTCTGTCTATCAATCAAAAATTCAATCAATCAAACAATCATCTTTCTGTCTGCCCATCTGTCCTTGTGTACACAACAGTTAACCACATATCCTATGTCACTTTCCTAAATTATGCTTCCAAAAATCCTGCAAGGTAACTAGGCTGTAGGGAGAGCACTGGGTTCACCGAGACACTTGCGGGTCGTGTCGTCCGAGTGTACCTACAAAACCAGGAAATGGTTGTGCAGGGACTTGAACCCGTGTCTCTATCCTCTGTCCTCTTTCATCTCCTTCTCACTTCCTGTCTGTATATAGCCACATTCATTCACTAAGTGCTCCCTGAAGACCACAAGTATCCTTCCTCTGGGCCTGTGGTCGCAGAAACGTAAACTTGTTGCTCTGCTCACCACCGTGTTTGAAGGATATCTATGTGAACACCACTGATAGGATGGAGGGTCAAATAAAAAGGAACACCAATTTCTAGACAGCAGCAGTTGGGAGCTAAGAGTGTATTGTGGACTGACATGTTTATTTGAGTGTCCAAACTTCCCTCTTTAGTTGGTTATTACGTCACTTTCGTGAAGATCATAAAAGCCACCGATTTCAAAGGCCCAGTTGCTTATTATTTCAGCAACTCAGTTGTTGAGGTGAGAGAAAACAAGAAGGACGTTTCTGCACCACTAAATCTATTGCTGGGAACTGCTGAAAACAAACAAAAAGAATTCACGGTGGCCAGATTGGGCTATTTTCTACTGAATGTCTCTGGGGGCTCAGACTGAATCCATTTGTTTCATTATTTGTTTTTCTGTTTCACTCGTGTAGGGTACTTGTCCCCACACCTTCAGCTTGCAGTTTGTCTGTGTCCTTGGATGTCAAGTGAGTCTCCTGAAAGGAAGCACGTAGGTTTCTTGAGTTTTCATCCGTTCTTTTAACGCTGTGTCTTTTGTTTGCTGCACTCACTGTCAGACCTTTTATTCTGATGATTCAGAGCAGTGCACATATTGCAATTAAAGTATTTTTTTATCATTAATCTACAATCACGTGAAGAACATTATGTTTACTGTGCTCCCCCCTTCACCAAGTCCCCCCGAAAAACCTCTTCAGTCACTGTCGATCAGCGCATTTGGATGCTGTAGAACCCTTCACCATGTCCCCCCAACAGACCCCGTTACACTCGCTGTCCATCAGTGAGTAGTAAGATGCTATATGATCTCTACTAACCTTCTCTATGTTGTACAGCACTCCCCATGCCCCCTCGACCCCAAGCATTATACATGCTAAAACTAATGACCCCATTCTTACTCTTCACACTTATCGGTCCCTTCAGACCCACCCTGCCCAGTCCTTTTCCCTTTGGTAACTTTTAGTCAACTCTCGGGTTCTGTGAGTCTGCTGCTGTTTTTTTCCTTCAGTTTTACTTTGTTGTTATACTCCGCACATGAGTGAAATCATTTGATACTTGTCTTTCTCTGCCTGACCAATTTCTCTGAACATACAACCGTCTAGCTCCATCCATGTCATTGCAAACGATAGGATTTGTTTTCTTCTTATGGCTGCTTACTGCAGTTTGTAAACTGGATTTCATACTTCCTATTTGTTTGTAGTTTTGCTATGTGATTTCACCATTCATCTCCTGGTTATGAGCAACAGCTTTGTGTCATTCGATATGTATCTGTATCTACCGATCACTCTGTCCCTCTCTATATCTATTAATCTTTCTTTATATTTTTCTATCTATGACTCTATTCTTCTCTCTATTTATCTATCCATCTTTCTAGCTTCCTGTCTTCTATCTATTATGTGTATCGTCTATCTCTCATCTGTCATCTATCTATCTGTCTATCTACGAATCAATCATCTTTCTGTCTGCCCAACTATACTTATGTAGAGAACAGTTAACAGCATCACCTATGTCACTTCCATACATTATGCTTCCAAAAACATTCCAAGGTCACTAGGCCGTAGGGAGAGCACTGGGCTCACTGAGACAATTGTAGATCTAGTCAGCCGCGTGTGCTTACTAAACCAGTAAATGGTGGTGCAGGGACTTGAACACGTATCTCTGTCCTCTGTCCTCTTAAACCTCCTTCTCGCTTGCTAACTGTATTTAGCCACATTCATTGACTAAGTGCTCACTGAAGACCACAAGTATACTTCCTATGGGCCTGTTGTAGACAGAAAGGTATACTTGGTGCTTAACTCACGACCATGTTTGAGGGACATTGGCGTGTTCACCGCTGATAGGAGGAGGGACAAAAAAAAAGGGACACCTATTTCTATACAGGAGCATTTGGGAGCAAAGTGTGTGTTGTGGAGAGACGTGTTTGGTTGAGTATCCAAACTTCCCTCTTTATGTGGTTATTACTTCTTTACAATCGTGAACCTCATAAAACTCAGTGATTTCAAAAGCCCAGACACATATTATTACAGCAATTCATTTGTTGATGTGAGAAAAAATGAGAAGGACATTGCAGTACCACTAAATCTATACATGGGCACTGCTGAAACCAAACAAAAAGAATTCATGGTGGCTAGGTAGGACTATTTTCTAGTGACTGTCTCTGGGGTCTCAAACAGAATCCATTTGTTTCTTTGTTTCTAAGATACACTTGTATAGGGTACCTATCCCTGCCCCTTCAGCTTGTAGTTTGTCTGTGTCCTTGGATCTCAAGTGAGTCTAAAGTAAGGGAGCACTTAGGTGATCTTGAGTTTTCATCAGTTCTTCTAACCCTGTGTCATTTGATTGGAGCACTGAAAGCCTGTACCTTTATTCTGATATTTGACAGCTATGCTCTTACTGCACTTTGACAATTTTTTTTTCCTCATTAATATACAATCACCTGCAGAACATTATGTTTACTAGTCAACCCCCTTCACCAAGTTCTCACCAAATCCCAATTACAGTCGCTTTCCGTCAGTGTTTAGTAAGATGCTGTAGAATCACTACTTGTCTTCTCTGTGTTGTATAGACCTCCCCTTGCCCGTACACCCTACACATTATTCATGCTAATCCTAACGCCCCCATTCCTTTTCCCCGTCCTTATTACTCCCTTCCCACAAATCCTACCCAGTCCCTTTCTCTTTGGTAACTGTTACTCCACTCTCGGGTACTGTGTGTCTGCTGCTGTTTTTACCATCAGTTTTTCTTTGTTATCACACTCCACAAATGAGTGAAATCATTTGGTACATGTATATATCCGACTGGCCTATTTGACTGGGCATAATACCCTCTAGCTCCGTCCACGTTATTGCCAATGATAGGATTTGTTTTCTTCTTATGGCTGCTTACTGCACTTTTTAAACTGGATTTTATTATTCTTTTTTCTTTGTATTTTCGCTATGTGCTTCAAACATTGCTCTCAAGGTTATGAGCAATATCTTTGTGTTAATCATATGTACCTTTATCTATCTATCTGTCTGTCGATCTATCTATCTATCAAAAAATCAGTCAATCTATCAGCTTTTTGTCTGCCCATCTGTCCTTGTGTACAGAACAGTTAACGACATAGCCTATGTCACTTTCCTCCATTATGCTTCCAAAAATCCTGCAATGTAACTAATATTTAGGGAGAGCACAGGGTTCACTGAGACACTTGCAGATCGAGTCGGCCATGTGTACCTGGAAAAGCAGGAAATGGTTGTGCAGGGACTTGCAACCGTGTCTCTACCCACTGTCCTCTTTCATCTCCTTCTCATTTGCTGTATGTATTTAGCCACATTCATTGACTAAATGCTCCCTGAAGACCACAAGTATCCTTCCTCTGGGCCTGTTGTCGACAGAAAAGTAACCTTGTTTCTTTCCACACCACCATGTTTGAAGGACATCGGCGTGATCACTGCTGATAGGACGGATGGTCAAATAAAAAGGAACACCAATTTCTAGACAGGAGCAGTTGGGAGCTAAGAGTGTATTGTGGAGTGACATGTTTATTTGAGTGTCCAAACTTCCCTCTTTAGGTGGTTATTACTTCACATTCGTGAAGATCATAAAACCCACCGATTTCAAAGGCCCAGATGCTTATTATTACAGCAACTCAGTTGTTGAGGTGAGAGAAAACGTGAAGGAAGTTGCTGCATCACTAAATCTGTGGCTGGGAACTGCTGAAAACAAACAAAAAGAATTCACGGTGGCCAGATAGGGCTATTTTCTACTGAATGTCTCTGGGGGCTCAAACAGAATCCATTTGTTTCATTGTTTGTTTTTCAGTTTCACTCGTGTAGGGTAATTGTCCCCACACCGTCAGCTTGTAGTTTATCTGTGTCCTTGGATCTCAAGTGAGCCTCCTGTAAGGAAGCACATAGGTTTCTTGAGTTTTCATCCGTTCGTTTAACCCTGTGTCTTTTGTTTGCAGCACTCAGTGCCTGACCTTTTGTTCAGATGATTCAGTGCTGTGCCCTTATTGCACGTAAAAAATTTTTTTTGTTATCATTAGTCTACCATTACGTGAAGAACATTATGTTTACTATGCTCCCCCTTCACCAAGTTCCCCGAAAATCCTCTTCAGTCGCTGTCCATCAGCGAGTAGTAAGATGCTATATAATCTCTAATAGACTTCTCTGTGTTGTACAGCACTCCCCATGCCGTCCCGACCCCACGCAATATACATGCTAATCCTAATGTCCCCATTCTTTCCCCCTAAACTTATCCCTCCCTTCAGAACCTCCCTGCTCAGTCCTTTTCCCTTTGGCAACTTTCAGTCAACTCTCGGGTTCTTTGAGTCTGCTGCTGTTTTTTTCCTTCAGTTTTTCTTTGTTGTTATACTCCACACATGAGTGAAATCATTTGATACTTGTCTTTCTCCGCCTGACCTATTTCTCTGAACATAATCCCGTCTAGCTCCATCCACGTCATTGAAAATGGTAGGATTTGATTTCTTCTTATGGCTGCTTACTGCACTTTATAAACTGGATTTCATTTTTCCTTTTTCTTTGTAGATTAGCTATGTGCTTTAACCATTCATCTCCTGGTTATGATGAACAGCTTTGTGTCAATCGATGTGTATCTGTATCTATTTATTGCTCTGTCTGTCTGTATATCTATCTATCTTTCTATATATCCTTCCATCTCTCTGTCCTTCTCTCTATATATCTATCCATATATCTAGCTTTCTATCATCTATCATGTTTATCATCTATCTATCTCTCATCTGTCATCTATCTATATGTCTATCTATGAATCAATCATCTTTCTGTCTGCCCATCTATCCTTACGTACAGAACATTTAAAACATCACCTATGTCACTTCCCTACATTATGCTTCCAAAAACATTGCAAGGTCACTAGGCCGCAGGGAGAGCACTGGGCTCACTGAAACAGTTGCAGATCGAGTCAGCCGCGTGTTCTTACAAAACCAGTAAATGGTGGTGCAGGGACTTGAACCCGTATCTCTGTCCTCTGTCCTCTTAAACCTCCTTCTCGTTTGCTAACTGTATTTAGCCACATTCATTGCCTAAGTGCTCTCTGAAGACCCTAAGTATACTTCCTCTCTGCCTGTTGTAAACAGAAAAGTATACTTGGTGCTTTAGTCACCACCATGTTTGAGGGACATTGGCGTGTTCACCACTGATAGGAGGAGGGACAAATAAAAAGGAACACCTATTTCAAGACAGGAGCATTTGGTAACAAATTGTTTGTTGTGGAGAGACGTGTTTGGTTGAGTGTCCAAACTTCCCTCTTTATGTGGTTTTTACTTCTTTACAGTCATGAACATCATAAAACCCAGTGATTTCAAAAGCCAAGACAAATATTATTACAGTAATTCATCTCTTGATGTGAGAAAAAATGAGAAGGACATTGCAGTACCACTAAATCTATACCTGGGCACTGCTGAAACCAAACAAAAAGATTTCATGGTGGCTAGATAAGACTATTTTCTAGTGACTGTCTCTGGGGACTCAAACAGAATCTAATTGTTTCCGTTTCTCAGATTCACTTGTATAGGATAACTCTCCGTGCCTCTTCAGCTTGTAGTTTGTCTGTGTCCTTGGATCTCCAGTGAGTCTCCAGTAAGGGAGCACATAGGTGATCTTGAGTTTTCATGAGTACTTCAAACCCTGTGTCTTTTGATTTTAGCAGTCAAAGCCTGTACTTTTATTCTGATATTTGAGAGCTATGCTCTTCCTGCACTTTGAGATACTTTTTGTTCTCATTAATATACAATTACATGCAGAACATTATGTTTACTATTCTACCCCCTTCACCAAGTTCTCGCCAAATCGAAGTTTCAGTCGCTGTGCGTCAGCGTGTCGTAAGATGCTCTAGAATCACTACTTGTCTTTTCTGCGTTGTATGGCCCTTCCCATGACCCTACATCCTACACATAATTCATGCTAATCCTAATGGCCCCATTCTTTTTTCCCGCGCTTATCACTCCCTTCCCACAAACCCTACCAAGACTCTTTCTCTTTGGTATCTTTTAGTCTACTCTCGGGTACTGAGTGTATTCTGCTGTTTCTTCCTTTAGTTTTTCTTTGTTATCGTACTCCACACATGAGTGAAATCATTTGGTACATGTATTTCTCCGACTTTCCTATTTGACTGAGCATAATACCCTCTAGCTCCATCCACGTTATTGCCAATGATAGGATTTGTTTTCTTCTTATGGCTGCTTATTGCACTTTTTAAACTGGAATTTATTCTTCTTTTTCGTTTGTAGTTTCGCTTTGTGCTTCAACCATTGCTCTTATGGTTATGAGCAATAGCTTTGTGTTAATCGATATGTACCTATATCTAACTATCTGTCTGTCTATCAATCAATCAATCTATCAATCAATCAATCAATCATCTGTTTGTCTGCCAATCTGCTCTTGTGTACAGAACACTTAACCAAATAGCCTATGTCACTTTCCTACATTGTGCTTCCAAAATTCCTGCAAGGTATCTAGGCTGTAGGGAGAGCACTGGGTTCAACGAGACACTTGCAGGTCGTGTCGGTCGAGTGCACCTACAAAACCAGGAAATGGTTGTGCAGGGCCTTGAACCCGTGTCTCTACCCACTGTCCTCTTTCATCTCCTTCTCACTTGCTGTCTGTATTTAGCCACATTCATTGACTAAGTGCTCCCTGAAGAGCTCAAGTATCCTTCCTCTGGGCCTGTAGTCGACAGAAAAGTAAACTTGTTTCTTTGATCACCACCATGTTTGAAAGACATCAGCATGATCACTGAGGATAGGATGGAGGGTCAAATAAAAAGGAACACCAATTTCTAGACAGGAGCAGTTAGGAGCTAAGAGTGTATTGTGGAGTGACATGTTTATTTGAGTGTCCAAACTTCCCTCTTAAGTGGTTATTACTTCACATTCGTGAAGATCATAAAACCACAGATTTCAAAGGCCCAGATGCTTTTCATTTCAGCAACTCAGCTGTTGAGGTGAGAGAAAATGAGAAGGACGTTGCTGCACCACTAAATCTATGGTTGGTCCCTGCTGAAAACAAACAAAAAGAATTCACGGTGGCCAGATAGGGCTATTTTCTACTGACTGTCTCTGGGGGCTCAAACAGAATCCATTTGTTTCATTGTTTGATTTCAGTTTCACTCATGTAGGGTACTTGTCCCCACACCTTCAGCTTGTAGTTTGTCTGTGTCCTTGGATCTCAAGTGAGTCTCCTGTAAGGAAGCACGTAGGTTTCCTGAGATTTCTTCCGTTCTTTTAACCCGGTGTCTTTTGTTTGCAGCACTCAGTGCCTGACCTTTTATTCTGAAGATTCATGGCTGCGCCCTTATTGCACTTAAAAATTTTTTTTGCCATCATTAATCTACAATCACGTGAAGAACATTATGTTTACTATGCTCCCGCTTCACCAAGTCCACCCCAAAAATCCTCTTACAGTCCTGTCCATCAGCATAGTTGGATGCTATAGACCCATTCAATATGTACGCCTTCACAGGCACCATTACAATCGCTGTCAATCAGCGAGTAGTAAAATGCTATATAATCTCTACTGGTCTTCTGTGTGTTGACAGCACTCCCCATTTCCCCCGACCCCACGCAATATACATGCTAATCCTAATTACCCCATTCTTTTTCCCCGCAGTTATCCCTCCATTCAGAATGACCCTGCCCATTTTTTTCCCTTTGGCAACTTTTAGTCAACTCTCGGTTCTGTGAGTCTGCTGCTGTTTGTTTCCTTCACTTTTCTCTGTTGTTATACTCCGCACTTGAGTGAAATCATTTGATACTTGTCTATCTCCGCCTGACTGCTTACTGCACTTTGTAAACTAGATTTCATTCTTCCTTTTTGTTTGTAGTTTAACTATGTGATTTCACCATTTATCTCCTGTTTATGAGCAACAGCTTTGTGTCAATTGATGTGTATCTCTATCTATCTATCGCTCTGTCTCTATATCTATCTTTCTATATATCCTTCTACCTATCTCTCTATCTTTCTCTCTATTTGTCTATCCATCTATCTAGCTTCCTATCTTCTATCTATCATGTGTATCATCTATCTATCTTCTGTCATCTCCCTGTCTATCTATGAATCAATCATCTTTCTCTCTGCCCATCTATCCTTATGTACATAACAGTTAAAAACATCACCTATGTCACTTCCCAACATTATGCTTCCAAAAATATTGCAAGGTCACTAGGCCGTAGAGAGAGCACTTGGCTCACTGAGACAATTGCAGATCGAGTCAGCCGCGTGTGCTTACAAAACCAGTAAATGGAGGTGCAGGGACTTGAACCCGTATCTCTGTCCTCTGACCTCTTAAACCTCCTTCTCGCTTGCTAAATGTATTTAGCCACACTCATTGACTAAGTCCTCACTGAAGACCGCAAGTACACTTACTCTGGGCCTGTTGAAGACAGAAAAGTATACTTGGTGCTTTACTCGCCACCATGTTTGAGGAACATTGGCGTGTACACCACTGATAGGAGTAGGGACAAATAAAAAGGAACACCTATTTCTATACAGGAGCATTTGGTAGCAAAGTGTGTGTTGTGGAGAGACGTGTTTGGTTGAGTATCCAAACTTCCCTCTTTTTGTGGTTATTACATCTTTACAGTCATGAACATCATAAAACCCAGTGATTTCAAAAGCCCAGACACATATTATTACAGCAATTCATTGGTTGATGTGAGAAAAAATGAGAAGGACATTGCAGTACCACTAAATCTATACCTGGTCACTGCTGAAACCAAACAAAAAGAATTCACGGTGGCTAGGTAGGACTATTTTCTAGTGACTGTCTCTGGGGACTCAAACAGAATCCATTTGTTTCTCTTTTTCTCAGATTCAGTTGTATAGGTTACCTGTCCCCGCCCCTTCAGCTTGTAGTTTGAATGTGTCCTTGGATCTCCAGTGAGTCTAGAGTAAGGGAGCACGCAGGTGCTCTTGAGTTTTCATCAGTACTTCTAACCCTGTGTCTTTTGATTGGAGCAGTCAAAGCCTGTACTTTTATTCTGTAATTTGAGAGCTATGCTCTTACTTGACTTTGAAATTTTTTTTAATTCTCATTAATATACAATGATATACAGAACAATATGTTTGCTAGTCTACCCCCTTCACCAAGTCCTCGCTAAATCACAGTTTAGGTCGATAATCATTAGCATGTAGTGAGATGCTCTAGAATCACTACTTGTCTTCTCTGTGTTGTATAGCCCTCCCAATGACCCTTCACCCTACACATTATTCATGCTAATCCTAATGCCCCCATTCTTTTTCCACGCCCTTATCAATCCCTTCCCACAAACACTACCCAATCCCTTTCTCTTTGGTAACTCTTAGTACACTCTCGGGTACTGTGTATATGCTGCTGTTTCTTCCTTCAGTTTTTCTTTGTTATCGTACTCCACACATGAGTTAAATCATTTGGTACATGTATTTCTCCGACTGGCCTATTTGACTGAGCATAATACCCTCTAGCTCCATCCAAGTTATTGCCAATGATAGGATTTGTTTTCTTCTTATGGCTGCTTACTGCACTTTTTAAACTGGATTTTATTCTTCTTTTTTGTTTGTAGTTTCACTATGTGCTTCAACCATTGCTCTCATGGTTATGAGTAATAGCTTTGTGTTAATCGATGTGAACCTATATCTATCTGTCTGTCTATCAATCAATCAATCAATCAATCAATCAATCAATCAATCAATCATCTTTCTGTCTGCCCGTCTGTCCTTGTGTACAGAACAGTTAACCACATATCCTATGTCACTTTCCTACATTATGCTTCCAAACATCCTGCAAGGTAACTAGGCTGTAGGGAGAGCACTGGGTTCACCGAGACACTTGCGGGTCGTGTCGTCCGAGTGTACCTACAAAACCAGGAAATGGTTGTGCAGGGGCTTGAACATGTGTCTCTATCCTCTGTCCTCTTTCATCTCCTTCTCACTTCCTGTCTGTATATAGCCACATTCATTCTCTAAGTGCTCCCTGAAGACCACAAGTATCCTTCCTCTGGGCCTGTGGTCGCAGAAACGTAAACTTGTTGCTCTGCTCACCACCGTGTTTGAAGGATATCTATGTGAACACCACTGATAGGATGGAGGGTCAAATAAAAAGGAACACCAATTTCTAGACAGGAGCATTTGGGAGCTAAGGGTGTATTGTGGACTGACATGTTTATTTGAGTGTCCAAACTTTACTCTTTAGGTGGTTATTACGTCACTTTCGTGAAGATCATAAAAGCCACCGATTTCAAAGGCCCAGATGCTTATTATTTCAGCAACTCAGTTGTTGAGGTGAGAGAAAACAAGAAGGACGTTTCTGCACCACTAAATCTATGGCTGGGAACTGCTGAAAACAAACAAAAAGAATTCACGGTGGCCAGATTGGGCTATTTTCTACTGAATGTCTCTGGGGGCTCAGACTGAATCCATTTGTTTCATTATTTGTTTTTCTGTTTCACTCGTGTAGGGTACTTGTCCCCACACCTTCAGCTTGCAGTTTGTCTGTGTCCTTGGATGTCAAGTGAGTCTCCTGAAAGGAAGCACGTAGGTTTCTTGAGTTTTCATCCGTTCTTTTAACGCTGTGTCTTTTGTTTGCTGCACTCACTGCCCGACCTTTTATTCTGATGATTCAGAGCAGTGCACATATTGCAATTAAAGTATTTTTTATCATTAATCTACAATAACGTGAAGAACATTATGTTTACTGTGCTCCCCCCTTCACCAAGTACCCCCGAAAAACCTCTTCAGTCACTGTCGATCAGCGCATTTGGATGCTGTAGAACCCTTCACCATGTCCCCCCAACAGACCCCGTTACACTCGCTGTCCATCAGTGAGTAGTAAGATACTATATGATCTCTACTAGTCTTCTCTGTGTTGTACAGTACTCCCCACGCACACCCAACCCCACGCATTATACATGCTAATCCTAATGCCCCCATTCTTTCTCCCCACACTTATCCCTCCCTTGAGAACCACCCTGCCCAGTATTTTCCCTTTGTCACCTTTTAGTCAACTCTCGGTTCTGTGAGTCTGCTTCTGTTTTTTTCCTTCAGTTTTTCTTTGTTGTTATACTCCGCACATGAGTGAAATCATTTGATACTTGTCTTTCTCTGCCTGACCAATTTCTCTGAACATACTACCGTCTAGCTCCATCCACGTCATTGCAAACGATAGGATTTGTTTTCTTCTTATGGCTGCTTACTGCAGTTTGTAAACTGGATTTCATACTTCCTATTTGTTTGTAGTTTTGCTATGTGATTTCACCATTCATCTCCTGGTTATGAGCAACAGCTTTGTGTCATTCGATATGTATCTGTATCTACCGATCACTCTGTCCCTCTCTATATCTATTAATCTTTCTTTATATTTTTCTATCTATGACTCTATTCTTCTCTCTATTTATCTATCCATCTTTCTAGCTTCCTGTCTTCTATCTATTATGTGTATCGTCTATCTCTCATCTGTCATCTATCTATCTGTCTATCTACGAATCAATCATCTTTCTGTCTGCCCAACTATACTTATGTAGAGAACAGTTAACAGCATCACCTATGTCACTTCCATACATTATGCTTCCAAAAACATTCCAAGGTCACTAGGCCGTAGGGAGAGCACTGGGCTCACTGAGACAATTGTAGATCTAGTCAGCCGCGTGTGCTTACTAAACCAGTAAATGGTGGTGCAGGGACTTGAACACGTATCTCTGTCCTCTGTCCTCTTAAACCTCCTTCTCGCTTGCTAACTGTATTTAGCCACATTCATTGACTAAGTGCTCACTGAAGACCACAAGTATACTTCCTATGGGCCTGTTGTAGACAGAAAGGTATACTTGGTGCTTAACTCACGACCATGTTTGAGGGACATTGGCGTGTTCACCGCTGATAGGAGGAGGGACAAAAAAAAAGGGACACCTATTTCTATACAGGAGCATTTGGGAGCAAAGTGTGTGTTGTGGAGAGACGTGTTTGGTTGAGTATCCAAACTTCCCTCTTTATGTGGTTATTACTTCTTTACAATCGTGAACCTCATAAAACTCAGTGATTTCAGAAGCCCAGACACATATTATTACAGCAATTCATTTGTTGATGTGAGAAAAAATGAGAAGGACATTGCAGTACCACTAAATCTATACATGGGCACTGCTGAAACCAAACAAAAAGAATTCATGGTGGCTAGGTAGGACTATTTTCTAGTGACTGTCTCTGGGGTCTCAAACAGAATCCATTTGTTTCTTTGTTTCTCAGATACACTTGTATAGGGTACCTATCCCTGCCCCTTCAGCTTGTAGTTTGTCTGTGTCCTTGGATCTCAAGTGAGTCTAAAGTAAGGGAGCACTTAGGTGATCTTGAGTTTTCATCAGTTCTTCTAACCCTGTGTCATTTGATTGGAGCAGTGAAAACCTGTACCTTTATTCTGATATTTGACAGCTATGCTCTTACTGCACTTTGACAATTTTTATTTTTCTCATTAATATACATTCACATGCAAAACATTATGTTTACTAGTCTACCCCCTCACCAAGTCCTCACCAAATCCCAGTTACAGTCGCTGTCCGTCAGCGTTTAGTAAGATGCTGTAGAATCACTACTTGTCTTCTCTGTGTTGTATAGACCTCCCCTTGCCCGTACACCCAACACATTATTCATGCTAATCCTAATGCCCCCATTCCTTTTCCCCGTCCTTATTACTCCCTTCCCACAAATCCTACCCAGTCCCTTTCTCTTTGGTAACTGTTACTCCACTCTCGGGTACTGTGTGTCTGCTGCTGTTTTTACCATCAGTTTTTCTTTGTTATCATACTCCACACATGAGTGAAATCATTTGGTACATGTATTTCTCCTCCTTGAATATTAGACTGAGCATAATACCCTCTAGCTCCATCCACGTTATTGCCAATGATAGGATTTGTTTTCTTCTTATGGCTGCTTACTGCACTTTTTAAACTGGATTTTATTATTCTTTTTTCTTTGTAGTTTCGCTATGTGCTTCAAACATTGCTCTCAAGGTTATGAGCAATATCTTTGTGTTAATCGATATGTACCTTTATCTATCTATCTGTCTGTCGATCTATCTATCTATCAAAAAATCAATCAATCTATCAGCTTTTTGTCTGCCCATCTGTCCTTGTGTACAGAACAGTTAACGACATAGCCTATGTCACTTTCCTCCATTATGCTTCCAAAAATCCTGCAATGTAACTAATATTTAGGGAGAGCACAGGGTTCACTGAGACACTTGCAGATCGAGTCGGCCATGTGTACCTAGAAAAGCAGGAAATGGTTGTGCAGGGACTTGCAACCGTGTCTCTACCCACTGTCCTCTTTCATCTCCTTCTCATTTGCTGTCTGTATTTAGCCACATTCATTGACTAAGTGCTCCCTGAAGACCACAAGTATCCTCCCTCTGGGCCTGTTGTCGACAGAAAAGTAAACTTGTTGCTTTCCCCACCACCATGTTTGAAGGACATCGGCGTGATCACCGCTGATAGGACGGATGGTCAAATAAAAAGGAACACCAATTTCTAGACAGGAGCAGTTGGGAGCTAAGAGTGTATTGTGGAGTGACATGTTTATTTGAGTGTCCAAACTTCCCTCTTTAGGTGGTTATTACTTCACATTCGTGAAGATCATAAAACCCACCGATTTCAAAGGCCCAGATGCTTATTATTACAGCAACTCAGTTGTTGAGGTGAGAGAAAGCGGGAAGGACGTTGCTGCACCACTAAATCTATGGTTGGTCCCTGCTGAAAACAAACAAAAAGAATTCACGGTGGCCAGATAGGGCTATTTTCTACTGACTGTCTCTGGGGGCTCAAACAGAATCCATTTGTTTCATTGTTTGATTTCAGTTTCACTCGTGTATGGTACTTGTCCCCGCACCTTCAGCTTGTAGTTTGTCTATGTACTTGGATCTCAAGTGAGTCTCCTGTAAGGAAGCACGTAGGTTTCTTGAGTTTTCATCCGTTCATTTAACCCTGTGTCTTTTGTTTGCAGCACTCAGTGCCTGACCTTTTATTCTGAAGATTCATGGCTGCGCCCTTATTGCACTTAAAAATTTTTTTGCCATCATTAATCTACAATCACGTGAAGAACATTATGTTTACTATGCTCCCCCTTCACCAAGTCCACCCCAAAAATCCTCTTACAGTCCTGTCCATCAGCATAGTTGGATGCTATAGACCCATTCAATATGTACGCCTTCACAGGCACCATTACAATCGCTGTCAATCAGCTAGTAGTAAAATGCTATATAATCTCTACTGGTCTTCTGTGTGTTGACAGCACTCCCCATTTCCCCCGACCCCACGCAATATACATGCTAATCCTAATGCCCCCATTCTTTTTCCCCGCAGTTATCCCTCCCTTCAGAATCACCCTGCCCATTTTTTTCCCTTTGGCAACTTTTAGTCAACTCTCGGTTCTGTGAGTCTGCTGCTGTTTGTTTCCTTCACTTTTTCTTTGTTGTTATACTCCGCACTTGAGTGAAATCATTTGATACTTGTCTTTCTCCGCCTGACTGCTTACTGCACTTTGTAAACTAGATTTCATTCTTCCTTTTTGTTTGTAGTTTAACTATGTGATTTCACCATTCATCTCCTGTTTATGAGCAACAGCTTTGTGTCAATCGATGTGTATCTCTATCTATCTATCGCACTGTCTGTATATCTATCTTTCTATATATATTTCTGTCTATCTCTCTATCTTTCTCTCTATTTGTCTATCCATCTATCTAGCTTCCTATCTTCTATCTATCATGTGTATCATCTATCTATCTTCTGTCATCTCTCTGTCTATCTATGAATCAATCATCTTTCTCTCTGCCCATCTATCCTTATGTACATAACAGTTAACAACATCACCTATGTCACTTCCCAACATTATGCTTCCAAAAATATTGCAAGGTCACTAGGCCGTAGGGAGTGCACTCGGCTCACTGAGACAATTGCAGATCGAGTCAGCCGCGTGTGATAACAAAACCAGTAAATGGAAGTGCACGGACTTGAACCCGTATCTCTGTCCTCTGACCTCTTAAACCTCCTTCTCGCTTGCTAAATGTATTTAGCCACACTCATTGACTAAGTCCTCACTGAAGACCGCAAGTACACGTCCTCTGGGCCTGTTGAAGACAGAAAAGTATACTTGGTGCTTTATTCGCCACCATGTTTGAGGAACATTGGCGTGTTCACCACTGATAGGAGTAGGGATAAATAAAAAGGAACACCTATTTCTATACAGGAGCATTTGGAAGCAAAGTGTGTGTTGTGGAGAGACGTGTTTGGTTGAGTATCCAAACTTCCCTCTTTTTGTGGTTATTACATCTTTACAGTCATGAACATCATAAAACAAAGTGATTTCAAAAGCCCAGACACATATTATTACAGCAATTCATTGGTTGATGTGAGAAAAAATGAGAAGGACATTGCAGTACCACTAAATCTATACCTGGTCACTGCTGAAACCAAACAAAAAGAATTCACGGTGGCTAGGTAGGACTATTTTCTAGTGACTGTCTCTGGGGACTCAAACAGAATCCATTTGTTTCTCTTTTTCTCAGATTCAGTTGTATAGGATACCTGTCCCTGACCCTTCAGCTTGTAGTTTGAATGTGTCCTTGGATCTCCAGTGAATCTAGAGTATGGGAGCACGCAGGTGCTCTTGAGTTTTCATCAGTACTTCTAACCCTGTGTCTTTTGATAGGAGCAGTCAAAGCCTGTACTTTTATTCTGTAATTTGAGAGCTATGCTCTTACTGGACTTTGAAATTTTTTTTTATTCTCATTAATATACAATGACATACAGAACAATATGTTTGCTAGTCTAGCCCCTTCACCAAGTCCTCGCCAAATCACAGTTTAGGTCGATAATCATTAGCATGTAGTGAGATGCTCTAGAATCACTACTTGTCTTCTCTGTGTTGTATAGCCCTCCCAATGACCCTTCACCCTACACATTATTCATGCTAATCCTAATGCCCCCATTCTTTTTTCCCGCCCTTATCAATCCCTTCCCACAAACACTACCCAATCCCTTTCTCTTTGATAACTCTTAGTCCACTCTCGGGTACTGTGTATATGCTGCTGTTTCTTCCTTCAGTTTTTCTTTGTTATCGTACTCCACACATGAGTTAAATCATTTGGTACATGTATTTCTCCGACTGGCCTATTTGACTGAGCATAATACCCTCTAGCTCCATCCAAGTTATTGCCAATGATAGGATTTGTTTTCTTCTTATGGCTGCTTACTGCACTTTTTAAACTGGATTTTATTCTTCTTTTTCGTTTGTAGTTTCGCTATGTGCTTCAACCACTGCTCTCATGGTTATGAGCAATAGCTTTGTGTTAATCGATATGAACCTATATCTATCTATCTGTCTGTCTATCAATCAATCATTCAATCAATCAAACAATCATCTTTCTGTCTGCCCATCTGTCCTTGTGTACAGAAGAGTTAACCACATATCCTATGTCACTTTCCTACATTATGCTTCCAAAAATCCTGCAAGGTAACTAGGCTGTAGGGAGAGCACTGGGTTCACCGAGACACTTGCGGGTCGTGTCGTCCGAGTGTACCTACAAAACCAGGAAATGGTTGTGCAGGGGCTTGAACCCGTGTCTCTATCCTCTGTCCTCTTTCATCTCCTTCTCACTTCCTGTCTGTATATAGCCACATTCATTTACTAAGTGCTCCCTGAAGACCACAAGTATCCTTCCTCTGGGCCTGTGGTCGCAGAAACGTAAACTTGTTGCTCTGCTCACCACCGTGTTTGAAGGATATCTATGTGAACACCACTGATAGGGTGGAGGGTCAAATAAAAAGGAACACCAATTTCTAGACAGCAGCAGTTGGGAGCTAAGAGTGTATTGTGGACTGACATGTTTATTTGAGTGTCCAAACTTCCCTCTTTAGGTGGTTATTACGTCACTTTCGTGAAGATCATAAAAGCCACTGATTTCAAAGGCCCAGATGCTTATTATTTCAGCAACTCAGTTGTTGAGGTGAGAGAAAACAAGAAGGACGTTTCTGCACCACTAAATATATGGCTGGGAACTGCTGAAAACAAACAAAAAGAATTCACGGTGGCCAGATAGGGCTATTTTCTACTGAATGTCTCTGGGGGCTCAGACTGAATCCATTTGTTTCATTATTTGTTTTTTTTTTCACTCGTGTAGGGTACTTGTTCCCACACCTTCAGCTTGCAGTTTGTCTGTGTCCTAGGATCTCAAGTGAGTCTCCTGTAAGGAAGCACGTAGGTTTCTTGAGTTTTCATCCGTTCTTTTAACCCTGTGTCTTTTGTTTGCAGCACTCACTGCCTGACCTTTTATTCTGATGATACAGAGCAGTGCACTTATTGCACATAAAGTATTTTTTTATCATTAATCTACAATCACGTGAAGAACATTATGTTTACTGTGCTCCCCCCTTCAACAAGTCCCCCCGAAAAACCTCTTCAGTCACTGTCGATCAGCGCATTTGGATGCTGTAGAACCCTTCACCATGTCACCCCCACACACCCCGTTACAGTCGCTGTCCATCAGTGAGTAGTAAGATACTATATGATCTCTACTAGTCTTCTCTGTGTTGTACAGTACTCCCCATGCACACCCAACCCCACGCATTATACATGCTAATCCGAATGCCCCCATTCTTTCTCCCCAAACTTATCCCTCTCTTGAGAACCACCCTGCCCAGTATTTTCCCTTTGGCAACTTTTAGTCAACTCTCGGTTCTGTGAGTCTGCTTCTGTTTTTTTCCTTCAGTTCTTCTTTGTTGTTATACTCCGCACATGAGTGAAATCATTTGATAATTGTCTTTCTCTGCTTGACCAATTTCTCTGATTATACTACCATCTAGCTCCATCCACGTCATTGCAAACGATAGGATTTGTTTTCTTCTTATGGCTGCTTACTGCAGTTTGTAAACTGGATTCAATACTTCCTATTTGTTTGTAGTTTTGCTATGTGATTTCACCATTCATCTCCTGGTTATGAGCAACAGCTTTGTGTCATTCGATATGTATCTGTATCTACCTATCACTCTGTCTCTCTCTATATCTATTAATCTTTCTTTATATTTTTCTATCTATGACTCTATTCTTCTCTCTATTTATCTATCCATCTATCTAGCTTCCTGTCTTCTATCTATTATGTGTATCGTCTATCTCTCATCTGTCATCTATCTATCTGTCTATCTACGAATCAATCATCTTTCTGTCTGCCCAACTATACTTATGTAGAGAACAGTTAACAGCATCACCTATGTCACTTCCATACATTATGCTTCCAAAAACATTCCAAGGTCACTAGGCCGTAGGGAGAGCACTGGGCTCACTGAGACAATTGTAGATCTAGTCAGCCGCGTGTGCTTATTAACCAGTAAATGGTGGTGCAGGGACTTGAACACGTATCTCTGTCCTCTGTCCTCTTAAACCTCCTTCTCGCTTGCTAACTGTATTTAGCCACATTCATTGACTAAGTGCTCACTGAAGACCACAAGTATACTTCCTATGGGCCTGTTGTAGACAGAAAGGTATACTTGGTGCTTAACTCACCACCATGTTTGAGGGACATTGGCGTGTTCACCGCTGATAGGAGGAGGGACAAAAAAAAAGGGACACCTATTTCTATACAGGAGCATTTGGGAGCAAAGTGTGTGTTGTGGAGAGACGTGTTTGGTTGAGTATCCAAACTTCCCTCTTTATGTGGTTATTACTTCTTTACAATCGTGAACCTCATAAAACTCAGTGATTTCAAAAGCCCAGACACATATTATTACAGCAATTCATTTGTTGATGTGAGAAAAAGTGAGACGGACATTGCAGTAACACTAAATCTATACCTGGGCACTGCTGAAACCAAACAAAAAGAATTCATGGTGGCTAGGTAGGACTATTTTCTAGTGACTGTCTCTGGGGTCTCAAACAGAATCCATTTGTTTCTTTGTTTCTCAGATACACTTGTATAGGGTACCTGTCCCTGCCCCTTCAGCTTGTAGTTTGTCTGTGTTCTTGGATCTCAAGTGAGTCTAAAGTAAGGGAGCACTTAGGTGATCTTGAGTTTTCATCAGTTCTTCTAACCCTGTGTCATTTGATTGGAGCAGTGAAAGCCTGTACCTTTATTCTGATATTTGACAGCTATGCTCTTACTGCACTTTGACAATTTTTATTTTCCTCATTAATATACAATCACATGCAGAACATTATGTTTACTAGTCTACCCCCTCACCAAGTCCTCACCAAATCCCAGTTACAGTCGCTGTCCGTCAGCGTTTAGTAAGATGCTGTAGAATCACTACTTGTCTTCTCTGTGTTGTATAGACCTCCCCTTGCCCGTACACCCAACACATTATTCATGCTAATCCTAATGCCCCCATTCCTTTTTCCCCGTCCTTATTACTCCCTTCCCACAAATCCTACCCAGTCCCTTTCTCTTTGGTAACTGTTACTCCACTCTCGGGTACTGTGTGTCTGCTGCTGTTTTTACCATCAGTTTTTCTTTGTTATCATACTCCACACATGAGTGAAATCATTTGGTACATGTATTTCTCCTCCTTGAATATTAGACTGAGCATAATACCCTCTAGCTCCATCCACGTTATTGCCAATGATAGGATTTGTTTTCTTCTTATGGCTGCTTACTGCACTTTTTAAACTGGATTTTATTATTCTTTTTTCTTTGTAGTTTCGCTATGTGCTTCAAACATTGCTCTCAAGGTTATGAGCAATATCTTTGTGTTAATCGATATGTACCTTTATCTATCTATCTGTCTGTCGATCTATCTATCTATCAAAAAATCAATCAATCTATCAGCTTTTTGTCTGCCCATCTGTCCTTGTGTACAGAACAGTTAACGACATAGCCTATGTCACTTTCCTCCATTATGCTTCCAAAAATCCTGCAATGTAACTAATATTTAGGGAGAGCACAGGGTTCACTGAGACACTTGCAGATCGAGTCGGCCATGTGTACCTAGAAAAGCAGGAAATGGTTGTGCAGGGACTTGCAACCGTGTCTCTACCCTCTGTCCTCTTTCATCTCCTTCTCATTTGCTGTCTGTATTTAGCCACATTCATTGACTAAGTGCTTCCTGAAGACCACAAGTATCCTTCCTCTGGGCCTGTTGTCGACAGAAAAGTAAACTTGTTGCTTTCCACACCACCATGTTTGAAGGACATCGGCGTGATCACTGCTGATAGGACGGATGGTCAAATAAAAAGGAACACCAATTTCTAGACAGGAGCAGTTGGGAGCTAAGAGTGTATTGTGGAGTGACATGTTTATTTGAGTGTCCAAACTTCCCTCTTTAGGTGGTTATTACTTCACATTCGTGAAGATCATAAAACCCACCGATTTCAAAGGCCCAGATGCTTATTATTATAGCAACTCAGTTGTTGAGGTGAGAGAAAGCGGGAAGGACGTTGCTGCACCACTAAATCTATGGTTGGTCCCTGCTGAAAACAAACAAAAAGAATTCACGGTGGCCAGATAGGGCTATTTTCTACTGACTGTCTCTGGGGGCTCAAACAGAATCCATTTGTTTCATTGTTTGATTTCAGTTTCACTCGTGTAGGGTACTTGTCCCCGCACCTTCAGCTTGTAGTTTGTCTATGTACTTGGATCTCAAGTGAGTCTCCTGTAAGGAAGCACGTAGGTTTCTTGAGTTTTCATCCGTTCATTTAACCCTGTGTCTTTTGTTTGCAGCACTCAGTGCCTGACCTTTTATTCTGAAGATTCATGGCTGCGCCCTTATTGCACTTAAAAATTTTTTTTGCCATCATTAATCTACAATCACGTGAAGAACATTATGTTTACTATGCTCCCCCTTCACCAAGTCCACCCCAAAAATCCTCTTACAGTCCTGTCCATCAGCATAGTTGGATGCTATAGACCCATTCAATATGTACGCCTTCACAGGCACCATTACAATCGCTGTCAATCAGCTAGTAGTAAAATGCTATATAATCTCTACTGGTCTTCTGTGTGTTGACAGCACTCCCCATTTCCCCCGACCCCACGCAATATACATGCTAATCCTAATGCCCCCATTCTTTTTCCCCGCAGTTATCACTCCCTTCAGAATCACCCTGCCCATTTTTTTCCCTTTGGCAACTTTTAGTCAACTCTCGGTTCTGTGAGTCTGCTGCTGTTTGTTTCCTTCACTTTTTCTTTGTTGTTATACTCCGCACTTGAGTGAAATCATTTGATACTTGTCTTTCTCCGCCTGACTGCTTACTGCACTTTGTAAACTAGATTTCATTCTTCCTTTTTGTTTGTAGTTTAACTATGTGATTTCACCATTCATCTCCTGTTTATGAGCAACAGCTTTGTGTCAATCGATGTGTATCTCTATCTATCTATCGCACTGTCTGTATATCTATCTTTCTATATATCCTTCTGTCTATCTCTCTATCCTTCTCTCTATTTGTCTATCCATCTATCTAGCTTCCTATCTTCTATCTATCATGTGTATCATCTATCTATCTTCTGTCATCTCTCTGTCTATCTATGAATCAATCATCTTTCTCTCTGCCCATCTATCCTTATGTACATAAAAGTTAACAACATCACCTATGTCACTTACCAACATTATGCTTACAAAAATATTACAAGGTCACTAGGCCGTAGGGAGAGCACTCGGCTCACTGAGACAATTGCAGATCGAGTCAGCCGCGTGTGCTTACAAAACCAGTAAATGGAGGTGCAGGGACTTGAACCCGTATCTCTGTCCTCTGACCTCTTAAACCTCCTTCTCGCTTGCTAAATGTATTTAGCCACACTCATTGACTAAGTCCTCACTGAAGACCGCAAGTACACGTCCTCTGGGCCTGTTGAAGACAGAAAAGTATACTTGGTGCTTTATTCGCCACCATGTTTGAGGAACATTGGCGTGTTCACCACTGATAGGAGTAGGGATAAATAAAAAGGAACACCTATTTCTATACAGGAGCATTTGGGAGCAAAGTGTGTGTTGTGGAGAGACGTATTTGGTTGAGAATCCAAACTTCCCTCTTTTTGTGGTTATTACATCTTTACAGTCATGAACATCATAAAACCCAGTGATTTCAAAAGCCCAGACACATATTATTACAGCAATTCATTGGTTGATGTGAGAAAAAATGAGAAGGACATTGCAGTACCACTAAATCTATACCTGGTCACTGCTGAAACCAAACAAAAAGAATTCACGGTGGCTAGGTAGGACTATTTTCTAGTGACTGTCTCTGGGGACTCAAACAGAATCCATTTGTTTCTCTTTTTCTCAGATTCAGTTGTATAGGATACCTGTCCCTGACCCTTCAGCTTGTAGTTTGAATGTGTCCTTGGATCTCCAGTGAGTCTAGAGTATGGGAGCACGCAGGTGCTCTTGAGTTTTCATCAGTACTTCTAACCCTGTGTCTTTTGATTGGAGCAGTCAAAGCCTGTACTTTTATTCTGTAATTTGAGAGCTATGCTCTTACTGGACTTTGAAATTTTTTTTTATTCTCATTAATATACAATGACATACAGAACAATATGTTCGCTAGTCTAGCCCCTTCACCAAGACCTCGCCAAATCACAGTTTAGGTCGATAATCATTAGCATGTAGTGAGATGCTCTAGAATCACTACTTGTCTTCTCTGTGTTGTATAGCCCTCCCAATGACCCTTCACCCTACACATTATTCATGCTAATCCTAATGCCCCCATTCTTTTTTCCCGCCCTTATCAATCCCTTCCCACAAACACTACCCAATCCCTTTCTCTTTGATAACTCTTAGTCCACTCTCGGGTTCTGTGTATATGCTGCTGTTTCTTCCTTCAGTTTTTCTTTGTTATCGTACTCCACACATGAGTTAAATCATTTGGTACATGTATTTCTCCGACTGGCCTATTTGACTGAGCATAATACCCTCTAGTTCCATCCAAGTTATTGCCAATGATAGGATTTGTTTTCTTCTTGTGGCTGCTTACTGCACTTTTTAAACTGGATTTTATTCTTCTTTTTCGTTTGTAGTTTCGCTATGTGCTTCAACCATTGCTCTCATGGTTATGAGCAATAGCTTTGTGTTAATCGATATGAACCTATATCTATCTATCTGTCTGTCTATCAATCAAAAATTCAATCAATCAAACAATCATCTTTCTGTCTGCCCATCTGTCCTTGTGTACAGAACAGTTAACCACATATCCTATGTCACTTTCCTCCATTATGCTTCCAAAAATCCTGCAAGGTAACTAGGCTGTAGGGAGAGCACTGGGTTCACCGAGACACTTGCGGGTCGTGTCATCCGAGTGTACCTACAAAACCAGGAAATGGTTGTGCAGGGGCTTGAACCCGTGTCTCTATCCTCTGTCCTCTTTCATCTCCTTCTCACTTCCTGTCTGTATATAGCCACATTCATTCACTAAGTGCTCCCTGAAGACCACAAGTATCCTTCCTCTGGGCCTGTGGTCGCAGAAACGTAAACTTGTTGCTCTGCTCACCACCGTGTTTGAAGGATATCTATGTGAACACCACTGATAGGATGGAGGGTCAAATAAAAAGGAACACCAATTTCTAGACAGGAGCAGTTGGGAGCTAAGAGTGTATTGTGGACTGACATGTTTATTTGAGTGTCCAAACTTCCCTCTTTAGGTGGTTATTACGTCACTTTCGTGAAGATCATAAAAGCCACTGATTTCAAAGGCCCAGATGCTTATTATTTCAGCAACTCAGTTGTTGAGGTGAGAGAAAACAAGAAGGACGTTTCTGCACCACTAAATCTATGGCTGGGAACTGCTGAAAACAAACAAAAAGAATTCACGGTGGCCAGATAGGGCTATTTTCTACTGAATGTCTCTGGGGGCTCAGACTGAATCCATTTGTTTCATTATTTGTTTTTTTTTTCACTCGTGTAGGGTACTTGTTCCCAAACCTTCAGCTTGCAGTTTGTCTGTGTCCTAGGATCTCAAGTGAGCCTCCTGTAAGGAAGCACGTAGGTTTCTTGAGTTTTCATCCGTTCTTTTAACCCTGTGTCTTTTGTTTGCAGCACTCACGGCCTCACCTTTATTCTGATGATTCAGAGCAGTGCACTTATTGCACTTAAAGTGTTTTTTTATTATTAATCTACAATCACGTGAAGAACATTTTGTTTACTGTGCTCCCCCCTTCACCAAGTCCCCCCGAAAAACCTCTTCAGTCACTGTCGATCAGCGCATTTGGATGCTGTACAACCCTTCACCATGTCCCCCCAACAGACCCCGTTACACTCGCTGTCCATCAGTGAGTAGTAAGATGCTATATGATCTCTACTAGTCTTCTCTGTGTTGTACAGTACTCCCCGTGCACACCCAACCCCACGCATTATACATGCTAATCCTAATGCCCCCATTCTATCTCCCCACACTTATCCCTCCCTTGAGAACCACCCTGCCCAGTATTTTCCCTTTGGCAACTTTTAGTCAACTCTCGGTTCTGTGAGTCTGCTGCTGTTTTTTTCCTTCAGTTTTTCTTTGTTGTTATACTCCGCACATGAGTGAAATCATTTGATACTTGTCTTTATCCGCCTGACCTATTTCTCTGAACATACTACCGTCTAGCTCCATCCACGTCATTGCAAACGGTCGGATTTGTTTTCTTCTTATGGCTGCTTACTGCAGTTTGTAAACTGGATTTCATACTTCCTATTTGTTTGTAGTTTTGCTATGTGATTTCACCATTCATCTCCTGGTTATGAGCAACAGCTTTGTGTCATTCGATATGTATCTGTATCTACCGATCACTCTGTCTCTCTCTATATATCTATTAATCTTTCTTTATATTTTTCTATCTATGACTCTATTCTTCTCTCTATTTATCTATCCATCTATCTAGCTTCCTGTCTTCTATCTATTATGTGTATCGTCTATCTCTCATCTGTCAACTATCTATCTGCCTATGAATCAATCATGTTTCTGTCTGCCCAACTATACTTATGTAGAGAACAGTTAACAGCATCACCTATGTCACTTCCATACATTATGCTTCCAAAAACATTCCAAGGTCACTAGGCCGTAGGGAGAGCACTGGGCTCACTGAGACAATTGTAGATCTAGTCAGCCGCGTGTGCTTTCTAAACCAGTAAATGGTGGTGCAGAGACTTGAACACGTATTTCTGTCCTCTGTCCTCTTAAACCTCCTTCTCGCTTGCTAACTGTATTTAGCCACATTCATTGACTAAGTGCTCACTGAAGACCACAAGTATACTTCCTATGGGCCTGTTGTAGACAGAAAAGTATACTTGGTGCTTTACTCACCACCATGTTTGAGGGACATTGGCGTGTTCACCACTGATAGGAGGAGGGACAAAAAAAAAGGAACACCTATTTCTATACAGGAGCATTTGGGAGCAAAGTGTGTGTTGTGGAGAGACGTGTTTGGTTGAGTATCCAAACTTCCCTCTTTATGTGGTTATTACTTCTTTACAATCGTGAACCTCATAAAACTCAGTGATTTCAAAAGCCCAGACACATATTATTACAGCAATTCATTTGTTGATGTGAGAAAAAATGAGAAGGACATTGCAGTACCACTAAATCTATACCTGGGCGCTGCTGAAACCAAACAAAAAGAATTCATGGTGGCTAGGTAGGACTATTTTCTAGTGACTGTCTCTGGGGTCTCAAACAGAATCCATTTGTTTCTTTGTTTCTCAGATACACTTGTATAGGGTACCTGTCCCTGCCCCTTCAGCTTGTAGTTTGTCTGTGTCCTTGGATCTCAAGTGAGTCTAAAGTAAGGGAGCACTTAGGTGATCTTGAGTTTTCATCAGTTCTTCTAACCCTGTGTCATTTGATTGGAGCAGTGAAAGCCTGTACCTTTATTCTGATATTTGACAGCTATGCTCTTACTGCACTTTGACAATTTTTTTTTCTCATTAATATACAATCACATGCAGAACATTATGTTTACTAGTCAACCCCCTTCACCAAGTTCTCACCAAATCCCAATTACAGTCGCTTTCCGTCAGTGTTTAGTAAGATGCTGTAGAATCACTACTTGTCTTCTCTGTGTTGTATAGACCTCCCCTTGCCCGTACACCCTACACATTATTCATGCTAATCCAAATGCCCCCATTCCTTTTCCCCGTCCTTATTACTCCCTTCCCACAAATCCTACCCAGTCCCTTTCTCTTTGGTAACTGTTACTCCACTCTCGGGTACTGTGTGTCTGCTGCTGTTTTTACCATCAGTTTTTCTTTGTTATCACACTCCACAAATGAGTGAAATCATTTGGTACATGTATATATCCGACTGGCCTATTTGACTGGGCATAATACCCTCTAGCTCCATCCACGTTATTGCCAATGATAGGATTTGTTTTCTTCTTATGGCTGCTTACTGCACTTTTTAAACTGGATTTTATTATTCTTTTTTCTTTGTAGTTTCGCTATGTGCTTCTAACATTGCTCTCAAGGTTATGAGCAATATCTTTGTGTTAATCAATATGTACCTTTATCTATCTATCTGTCTGTCGATCTATCTATCTATCAAAAAATCAGTCAATCTATCAGCTTTTTGTCTGCCCATCTGTCCTTGTGTACAGAACAGTTAACAACATAGCCTATGTCACTTTCCTCCATTATGCTTCCAAAAATCCTGCAATGTAACTAATATTTAGGGAGAGCACAGGGTTCACTGAGACACTTGCAGATCGAGTCGGCCATGTGTACCTAGAAATGCAGGAAATGTTTGTGCAGGGACTTGCAACCGTGTCTCTACCCACTGTCCTCATTCATCTCCTTCTCATTTGCTGTATGTATTTAGCCACATTCATTGACTAAATGCTCCCTGAAGACCACAAGTATCCTTCCTCTGGGCCTGTTGTCGACAGAAAAGTAACCTTGTTTCGTTCCACACCACCATGTTTGAAGGACATCGGCGTGATCACTGCTGATAGGACGGATGGTCCAATAAAAAGGAACACCAATTTCTAGACAGGAGCAGTTGGGAGCTAAGAGTGTATTGTGGAGTGACATGTTTATTTGAGTGTCCAAACTTCCCTCTTCAGGTGGTTATTACTTCACATTCGTGAAGATCATAAAACCCACCGATTTCAAAGGCCCAGATGCATATTATTACAGCAACTCAGTTGTTGAGGTGAGAGAAAACGAGAAGGACGTTGCTGCACCACTAAATCTGGGGCTGGGAACTGCTGAAAACAAACAAAAAGAATTCACGGTGGCCAGATAGGGCTATTTTCTACTGAATGTCTCTGGGGGCTCAAACAGAATCCATTTGTTTCATTGTTTGTTTTTCAGTTTCACTCGTGTAGGGTACTTGTCCCCACACCTTCAGCTTGCAGATTGAATGTGTCTTTGGATCTCAAGTGAGCCTCCTGTAAGGAAGCACTTAGGTTTCTTGAGTTTTCATCCGTTCGTTTAACCCTGTGTCTTTTGTTTGCAGCACTCAGTGCCTGACCTTTTGTTCAGATGATTCAGTGCTGTGCCCTTATTGCACGTAAAAAATTTTTTTTGTTATCATTAGTCTACCATTACGTGACGAACATTATGTTTACTATGCTCCCCCTTCACCAAGTTCCCCGAAAATCCTCTTCATTCTCTGTCCATCAGCGAGTAGTAAGATGCTATATAATCTCTAATAGACTTCTCTGTGTTGTTCAGCACTCCCCATGCCGTCCCGACCCCACGCAATATACATGCTAATCCTAATGTCCCCATACTTTCTCCCTAAACTTATCCCTCCCTTCAGAACCTCCCTGCTCAGTCCTTTTCCCTTTGGCAACTTTCAGTCAACTCTCGGGTTCTGTGAGTGTACTGCTGTTTTTTTCCTTCAGTTTTTCTTTGTTGTTATACTCCACACATGAGTGAAATCATTTGATACTTGTCTTTCTCCGCCTGACCTATTTCTCTGAACATAATACCGTCTAGCTCCATCCACGTCATTGAAAATGGTAGGATTTGTTTTCTTCTTATGGCTGCTTACTGCACTTTATAAACTGGATTTCATTTTTCCTTTTTGTTTGTAGATTAGCTATGTGCTTTAACCATTCATCTCCTGGTTATGATGAACAGCTTTGTGTCAATCGATGTGTATCTGTATCTATTTATTAGTCTGTCTGTCTGTATATCTATCTATCTTTCTATATATCCTTCTATCTCTCTGTCCTTCTCTCTATATATCTATCCATCTATCTAGCTTCCTATCATCTATCATTTTTATCATCTATCTATCTCTCATCTGTCATCTATCTATCTGTCTATGAATCAATCATCTTTCTGTCTGCCCATCTATCCTTATGTACAGAACATTTAAAACATCACCTATGTCACTTCCCTACATATGCTTCTAAAAAAACATTGCAAGGTCACTAGGCCGCAGGGAGAGCACTGGGCTCACTGAATCAGTTGCAGATCGAGTCAGCCGCGTGTTCTTACAAAACCACTAAATGGTGGTGCAGGGACTTGAACCCGTATCTCTGTCCTCTGTCCTCTTATAGCTCCTTCTCGTTTGCTAACTGTATTTAGCCACATTCATTGACTAAGTGCTCTGTGAAGACCCCAAGTATACTTCCTCTCTGCCTGTTGTAGACAGAAAAGTATATTTGGTGCATTACTCACCACCATGTTTGAGGGAAATTGTTGTGTTCACCACAAATAGGAGGAGGGACAAATAAAAAGGAACACCTATTTCTATACAGGAGCATTTGGTAACAAATTGTTTGTTGTGGAGAGACATGTTTGGTTGAGTGTCCAAACTTCCCTCTTTATGTGGTTTTTACTTCTTTACAGTCATGAACATCATAAAACCCTGTGATTTCAAAAGCCAAGACAAATATTATTACAGCAATTCATCTGTTGATGTGAGAAAAAATGAGAAGGACATTGCAGTACTACTAAATCTATTCCTGGGCACTGCTGAAACCAAACAAAAAGATTTCACGGTGGCTAGATAGGACTATTTTCTAGTGACTGTCTCTGGGGACTCAAACAGAATCTATTTGTTTCTCTGTTTCTCAGATTCACTTGTATAGGGTAACTGTCCGCGCCGCTTCAGGTTGTAGTTTGTCTGTGTCCTTGGATCTCCAGTTAGTCTCCAGTAAGGGAGCACATAGGTGATCTTGAGTTTTCATCAGTACTTCTAACCCTGTGTCTTTTGATTGAAGCAGTCAAAGCCTGCACTTTTATTCTGATATTTGAGAGCTATGCTCTTACTGCACTTTGAAATTTTTTTGTTCTCATTAATATACAGTCACATGCAGAAGAATATGTTAACTAGTCTAACCCCTTCACCAAGTCCTCTCCAATTCCCAGTTTCAGTCGCTGTCCGTCAGCGTGTCGTAAGATGCTCTAGAATCACTACTTGTCTTCTCTGTGTTGTATAGCCCTCCCCATGACCCTATAACCTACACATTATTCATGCTAATCCTAATGCCCCCATTCTTTTTCCCCTCCCTTATTACTCCATTCCCTCAAACCCTACCCAGTCACTTTCTCTTTGGTAACTGTTAGACCACTCTCGGGTACTGTGTGTCTGCTGCTGTTTCTTCCTTCAGTTTTTCTTTGTTATCGTACTCCACACATGAGTTAAATCATTTGGTACATGTATATCTCCGAATGGCCTATTTGACTGAGCATAATACCCTCTAGCTCCATCCACGTTATTGCCAATGACAGGATTTGTTTTCTTATGGCTGCTTACTGCACTTTTTAAACTGTATTTCATTCTTCTTTTTCGTTTGTAGTTTCGCTATGTGCTTCAACCATTGCTCCCATTGCTATGAGCAGTAGCTTTGTGTTAATCGATATGAACCTATATCTATCTATCTGTCTATCTATCAATCAATCTATCAATCAATCATCTTTTTGTCTGCACATCTGTCCTTGTGTGCAGATCAGTTAACCACATAGCCTATGTCACTTTCCTGCATTATGCTTCCAAAAATCCTGCAAGGTAACTAGGCTGTAGGGAGAGCACTGGGTTCACCGAGACACTTGCAGGTTGTGTCTTCTGAGTGTACCTACAAAACCAGGAAATGGCTGTGCAGGGACTTGAAACCATGTCTCTATCCTCTGTCCTCTTTCATCTCCTTCTCACTTGCTGTCTGTATTTAGCCACATTCATTGACTAAGTGCTCCCTGAAGACCACAAGTATACTTCCTCTGTGCCTGTTGTCGACAGAAAAGTCAACTTGTTTCTTTGCTCACCATCATGTTTGAAGTACATCTGCATGATCACTGCGGATAGGATGGAGGGTCAAATAAAAAGGAACAACAATTTCTAGACAGTAGCAGTTGGGAGCTAAGAGTGTATTGTGGAGTGACATGTTTATTTGATTGTCCAAACTTCCCTCTTTAGGTGATTATTACTTCACATTCGTGAAGATCATAAATCCACCGATTTCATAGGCCCAGATGCTTATTATTACAGCAACTCAGTTGTTGAGGTGAGAGAAAATGAGAAGGACGTTGCTGCACCACTAAATCTATGGCTGGGCCCCTTGCTGAAAACAAACAAAAGAATTCACGGTTGCCAGTTAGGGCTATTTTCTGCTTACTGTCTCTGTGTGCTCAAACAGAATAGATTTGTTTCATTGTTTGTTTCTCAGTTTCACTCATGTAGGGTACTTGTCCCCACACCTTCAGCTTGTAGTTTGTCTGTGTCCTTGGATCTCAAGTGAGTCTCTTGTACGGAATCACGTAGGTTTCTTGAGTTTTCAACTGTTCTTTTAACCCTGTGTCTTTTGTTTGCAGCACTCAGAGCCTGACCTTTTATTCTGATGATTCAGTCCTGTGTCGTTATTGTACATGAAAAATTTTTTTGTTATCATTAATCTACATTCACGTGAAGAACATTATGTTTACTCTGCTCTCCCTTCACCAAGACCACCCCCAAAAACCTCTTAGAGTCGCTGTCCATCAGCATAGTTGGGTGCTATAGACCCCTTCACCATGTACCCCTTCACAGACACCGTTATAGTCGCTGTCAATCAGTGAGTAGTAAGATGCAATATAATCTCTACCAGTCTTCTCTGTGTTGTACAGCACTCCCCATGCCCCCTCCGAACCCACGCAATATACATGCTAATCCTAATGCCCCCATTCTGTCTCCCCATACTTATCCCTCCCTTCAGAACCACCCTGCCAAGTCCTTTTCCCTTTGGGATCTTTTAGTCAACTCTCGGGTTCTGTGAGTCTGCTGCTGTTTTTTTCCTTCAGTTTTTCTTTGTTGTTATACTCCACAAATGAGTGAAATCATTTGGTACTTTTCTTTCTCCGCCTGACCTATTTCTCTGAACATACTACCGTCTAGCTCCATTCATGTCATTGCAAATGGTAGGATTTGTTTTCTTCTTATGGCTGCTTTCTGCACTTTGTGAACTGGATTTCATTCATCCTTTTTGTTTGTGGTTTAGCTATGTGATTTCACCGTTCATCGCTTGGTTATGAGCAACAGTTTTGTGTCAATCGATATGTATCTGTATCTATCTTTCGCTCTGTCTGTCTGCATATCTATCTTTCTATATATCCTTCTATCTCTCTATCCTTCCTCGAGCTGTGAGCCCTCGTCCCCTATCACATAAAACTTAGAAATAAGTGGGTGTACTCCGCCCACTGTGGCCCACAGGCGACAGCTTTGCCATGTCTGTGGACCTGCGTGGCGCATGCGCGGTCAGGCCCCAGGACATCCTTCTGGCTCTGGCGGCAGCCTGGATTCCTAAGGCTCCCGTGCGGCACCGTCCAGGACACTGCCGTGTGCGGCCGCCGTGAAAGCTCGGTTTTCTGAGGAGCCACGGGACGGAAAGGTGAGGAGAGGCTCCCCGTGCGTCGCCTGCAGAGCACTACCCTTTACGGTCCTGGGGAGGAAAGCCTGCGGAAGGGAAAGGGGTCTCAGTTGATCTTGGGGGAGCGGCTGACGCGACGGGTGGAGTTGAGGGGGCGGGTGAGTCCGGGACACAGCTGAGTACGTGCCGGGGCGAGTGAGCCTTGCCCAGCACGTCCTCGGGAGCCCGTGCGGTGGGTGGATTGGCCGCACCTGCGGTAGTCCCTCCAAGCTCCAGGCGTCCTTCCTGACAAGGCTCTGAGACGGTAATGGAGCAGAGGGGACTTGGTTGCTGAATGGCCTGCTTACCTGGGTTTCAGGTCTTGCGGTGTGCCGAGCACATAGGGTGGGATCCTGAGAAGAGTCCCCTGTGTGGGGTCGGCCTGGGAGGCTCCCCCCAGGCTCAGCATGGAACTGACACAGCCCAGCTTCCCAAGGGCTGCCCCCCATCCGTGGCCTGTGCCCGGGCCTCGTGTGCTACCTCCAAGGGAAGAGCCGGATTGGTGAATCAGTGGGTGCCCTGTGTTCTGTTACCACACCCGCTTCTTCTTGGGTGCTACACGGGGTCTCGGTTGTTGCAGCACTACATTGTAATGGGATGAAAGGGCGCCATGCTCCTGCTCCACTTTCCCAGGACGGCTGTGTGTTTGGGGTCCCGTGCAGTTCAACCAAGCCTGCAGGGTGTTTGCTTGATTTCTGTGAGAAGTGCGATGGAATTTTGGTGAGGGTCGCAGGGGTTGTGCACATTGCTGTGTGTGGAGGGACTTGTAACAACCTAACTCTTCCCGTCCACGTCTGCAGGGTCCACAATTTTCAGGTCTCCCACCTCCTCGGTTAAGTTTGTTCTTTGGTACCTGTAACTTCTGGAGAAAATTCCTGAACTAAATACATTTGAGCCGAAATCAGTCAAAGGGAGAAATAAAGTGGGAGAAACCCGTTTTTTACTTACTACTAGTCATCCACTTCAGCTTACCCGTGTCTGTCACAACCAGGCTTCAGAAGAAGGGGCCCCACCGAACTTCTCCAGTCCAAATATGCCCTCTCTCGCCCTCGTAATTACCTGTTGATAGAGAGATGGACTAATTCTCTCCACTTCTTAGAAGCACCTACTGATGTGGAGATGCACGAAGGCTAGGTGAGATACTTTGGAAATACTACAGTTTTTTCCACAGCACTTTAGTCTTATTTATTTATTTCTTTGGTATCATTAATCTACAATGACATGAGCAACATTATGGTTACTAGTTTCCTCCCATCATCAAATCCTCAGCACACACCCCATTACAGTCACTGACCATCAGTGTAGTAAGATGCTGTAGAATCACTAGTCTTCTCTGTGTTGGACATCCCTCCCCATACCTCTCCTGGCACATTATGTGTGCTAATCATAATGCCTTTCCCCGCTTACCCGCCTTTCCCACCCTCCCTCCCCAGGGCCTTTCTCTTTGGTAACTGTTAGTCCATTCTTGTGTTCTGTGAATCTGCTGCTGGTTTGTTTCTTCCGTTTTTTTTTCTTTATTCTTACATTGAACTTATGAGTGAAATCATTTGGTACTTGACTTTTTCCGTCTGGCTTATTTCACTGAGCATAATACCCTCTAGCTTCATCCAAATTGTTGCAAATGGTAGGAATTGTGTTATTCTTACACAACACTTTCTTCTTTATGATGTACTTGTAATGGGCATTATTTTCTTACTCTCTGATAGTTCGTTATTAGTGAATACAAGCAAACGACTTTTATAAGTTGGTTTGGTATCTTACAAGTTTACTGAATTCATTTTTAGTTCTAACAGGTCTTTGGTTAATTAGGGCGTGAAATTGGAATTCCAAAATTCCACTTTTTGTAACCCAGGTCTTCCCAACATCCAAGGCCAAGTGGCTGCAGGGGAACCTCCCACAGGCCTTTAAATGAGCCCTGGACCCCTGCAAGGTGCCATTTGTTTGAACTGGGTGGAAGGGCTTGGCCTCTCTTGACAGGGTGTTATGTCTGCTGTGCTTTTCTTATGGTTATTTTGCAAACTAATTTACTTTCCAGCAATTTAAAATCTACAGAAAACTTGTAGTGTCAGTACAGATTCACTTTATACTGAATTTCCTAGCATCTCACTTTGCCACAGTTTCCACTTCACACAAAATTTCTGTGGTGTCTACCCCAAACAGGGACACGCTTCCAGGGAAACAACATCTGACTGCAAATGAGGGAAGTATTAGGGTCTCCACATGATAATCCAATGCACAGAACCACCACAGCTGTCACCATCCGCTCCAGCTTAGTGCACATGTCTTACTATCCTGATGCAGTTTCCTTTTTCTGGAACTGTTCCCGAGACTTTACCTCAGTTGGTTTCTCTGGGACCTTGAATAAGCAGGATCACATAATATTTGTCCTTCTTGGAGGGGCGCATTTCCATGAGCATAATGGCTTTGTGGGTCCATCTGTGCAGCAGGTTCTAGGACTCCTTGTTTACTCCACTGTGTAGACACCACTTTGCTTTCATCTGTCTGTGGACACCCGGGTCGTCTCCACATTTTGGCTGTTGTGACTCATGCAGCTGTAAACAGAGGTGTGCAATATCTACGTCCCTGCTTTCCTGTCATTTGCACAAATTCCCTGAAATGGAATTGCTAATTATATGTTAACTATGCTCGAGTTTTGGGGGACACTCTTCACACACAGGGTTTTCAAATCAGCTTTGGACCATTTTTCTTTATTTCTATATTTGGCAGTATAATGTAGTTTATGGATCAACCCTGTTTTGTTCATCTGTTCATCCCTTGATGGGCATTTGAGTTGTGTCTACCTTTTTACTGTGGTGAGCAGTGCTGCTAAGAACTCTTGGGCCAGTTTCTGTTTGAACAGCATTTTCATTTCTTTGTGGTATTTATCTAGGATCGGTTCGTTACCCACAATTAGGTAAGTGTATTATATATTATGAGGAAATGCCAAGCTGTTGTATACAAGCTGCATGTTTTATATTTCCACAAGCCAATGTTAGGGGTTCTAATTCCTATGCATCCTTGGTAACATGTGATTTTTAATTTTCCTGAGTATGGCCAATGCCATGTGCTTGCATTGGGTGGGGGTCTCTGTGGTCTAATTTGCATTTCCATAGCAACTAATGCTGTGTGAGACCTCTTCATGTGCTTGTTGAACATTTGTTTGTCTTACCTGGAATCTTAATCCACTTTAAACATTTGTCTTCTCTTGTTGCCTTGTACTAGTTTGTGGTGTTTCCTGGGTTACAGGATCTTTTTAGATGTACAACGTGGAGATATTTCCTTTCATTCTGTGACTGTTTTTCACTTTCTGGTTGGTGACTTTTAACGCAGAAAAGTTTTTAATTTTATGCTCTCTTCTGTAGCTTGTCCTTTGGTGTCATATCTGAGAAATCATGGCTAAATCCAAGGTCATGAACGTTTATCCTCATGTTTTCTTCTAGACTCTGTTGTTTTTTACATATTATGTAAGCCCTTTGTCTGTTCTGAGTTAATTTTTGTATGTGATATGTGTTAAGGGTTCAGTTTCATTCATCTGCATATGGACAGCTATTTGCCCAGCACCGTTTGCAAGGAAGACAATTCTTTCCCTAATTAAATTTTGTCCACCCATGTCAGAAAGCAAGTGACTGTATATGGTTTGGGTCACTTCTGGGCTTTCCACTCACTTCTGTTGATCTGTGCATACAGTTGAACCTTGAACAAAATGGGGGGTTGTGTAGCTGACATCCCACAGAATCAGAATACACATAAAACATCTCACTCCCCCCAAACTTAAGTATTATCCTAATCATTGCTTATTTTTACTGGAAGACTTACCAATAATATAAACAGTTAACACACACTTTGTACATTACACATGTTCTGTGCTGTATTATAACTGTAAGGTAAGCTAGAAAAATCAAGTGTTTCTAATTGTCTTAAGTCTTATGTGAGAGGTACCCTCCCTATACGAAGAGGAAAGGAAAATCCTTTTCTTTGAAGACAAAGGGACAGAAAGAGGAATCTTAATGAGGAGGCCTTGATAAGTTCCCCCTATTTACAACACTATCTCATACTCCTGAACCTGTCATATTTCTCCACAAATGTCCACTCCTTATCAAACCCAGCACAAATTGCTCAGGGCCAACTGCTTCTCTGGGTCTTCACTTCCTTGTGAAGTCTCCCATATCACATAAAACCTATTAATAAATGGGTGTGCTTTTCTCTGGTTAATCTTTGTCAGTTTCATTTTCAGACCCAGCAACCCTAAGAGGGTCAAGAACAACTCTCCCAGCCCTTGCAGTGTTCCCAGTTGATACTAAGCACAGCACTCTACAGTGGGCATTATTCTATCTCTCAGATGAGTAAATTGAAGCTCCAAGCATTTAGATGACTGGCCTAAGATAGGGCTGCCAGTCTTGGGGTAAAAACACAGGATATAGTTCAGATGATATCAAGAATTATGTTAATATAAGTATGTCCAAAAAATTATTTGTTCTCTGAAATTCAAATTTAACTTGTGTTTTTATGGCAACTTTAGACCAAAGTCCCAGTTCTTTTGTAAGATAGACTTTTTCTCTGAGCCCAGGGTTCTTTCTCCTACTACATGGGAGGGGCCTACACTCCCCACCCAGACCTGCGAATGGACAGTCATAGAAACTGCCTCGGTCAGACCCTCAAATAGCTGTGGTATCTAATACTTGTCACTACAGCCATATCAGCCTTTTAGTTGGAATCTAATCCATACACGTTGGGGTAAAACATTATAACATTTTAAAGAAGTAAACAGTTTTTGTTGTAAATCCTCCTTATCCTAGGATAGCAGAAGCAGAACTTCCTGACCCTCTTCCTGGGATGTGCCACTGTGAACACAGAAATACAACAGAAAACATATTCTGGTCTTTGCTTCATTCCTGATCCTGGGCTCCTAAATCCCTGGGAAATTCCTGGGTAAGAGATTCTTTAATACTAAGTAAGTGGTTCTGGGTGGGTTCTGCTCAGGTGTCTGACAGGCATAAAGCCCATGCCATGATTAGAAACTTGGAATTTTCAGCCTCAACCCTCCATTCTCCAGAGAAAGGGGAAGAGATAAAAATGGAGTTAATAATACATCATACAAGTGTCTCAAAATACGGATTTTCGGGAGCTTCCAGGTTGGCAAACACATCCATGTCGTGTACTGGGAGGGCGATGTGTTCCACCCCCACAGGGAAGAATGAAGCCTTCTCCTGGCCCAAGGCCAAAGCCTTCATAATTACAAAGAAGCTGTTAGAAACCATTTCTCATGTGGGGTACACCTGTGAGCACCAGTGATCAAGGCACCAGCTTCACTGGGCAAATAACTGTACATTTCACTGTACAAATTGTAGTGAAATGTAATGGATGTACCCCAATTTGCCAAAGCATTCATCTGCTGAAACACATCCTGATTTCTTTAAGTTTTTAGCCTTTATGAATAGAGCTATTATGTAAAACTGCATGGTGTCTTTTGTTGGGACATAATTTTTCAAAGCAGTTGTATAAATACTGGTGATGTAATTCTTGAATGTCATGGTGAGACCTTTTTTAATTGTAAAATATTTTTAATGGCTCATTTTTGTTTTATGTATCTTTGTATATCTTGAGTACAAATCCTTTATAAAAAATGTATTTTGCAAATATTTTCTTTTAGTTTGTGTCTTGTGTTTGGGTTCTCTGAGCAAGGTCTTTTAGAGTAGAAACTATAACTCTATAAAGCACATGTGATTATTTTTCTTTTGTGGATAGGCCTTTGGTGTTGGGTTCAGCAAGGTTTGTAGATTTTCTTGCTTTACCTACAAATTTTATAATTTTGCATCTAAAATTTGACTATGAAAATTTTTTTATGTGTGTACCAATAAAAATTTTTTAAAATTAAAGTATTATTGACATACACTCTTATGAAGGTTTCACATGAAAGAACACTGCGGTCACTACATCCACCCATATTATCAAGTCCCCTCCATGCCTCATTGCAGTCACTGTCCATCAGTGTAGTAAGATGCCGCAGAGTCACTACTTGTCTTCTCTGTTCTACACTGTATTCTCTGTGGTCCCCCACACCATGTGTGCCAATCATAATACCCCTCAATCCCCTTCTCCCTCCATTCTCACCTGCCCTCCCACACCCCTCCCCTTTGGTAACTGCTAGTCCCTTCTTGGAGTCTGTGAGTCCACTGCTGTTTTGGTCCTTCATTTTTACTTTGCCTTTATTTTCCAGAAATGAGGGAAATCATTTGGCATTTGTCTTTCTCCACCTTGCTTATTTCACTGAGCATAATATCTTCCAGCTCCAACTATGTTGTTGCCTATGGTAGGATATGTTTTTTCTTATGACTAAGAAGTATTCCATTGTGTTTATGTACCACACCTTCTTTATTCATTGATCTCCTGATGGACACTTAGGTTGCTTCCATATCTTGGCTCTTGGAAAAAGTGCTGCAACAAATATAGTGGTGCATATGTCTTTTGGAATCTGAGAAACTATATTCTTTGGGTAAATTCCAAAGAGTGGAATTACCGGGTCAAATGGTATTTCTATTTTTAGTTTTCTAAGGAACATGCCTATAGGGAATTTTGAGTTAATTTTGGTGTAACTTGTAAAGCCTTTGCCTACTTCATTTCATTCATTTCACTCTCAATCAAAGTGGAGAAAACACAAGAAATTTGTGCCCATTGCGGCTTGAATTTCCAAAGATTTGTGGTTCATCAGTTTAGCCACAAGGGGGCACCACCTTCCCTGAGCTGTAAGCACGCATCCTGCAATGCTCACCGTGAACCGGAAGCTGCGCCTCTGCCCTCTCTGTGGACCAGCAGGGCTCATGCGCGGTCAGGAAGCAGGCCTTTTCTCCCAGCTCTGACTGGTGCCGGTATTGCTCCGGATCCCCTGTAGCTCCGTGCCACCGCGGGCCGCGTCCACAGGGGCACTTCGGTTTCCTGAGGAGCTGCAGTTACGGAAAGGTAAGGAGAAGCTTTCCGTGCATCTCGTACTGAGCAATACTCTTCAGGGGCCGGGAGAGGAAGGACTGCGATGGTTAACGGAGTATTTGCGGGGTCTGGGCCACGACGGGTGCAGCTGAGTTCAGGGTGTGGCGCGCGGCACTCAGGGAGAGTTCAGGCCCAGGCTGAGACCGGGCTGGGGCGGGTATGTGGTGTCCAGCACTTCCCCGGCAGCCTGTGTCTCCACGCTGCGTGCCTCGGGCCCCTTGCAGTGGGTGGATTATCCACACCTGCGGGACACCTTCCATTCTGCAGGCATCCTTCCTAACAAGGCTCTGAAATGGGAATGGGGGTGGAGGGGAGTTGGCTGCTTAAGCGGCTCGCTTACCTGTGCTTCAGCCTTTGCTGAGCGCCCAGCACACAGGGTGGTTTCTTTCGAAGGGTCCCCGAAGTGGGGTCAACCTGGGAGGCCCCCCTGGGCACAGCATGGCGCTGACCCAGCCTGGCTTCCTGAGGGTGGCCAACACCCACTGCCTGCGACCGGGGCCAAGTGAGCCGGTTCATCATGCGGAACATGTTGGGGGATGAAGGGCACTTGTTTTTCTGTTTAGACTCCCGCTTCTGCTTGGGCGAAACATGGGGTCTCCGTTGCTACAGGTCCACAGTGTAGTGGGAGGTTAGGACACGATGCCTGGGCTCTGCTTTCTCATGACGGCTGTGGGGATGGGGGTCCTGTGTGGTTCTATCCAGCCTGTTTGGTGTTTGCTTCTTTGTGAAGTGTGGTGGAATTTCGATGGGGGATCCCACGGAGTCTGAAGGTTCCTGTTGGTGGACAAGACTTGTAATAACCTAACCCACCCCCTCCCCATCCTGGACTGCAGTGTCCACAGTGTTCAGGCCTCAAGCTACAAGCCTCCCGCCTCATTGGTTAGGCTTCTCCTTAGGTACTTCATTCTTTATGATGCAGTTGTAAAGGGCATTGTTTTCTTAATGTCTCTTCCTGACGGTTGGTTATTGGTGAACAGAAGCAAACAACTTATGTATGTTGATTTTGTATCCTGCAAGATTATTGAATTTATTTTTAGCTGTAACAGGTTTTTGGTGGAGCAGTGTGGAAATTGGAATTTAAAAATCCCAGTGTTCCACTCCAGGTCGTCCCAACACCCAAGCCCAGTGTCTGCAAGGGAATTTTACCACGTTCCTTGTAGTGACTCCCGCAGGCTAAGTAGTGGTCGACTTCGGGTGAACTGAATGGGGAGGGCTTGGCCTCTGTGACAGGGTGTGATGTCTGCTCTGCTTTTCTGGTGCAGGACTGACATGGTTGTTCTGTAAAGTAATTTACTTTCCAGCAATTTCAAGCACACAGAAAACTTGCAGTGTCAGTACAAACACTCTTTACACTAAATGTCCCATGGTCCCACTTTGCCACACCTGCCACTTCACACAAAATTCTCTTGGCCTCTACCCTAAATAGGGACAAGTTTATAGGGAGCCACCACCTGACCCTAAATGAGGGATTATGGTCTCCACATGATAATCCAGTGCACAGACCCAGCACAGCTGTTTCCATCTACCCCAGCTGTGTGCAAATGTCTTTCTATTCTGATCACATTTCCTTTTTCTGGAACTCTTCCAGGGACATTAGCTCAGATGGGCTCCACCAGATCTCACGTAAGTGGGATCACATAGTATTCATCCTTCTGTGACTGGCGCATTTCACTGAGAAAATTGGCTTTAGGATCCATCCATGCAGCAGGTGCCAGGATGCCCTTATTCACTCCACTGTGTGGAGACGACACTTTGTACATCCATTTGTCTGTGGACACGTGGGTCTTCTCCACCTTTTAACCATTGTGAGTCGTGCAGTTGTGAGCATAGGTGTCCAAATATCTAAGTCCCTGCTTTTGGCAGATGCCCTGTGGTTTGGGCAGATGCCCTGAAATGGAATTGCTGCTCATATATTAACTGTATCTTCAAGTTTCTGGGGACACCTTCCCCACGCTCCACACCATTTTCCAGGAGGCTGTGGACCATTTTCCTTTCTTTCTGTATATGGCAGAAAAATGCAGTTTATGGATCAACGCGTTTTTATCCATCCATTCACCCCTTGATGGGCATTTGAGTTGTTTCTGACTTTTTGCTGTGGTGATCAATGCTGCCAAGAACTCGTGGGCCAGTTTCTGTTTGAACATCATAGTCATTTCTTTGCTGTATTATCTAGGAGTGGATGTAGAACCACAATTAAGTAATTGTATTTTATCTTTATGAGGAAACACCAAGGTGTTGTACACAGGCTGCACGTTTTACGTTTCCACAAGCAAAGGTTAGGGGCTCCAGTTCTTCTGCATCCTTGGCAATGTGTGATTTTCAGTTTTCCTGAATATAGCCATTCCCATGTGTGTGCAGGGAATTCTATGGGACAACTTTCCATGTGCTTGTTGGAGCATTTTTATGTCTTGGAGTCTCTCATCCATTTAAAAAGTTGGGATGTTGCCTTGTTGCACTGTACAAGTTCATGGTGTATTCTGGATAAAGACACTTGTCAGATGTACAGTGTGCAGATATTTTCTTCTATTCTGTGACTTTTTTCACTTCTTGGTTCGAATCTTTTGATGCAGAAAAGATTTTAATTTGGAGGAAATTAATTTATTCTTTCTCTTGTGGCTTGTACTTTGGTTTCAGATCTGAGAAACCATAGCTAAATCCAAGGTCATGAAGACTTATCCCCATGTTTTACCTATTACATGTAAGCCGTTATGTATTTTGAGTTAATTTTTGTATGTGATATAAGTTAGGATTCATTTTCATTCTTCTGCATGTGGACAGGAGGTTGCCAAGCACCATTTACTGGAAAGACACTTGCTCTCCATAAGTTAATGTTGTCCACCCTTGTCAGAAATCAAATGGATATTTCCATTCAGGTACGTTGATCTTTATATACAGTCGTCCCTTGAACAACATGGGGGCTAGTGGTGCTGACTCCCCCACAGAATCACAATCTACATAAAACATGTGACTCTGCCAAAAATTTGTTATCCTAAAACTGATTGTCTATTTTGACTGGAAGCCTTACCAATAATATAAACACTCAATTAACAATATTTTGTACATTATACCTATTATGTGCTGTATTCTTACAGTAAAGTAAGCTAGAGAAAAGGTAACGTTTCAAATTGTTGACTTAACATTTTCCCAGTATACTTGTGGGGGAAAATCAGTTTAAGTTGACCTGTGCAGTTCACATGCCTACTGTCCAAGGGTCAACTGTGTATCTTTATGACAGTGTCACAGTGTTTCATTTACTGCTCACTTTGTACTAAGATTAGACTTTGGGAAGCCTGTGCCTCCAGCTTTGATTTTCTTTTTCAAAATTCTGCTCAAGGGCTCATTGTGGTCCCTTGCAATTTAATATGTGACAGGATCAGCAGGAGCAATTCTTCCCAAAAAGCTTTGGGAATTTTCATAGGAACCACATTGAGTCTGTAGGGTGCATTTGTGCCATTGCCATCTTAGAGATATTAAGTCTGCCATCACCACAGCAGGACCTTACATTTATTTTGCTTTTCTTTATTTTTCCTATTATCAATGTTTTATAATTTTAAATGCATAATACTTGCACTTAAATTAAGTCTGTTCCCATGTATATTATTAATGTTGACATTATTTAGTAGAGAATTTAAAAATTCCTTTTTTGATTATTCATCGCTAATGTATACAAGGAAAACATGTTTGTGTAATGTCCTTTTTTCTTGTAACTTCGCTTAGTTAATTTAGAAGCTTACATTTGGAATTTAAGGGTTCAGAGCGTTAGGATTTAATAATTTAGATATTTAGGATTAAAATAATACTGCCTAATATTTAATAAATGGAGGATTGGAACACAGTGAAGAATAGGGTTTGTCGTAGGGGTTTTGTTTGAAATAAGACAATAGGATGAGAAGGGGTTAGAACTATGGATAGGGTACAGGAACGGGTTAGGGTACGGGAATGTGTTAGAGTTAGGGTTAGGGTATTGTGATAGAGTGAGGCTATCAAATACAGCTAGGAGGCTTCAAACAAAATCCAGCCTTTTTTGACATCTTCCTCAGACTTTGCAGGCATGAAAGTGGTCTCAGGCTGCCTGGTAGTTCTGCTGGGTTCAGAACCCTAGGTGGGAAATCTTTCTGGCCACCCAGATTTATTATCATCTGCTCTCCAGTGCTGCAGTGGACAAGTCTGAGTTAGTTTTCCTTGATCTTTTGCAAGTTTTTGTCATTTTCTTCTGTGCTAGTTTTTTAGGTCTCTTACTCATGTTTATCCTAGAAATTGTTGTTGAATTAACCACAATGTAAACTATTATTCCTTCATTGAGTTGAGTGCTCAGTGGGTCCTTACAACCTAATAATTATGTTTCTGAGTTATTTAATATGTTCTTATAGTATTTCCTTTGAAGATTTTCTCCTTTTTCCCTTTTTTTGACTGCATATTAATTTTGGTATAAAACTTTTTAACATTGATTTTCTAGTGTTCTTACCTTTTTTTTTGTATTGTCACCTTCTCTAAATTTTTGTTCTCCTTTCCGTGAGATTTCTTTAACCTCTGAATCCTTTCCTTGATTTTTTTGTTTCTTTTCCATTCTTTCTGATTTTTTTCTTTTTAATAATAGGCTCTTATGAGATGAATGCAGCATCTTAGCTCAATGGAGATACTAAATATGATTTCTTTGAAGTTTTCCACTTTTACCAGTATTGTCTGTTTCCACTATTATACTTATTTTCACGTTATTTTGGTCTGTTCTCCTAATTATTGTGGGCTTACTCAGATGTCTGGTGATCCTTCTCTTTTGCTTATTTAAGAGGTGAGGCACTGGAGATCTATCAAGAAATGTAGTGTGCCCATTTGTGGCACCTGCGCCTATATGTCTGTGGGCTTGTTTTCTGCCAGACTTTGTAGGGTGACAGGGTCCCCAGCTGGAATTCTCATTGCAGATACTGATAGTTTATCTGTAAGTCTTTTCAGTAGATGGGTTAATTTTCCCAGAGGATGGCCCCTTAGTCTCTTGTTTTGGGAATATCAGTCCAGATACTGGAGTTCTTGACCTGTGTGGATAGAGTTCCTGTAGGCCTGGAGGATCTCGTGCTCTGACATGCACATGTGCACTTTCTAACCTGGTTTTCACCCCTATTTTCTTCACTGCCGGTGTTACGACATTGTTGCTCTACAAAAAAGGGGAAAGTGGAGTAGACTTGGAGTCTTACTGCTCCTTGCACAGGCTTTCAAATGGTCTCCTGTTTCTGCCTTTGCCCACAAGCCACCTTCACAGGTGGTCCTGCAGCCTGTTTATGTTGATACTGCCTCCTCAGACACTGAGGTTTGGCCATCCTCTGTGTCTCACATTCATCACCATTTCAACATACATTTTGCATATGTTGTGGTGCAGGTATCTAGATGTCTCCTACTTTTACTTTAAAAAATGGATTTCAGTTTTTTCTAAAGGCTTGTTCTGTTGACTTTTCAAGAAAATAAAGGTGGTAGAGACATCTTTGCTCTATCATCATAGAAGTAGAAGCCCTTTGAACAGAGGAATTTCAAAGGATTTTGAGTAGAGAAATGTATTGAATGAAAAGAGAATGTAATGTTATGAAAGTCCTCTGTCCTTACTTTCACCTCTTTGTGACTTTCTAAATCTCTGTGCATCTTTGCCCTACAGTATCTGTGGGAGTTTGTTCATATAGCCTGGAAGCTGTTTAGAGGCTTTCATATTGACGAAACTATGCCAGATAAATGGCATATTTTCTGCTTGGGTATTGTTAGCCCCATAATGCTGGAGTGTACACTCTTTCCTTACTCTGTTCTGTCATGAGTTTGGAAGGCAGTGTCTGCTCTGATCAAGGTCAAGCAGGTTTGACAGACAAAAGCAAAAGGCTTAGAGGGCAACTAACCATGGCCTCATTAATTCCACCTGCTTTTGTGCAGCTTGCTTAACCCATGATGGTCTATGACTAGTCTTATCTGGTGATAATGTGTGGAAACCTACCGCATCGCAAGTGGCAGAATCCAGTCAGCATGAAGATTCTGTTTCCTGGAACTCGCTGGAAACTTACTTATTTTAAACGGAATGAGCTAGACCTGCAGTCATAAATGGCTACTAAGCTCCTTGGAATCCACTGTGGAAAATTGCCTTCTCTCTGTCCTCAGCATTTAAATATGCTGTCTATTGGGAGGAATTCTCCACTGAAAAGAAGCTCCCTGGTATGCCCATTCGGTTCTTTCCACCCCAGAAACTGAACACTGAGGGAACAGTACAGAAACACAGGACCAGTTGGAGGTGGTAGTAAGTGCACAGGGGTGATGGGCTGATCCTGGGTTAAGGCCAGGTGTGTTCTTGGGTACAGTCATGGAAATTCCTTCTAAGTAAACTGGTCCTCTGCCTTTAGTGTGAATTCTGAGACCTCCTACTGTACCGCCACAGTTTCCTTTCCCTTTTAAGTTGCCAGTGTTCATTTCTGTTGTTTGTAGTTAAGAACTGGATTTGCACAGACTGGTTGATCTTGCTATTTCCTTCTGGTGACCCACAGTGAGCTAGATTTCTCTCTTGAAATGGTGTCCCAACACCTAGACTTTTCTGAGGAGCTTTAGTGACTGATTCGGACTTTAGGAAGCTCAGGTAATCATGTTCAAGGTGTTTATACTTTGTTGTTTCTCTGTGGAACTCGCATGTGTGGAATGCACCAGAAATGAAAACACACACATCTACTACAGAAAAGGAGAATATTTGATCCCCTTTCTTTTCTTGTCTTACCTTTTCAGGGAAAAACTGATGTGGGTTTCATTAAATTTTTTTTAAATTTTGTGTTTCATTAAAAATATTTCTTGTGGTAAAAACATATTACGGAATTTACTATCTTAACTGCTTTTAATTGTACGTTTCAGTAATGTTAAGTTTATTCACATTGTAAAACACAGTTCCAGAGTTTTTTCACGTAAGTCTTGTATGATTATAAAGAGAGGATGGCTCAGTTGAGAGAAAGAAGACTGTTTTTATAGAATAATAACTTTTTTGCCATTTTACATAAAGCAAGTTCAAAGTTTATTTAGCTTTAAAAACTTTTGAATTTTTGTAATTTTAGATGATACTTGTGGAGTATTAACTTTGTACCTAAGCATTAGTTATATTGGTAGCCCAATAAGTTTATATAAAAGTTTCCTTGTGTAAGTAATGATTTGGGGCCAACTGTGACAGCATTTCCCCATTTTACTTTGTTAATTGGAGCCTGAAGTAGACTGGAGATGGTTGCAGCTGGTGTTGAAGAGGTGCAGAAAGGCTCATTACCCAGCAGTGGTTCATTGTGGCATCTCTTCTCCTTTTCTTTTCCATGAATGGAGGCAAGATGTATTGGCATCTTGTAACCACTGGTGGAGGCTCAGAAGTGCACCACAAAATCTCCTACGTTTTATGAAGCTGTGTTGTTCCCAAGTGACGTGTTTATGTAAGACTTTTGGGAAGATCATTCTGAGGGATATATTTAGTGTATTTGGGGTTGTCTTTTGAAGCATGAGGAAACAACTCTCTTAATTAGCAGATTTTCAAATCCCTGATTCACACATATATTATTCAAAAGAAAGAGTTATTCATACGTATGTGTGTCACACACACACATACCCACACATAAATATATGAAATGATGTTTAGACAATGGTCTCACAGGAAGTTGTTAGAAACGGTTATTTAAAGTTTTCAAACTGAACTGGTTACTCAGTGGTCTTTTTGTCATTATTTCTTTTTCCCAGCACTAAAATGAATATGAAAGCAGAGAATATTAGAAAAATGAGAATGATAAAGAAGAGTGGGAGTAATCAGTTTTATCTTTCAAGGAAGACAGCAAACATATGGTCTATGTGTTTTTTAAATATTAAGATATTACTGATATACAGTCTTATGAAGGTTTCACATGAAAAACAGTGTGTTTACTACAACCACCCATATTATTGAGTCCCCCCATACATCTTTTTTTTGGATCATTCTGTATTTACCATTTTGTGCCCTCTTTGTTGTCTAACAAAAATAGTTTCCAAATACAGGTAACTTATTTTTAGATACATGTCATTCCTTTAAAGGATTATTATCGTTAATGTAATGATTTCTCTGCTATAGGCTATTTAGTTTGTTACTAGCCATATTAGTTTGCAACTGGCAAGCTATTCCAAAGAGTTTGTTAAATTGAATGTTATTTTAGAAAGTACATTTTCATATTAGGCTATTTCACTATTTGTTTTAGTAATCTGCCACAAAAAAAAAGTACTTTGGGGCATACTGTTGTCAGGCTATGATGGGTTATGTTGGTGGCCCCGGATGAGTTCAAGGTCAAGAAATAGTCACTTGGTGAAATGGAAACTAGGAAAAGTTAAGATGATTATTATCTGTGTTGCTGGCAAAACCATAATTGTTTTTCTCAGGGCCTAGAACTTCCCAAAGTCACAGAATAAAGACAGCTCTCTGCCCAGAGCATCCATTTGACTTGAGGATTTTGAATACATTGTGAAACATAACAAGTTTTAGTAGCAAGACAAACACTGATATATTGTGGGGCAGGATGCCTTGAATGATTTCCCTGAATTTTTTAAGATTAAAATGCCATATTCAATTTAAGAAATTTAAGATTTAAGAAGTTTTACATTAGCAAGGGCTATTTCAAAGTATATCCTCCAATCCCCTATATCATGAGTTGGGCCATTTGGTGAATACTTTGGACTTTGTGTGCCACATAGTTCTCTCCTGCATATTCTGTTTGGTTGTTTTGTTTTGGTTTCTAACCCTTTAAAAATGACAAAAGCACACTTGCTCACAGGCTCCTCCATTGCTAACACCTGCTGTAGACAGTCCATTCACATGTCCTGCTACCTCCTGGGGCTCCTGAGTGATCACACATGAGAAACACAGGCTTGGCTGTTCCCAAACTCTCCTTCATTAAAATTAAGCATATATTTAGGCAGAATGGAAAAGAATGTAGTGATGGACAGAAATTTTGACCTATGTTGAAGCCCAACTGGGTGCAGCAGTTATGTGCTAATAGAACTCTTCAGAGACAAAAAGGGAAGCTAAAGTTCCAAATTTCATTGTTGTTCACAGGAGATTTTGCTCTGTCTTTAAAATGTAGACATTATTAACATAGGGTTAATGGCTACATCTACAGAGTGAAGCCCTGCAAGTAGCCCCACCCCATTTGCCTCACCTCATTACCCAGTTGGTTGCCAAATCCTGTCTTTTCACCTCCTGCATAAGTCGGCACTGTTTCTGTCTCAAAACCCAATTTGAGCAGGCCTTGTTGTTGATCTTCCTCTAATTGACCAGGACTCTCATTATTTCTCTCTCCCCCATGCCCAGAAAACCTTATTACTCTTAGGACATTTATTATCTTGGAGTGTTTTTTTTTCGTGTCTTTGCCTTCAGCTAGGCTCTGGGTGACTTGTGCTTGTCCTCAGCTAGCTCTGTGGTGTCTTTACTGTAGTGTCTGTCACCTGTTGTGATGCTAGGAACACAGAATGTACTCAACAAAAATTGTTATGTGAAGGGTCAATAGCTACAGGTGTTTTCAGCTGAGTGTGTGTAACCAGTTCTTTTGAGTCTCGCCTCATCCAGCATTTTCACACTTGTTCTAATAGCAGTCAGAGCCAAGTGTCTCCAAAGAAAGCTTACTGAACCTTCTGGTTTTTATGATGAAATCTGTTTGTGAAATTGCCTCAATTAGAAGATCGCATATCCTGCAGTTAACATTTTCTTAGGAAATTTGATCTGAATTTAAAAATCAGTATTATTCTGTCTAATACATCACTTACCTAATCAAGGAGGTCTTCACTTCTCTTACCTTCTGTCCGAATGTTTAGTCTTCCATTTTCACTTTACTTTGATGTCTGCCACAGTGTTCTACAGTGATGAGGCCCTGGGGCATGTCTTTCTTTAGAACAAGCCTTGTGCTGTGAATATTGAAAGGCCACCCCGTTGTGATTCCAGCCATTTATCTTGTGTAATCCAAACTGGTGATTTTCTTTCCATTAAAATTTTTCTCTCATTCTTGCCTTATGCAGCAAAGAATGAAAAGGAAAGAGAACGCTTAAAATACTAGGGCCATGTTAATGCCAATGTTCACCCAGTAAAGCCTGTTGACAGGAGGGTCAAAGGTAACGAGTAAGTTTTCCTCTGCCCCTATTTTCATGTGACCTCTCCCAGGTCCCCAAGATGTATCTTCTTTATAAGTTTCTGCTTGCAGTTTTATGATCACCCTGACTCTCATACTAGTGTCTATTATCCTTGATTTTAAATTTGGACAGTATTTACTTCTTTCTTTAAAAGATGACAAATTTGCATTCTGAGAACTTCTCTCATCTCACCCATTTGATTTATACACGGAAAATTGTTAGTTTTTAAGTCTCATTCTCTTCTGTAACTAATAACTATTATAAAGTAAAAATTCAATACATGTTATATTTGTATTGTTTTAGACAGGTAAATACTGTTCTCTACAGAGCTGTTCAGTTGTGTGAGCAGTGAGAGGAGGGCAAATAATCCTATTTTACTAAATTACTGTGGTTTAAGAAGGACATAAATGTCAATAGCCAAGAGATTATCTTTCTTAATTGATTTTGTTCTTTCCACTTACTCCTCTCATATTTCTTAAAATTTTATTACTGTTTTCTTTTCCTTTTGAGCACAAGAAAACTTTTCCCATGCAATTTCAGTTGGTGCTTGTAGACACACCTGCTTGCTCTTCCATCTTGTACCAGTAATGTTTGAATTGGGAATTTAAAATCCTCAGCAGCATATTCTTTTTTTTTGTATTTGGCATAAAAATTGCTGAATGAAGCTGTTTCAGACAACTGCATCGCACATATCCTACCAGGATTAGAACTGCCAACTGTGTTTTCCTTCTATACTCAGATTCCATAAAATGGAATATAGCATTAATGGTCCTTATCCACTAAATGAGGAAACTGCCCAGAGGCTACCCTCATGCTTAAAAGACATTTTTAGAAGGAGCCTGTGGTCATTTTCCACAGCTGCAGCAACTCATAGTCTTAGAAAGAATGTCTTTAAAAATTCTTTGGGAAACCAGGTTTGCTGTGGCTCAATGAGAACCCGTGGTTGCCACTGTTCACTCGGGCCTCATCCTTTTCTTGCTCCTTTTACCATCCTATCAGTGAAGTGTCACAAGAGAGCATGGGAAGTGGGACAACCTTCCAGTGAGCCTGCTGTGGGCCTTCCTCACTGCTCCTGGGGCACTGGGTGAATGGAGCACATCCCTGTCTCTGTCTGAGATGGTTGTTGAGCCCATGACCATCCCATTGTAGAACCGGTGAGTTCCTTAGTGAGCCCTGAAGAAAGGCTCTTGTGGGCTCTGCCAGTTGTAGATTTTATCAGGAGCTTATGAATGTCTCTCCCACTGGTTCTCACTGGAACACAAACAAGTACAGGTGAAGTAAGCTTTTTTTCTTTTCCTTTTAAACAGCTGTTTAGCTTGCTTTATTCTTAAAATTGTAGTGTTTCGGTAAATGTGCCATTAAGAAAAGTGTCAGTTATGCCGATATCTATATAATTCAGAAATTTTCTTTTCATAGGCAGTTGGCACTACAAACAAAGTGAATTTATCATCCCATTTCCTAAATGAAATAAAAATGTATTGTCATCTGAAATGGGGCAAATTTATCTTGAATACACTTTGTGTGTCTGTGCCTTCTCAAAAGACATATTACCTGATCATTGTTGTTATAGGTACAGAAGGTTGATTGTCCAGAATGTGCAATTTGCAGGTGTGCATTTACAAGCACTTCAGAGACACTATCTTTGACCATAAGAAATTCAGCAAGTTTATCTAGAGACAATAGTGAGTTTTTAAAATACTGTATTTTTAATTTCCATAGTATGAACTCTAATATATATATTTAAAAATAGATGCCTGATAAGTGAAGTGAATATAAGAAAACAGATCTTCCTCTTTTATTGGGGAATGCCTCAGGACAAAATATAAGAATGTATATCTTAAAAAGATGTGATTTTTAAATTTCTATTTTAAGCTATTTCACATCATTCTGTATATTATTATCTCTGAAAAGAGGTATTAACTATTAATAAATCCTAGATTTTAGATTATCACTCCCCTACTCTGCTTAAATGTGACAAAGAAAACAATTTAACCTCTTATTTCAGATTCATCTGGACACTCAAAAACTTTTGAATGTCAGAAAGTATTTTTTTACACAATTCTTTAAAACATGTAGTTAATAGAGTAGAAATCGGATTTACTCAAATTATGTTACTAGCATGAGGTTAATCTAAAGCATGGCACATTGGAGAGGGGCGGAAGATGGTGGCATGAGTAGAGCAGTGGAAATCCCCTCCCAAAACCACATATATCAATGAAAATATAACAAAGACAACACCTCCTAGAATAAAGACAACAGGACACAGGACAATATTCTGACCACATCCGCACCAGAGAGAACCTAGCACTTCACGAAGGTGGTAAGAAACAAGCCACGGCCCAGTGGGAGCCGAGCGCCCATCCCCCCAACTCCTGGCGAGAGAAGAATAGGCAGAGCGGGAGGGAGACGGAGCGCAGGACTGCCAAACACCGAGCCCCAGCCATCCGGGCCAGAGTGCAGGGCCCAGGATACTAGGAAAACAGTGCAGCAAGAATAGTGAGTGGGCACCGGAGGCTGGGCCCCGGAGGACATAAGAAATTTTTTTTTTCCTTTTTTGTTTTGGCTAGCGCTTTTTGGATGTCATAAAGGGATAGTGACCCCAATGCTAGTGAAAGAGGGCAGCAAGAAAGGTGAGCAGATGCCTGTGGCTGGCACCAGAGAATAAAGAAAAACGAGCAGCCACATTTTTTTTTTTAATTAAAATTTTTTTTTTTCGTTGTTTGGTATTTAATCCCATCAGCACATCATTTTTTTTTTTCAGTTTCACTTATCTAGGGTACTGGTCCCCATCCCCTCAACTTGTAGTTTGTCTTCGTCCTTGGATCTCAAGTGCGTCTCCTGTAAGGGAGCACGTCGGTGGCCTTGAGTCCTCATCCCTACTTTTAACCCTGTGTCTTTTGTTTGGAGCACTCAGAGCCTGTCTTTTTATTCTGACAATTGAGAGCTGTGACCTTATTGCACTTAAAAATTATTTTTTGTTATCATGAACCTACAATCACATAAAGAACATTATGATCACCAAGTACATCAATTCCCGCCCTTAAAACCCTTTACAGTCGCTGTCCATCAGGGTGTAGTAAGATGCTGTAGAATCACTACTGACTTCTCTGTGATGTACAGCCCTGCCCATGACCCCCCCACCCTACGAATTATTCATGTTAATCCTAATACCCCCTTTCTTTCTCCACGCCCTGATCCCACCCTTCCCACACTCCCTGGCCAGTCCCTTTCCCTTAGGTAACTATTAGTCCACTCTCGGGTTCTGTGAGTCTGCTGCTATTTTTTTCCTTCAGTTTTTCTTTGTTGTTATACTCCACACATGAGTGAAATCATTTGGTACTTGTATTTCTCCGCCTGGCATATTTCACTGAGCATAATACCCTCTGGCTCGATCCACATCATTGCAAATGGTAGGATTTGTTTTCTTCTTATGGCTGCTTACTGTACTTTTTAAACTGGTTTTCATTCCTCTTTTTGTTTGTAGTTTTACTGTGTGCTTTCACCCTTGCTCTACTTGTTAAGAGCAACAGCTTTGTCTTAATCGATATGTACCTATATCTATCTGTCGGTCTATCAATCCACCATCTATCATCTATCGATCTTTCCATCTATATATCTATGAATCAGTCAACTTTTTGTCTCCCCATTTATCCTTGTGTACAGAAGAGTTAACAACATAGCCTATGTCACTTTCCTACATTATGCTTCCAAAAATCTTGCAGGGTAACCAGGCCATAGGGAGAGCACAGGGTTCACTGAGACACTTGCAGGTCGAGTCAGAAGCGTGTGCCTACAAAACCAAGAAATGGTGGTGCAGGGACTTGAACCTGTATATCTGTCCTCTGTCATCTTTTACCTCCTTCTCACTTACTGACTGTATTTAGCAAAGTTCATTGACTAAGTGCTCTCTGAAGACCACATGTATCCTTCCTCTGGGACTGTTGTCAACAGAGAAGTGAAGATGGTACTTTGCTCACCACCATGTTTGAGGGACATCTCCATGATCACCGGTGATAGGACGAGGGACATATAAAAAGATAAACCAATTTATACACAGGAGCATTTCAGAGCAAAGAGTGAGTTGTGGAGTGACGTGTTTATTTGTGTGTCTGAACTTCCCTCTTTATTTGGTTATTACTCCTTTACATTCGTAAACATCATAAAGCTCACTGATTTCAAAGGCCCAAATGCATATCATTACAGCAATTCAGTTGTTGAGGTGAGAGAAAATGAGAAGGACACTGCTGCACCACTTAATCTATGGCTGGGCACTGCTGAAACCAAACAAAAAGAACTCACGGTGGTCAGATAGGGCTACTTTTTAGTGAAAATGTCTGGGGACTCAAACAGAATCCATTTGTTTGATTGTTTCTCAGTTTCACTTGTGTAGGGTTCCTGTACCCACACCTTCGGCTTGTAGTTTGTCTGTGTCCTTGGATAACAGGTGAGTCTCCTGTAAGGAAGCACGTAGGTGTCTTGAGTATCCATCCCTTCTTGTAACCCTGTGTCTTTTTTATGGAGCACCCAAAGCCTGTTATTTTATTCTGATGAATTACAGCATTGCCCTTATTGCTCTTAAAAAAATATTTTAGTTATCATTAATCTACAATGACGTGAAGAACATTATGTTTACTAGGCTCCCCTATTCACCAAGTCCCCCCAAAAAACCTCTTACAGTTGATTTCAATCAGCAGAGTTGGATGCTGGAGACCCCTTCACCATGCACCCCCACACACACCACGTTACAGTCGCTGTCTATCAGCGTGTAGTAAGATGCCTTCGAATCTCTACTTGTCTTCTCTGTGTTGTACAGCCCTCCCTATGCCCCCCCGACCCCACGCATTATACATGCTAATCCAATTGTCCACTTTCTTTCTCCCCGCCCTTATCCCTCCCTTCCCACCCACCCTGCCCAGACCCTTTCCCTTTGTTAACTGTTAGTCCACTTTCGGGTTCTGTGAGTCTGCTGCTGTTTTTTTCCTTCAGTGTTTCTTTGTTGTTATACTCTACACATGAGTGAAATCATTTGGTACTTGTCTTTGTCCGCCTGCCATATTTCACAGAGCATACTACCGTCTAGCTAAATGCACGTCATTGCAAATGGTAGGATTTGTTTCCTTCTTATGGAAGCTTAGTTCACTTTTTAAACTGGACTTCATTCTTCCTTTTTGTTTGTAGTTTTGCTATGTGCTTTCACCATTGATCTCCTTTTTAAGAGCTATAGCTTTCTGTTAATCAATATGTATCTGTATCTATCTATCTGTCTGTCTGTCTATCTATCCATCTATCTATCTATCTATCTATCTATCTATCTATCTATCTATCTTCCTATGATTTATCTATGATGTCTATCATCTATCAATCTATGTACCTATCTATCTATCATTTGTCATCTATCTATCTATCTATCTATGAATCAATCATCTTTTTGTCCGCCCATCTATTCTTAGGTACAGAACAGTTAACAACATTGCCTATGTCACTTCCCTACATTATGCTTCCAAAAATCTTCCAAGGTATCTAGGCTGTACGGAGAGCACTGCGTTCACTGGACACTTCCAGGTCGAGTCAGCTGCATGTGCTTATAAAACCAGTAAATGGAGGTGCAGGGACTTGAACCCGTATATCTGTTCTCTGTCCTCTTATACCTTCTACTCGCTTGGTGACTGTATTTAGCCACATTCACTGACTAAGTGCTCCATGAAGACCACAAGTATCCTTCCTCTGGGCCTGTTGTAGACAGAAAAGTATACATGGTGGTCTGCTCACCCCCATGTTTGAGGGACATTGGTGTGATCACCGCTGATAGGAGGGACAAATAAAAAGGAACACCTATTTCTAGACAGGAGAAGTTGGGAACAAAGAGTGTATTGTGGAGTGACGTGTATATTTGAGTGCCCAAACTTCCGTCTTTATCTGGTTATTACAACTTTACATTCGTGAACATCATAAAACCCACTGATTTCAAAAGCCCAGACGCATATTACTACACCAATTCATTTGTTGAGGTGAGAGAAAATGAGAAGAAAGTTGCTTCATCACTAAATCTATGCCTGGGCACTGCTGAAACCAAACAAAAAGAATTCTTGGTGGCTAGATAGCGCTATTTTCTACTGACCATCTCTGTGAACTCAAACAGAATCCATTTGTTTCTTTGTTTGTTTTTCAGCTTCAATTGTGTAGGGTACCTGTCGCCGCCCCTTTGGCTTGTAGTTTGTCTTTGTCTTTGGATCTCAAGTGAGTCTCCTGTAATGGAGCACGTAGATGGTCTTGAGTGAAATATAGCTTTGTTTAGTATGATGCTTTCCTACCTACCTACCTACCTATATCTTTATCTCTCTATATAATCTATTTACCTATCTATCTCTCTGTCATCTATCTATCTATGATCTATCATCTATCTAATATCATCTGTGTATTTATCTAATTAATCTGTCATCTATATGTATGTATATCAGTCCAATCTATTTATCAATCATCTGTCTATGTATCTGTTTTCTCACGTTTGTCAACATTATGTCACTAAGTGCACTTTGATTCCTCTGTGTCTTTCTAAGTCTAATTTCTTGTGTTTGTTTATGTGAGTTAGCTGTGTTTTTGGATCTTGGGAGAAGTGTCCTTGGGTGGGAACTTCTCTTGCATAGGTGGCACGTGTCTGCTGGGTGTGGATGGTGTGGTTGGCATTCTGGGCTCTTGATCTTGTGTGGGAAAGGGCCTCCGGCTGTTCTGCCCCTGGGCTGTTAGTGCTGTGGTGGCTGCATGAGCTTCCGGGCATATCAGAGGCCCCACACAGGGAGAAACCTGGGTTTCCTGCGGGGTCCGAGGCAGGTGCATGCCCAGTAGTAGGACTTTTTGCCTGTGCACCGATGTCACCTCGGCGGTTCTTCTTGGTGGCCCATCTCCAGAGATCATTCCTGTAGTCACTGGTTAAGGGAACTGCATTTTGGTGACATGCAGGGTACCTGTGGGCTGGTGGCCCATGGGCTTGCTGAGGTGCCAGGCCAGCTAGCTTGTGGGGAAACTACTCCCCTCTGCTGTCAAGGTGTAGGTGGAGTTTCAGTGCACTTAGGCATTTAGATGTGAGTGAGGTCTATCTGAAATGGGATAGTAGTGTTGAGAGCTATGTTTCCGTTCGTATGAAAAGGGCGCTGTGCATAAAGTGTTCCGTGATGATGGCAGGAATTCTAGGAATGTTTATGTCCCCACACTTATTTATTTTCTCTTAAGGGAGGTGTTTCTGAAGTAACTTTTTACTCACAGATGAAGGTGTTGCATAAGGTCATCCCACGTCAGCCATGGTGAGATGAAGTGCTGTAGTGGAATTAAAGTCTGTACACCTTGGCCTGATACATAGGAGACAAACCGTGGGTGCTCTTTGCTGCTCTCCTGTCCTGGCTTATTACCTTAAATAACTTGATTTTTCAGAGTGTTTCCAGCAACATTTCCAGCAAGATCTTCCTAAAAATGCCTAGAAACACTTGTCAAAGATATACCCAGAGGCTAGTGGAAAATTTTTCTCTTTCTGGTCATATTTTGCAAGATGTTTGCCCTATCCTGCGTTTCTTTGTTACTTTTGCATCTCCTGTGATTGTAGACCGATAGGGGCAGTGGTGGACACACGCACATGCACATGTGAGCGCGCACACACACACACACACATGGCTGAGAGTTATCGGAGACCCTAGTAATCGGAAACTGCAGCCCACACTTTAAAAAAGAAACGTGCATAAGTTGTGTTCCTAGTGTTCCCCCCATAGGGAGCAGACTTCAAACTGCAGAGGTGGTTGGACAGAGATACCTACGCATTCACCTAAGCACCGATATCTATGCATAGACTCTCTCCATCCATCATCTAAGTGCATCTCTGTTTACCTATATATCTGTGTTAGTGTATTGAAGCACATAACCAGAGTGTCATTGAGTTGGGTCTTAATCCATGGACACTGATTTCTCACCATTCTGGAACCAGAAGTCCAAGACCAAGGCATGTTTAGTTCCTGGTGAGGTCCCTTCCTCTGGCTTGCATATGGCCACATCCCTGCTCTGTACTCACTGGGCCGAGGGAGAAAGCTCTCTCCTCTGTTCCTCTTAATAGCACTGATTGCATAATTTCAGCTCCACCCACACCCTCATGATATCTTCCAAACCTAATTACCTCCAATGGCTCCACCTCTCAATACCATGACAGTGGGTTTAGGGCTTCAACCCTGACTCATTTCAAACATGAACTTGTGTGTGTGTGTGTGTGTGTGTGTGTGTGTATGTGTGTGTGTGGTGTCGGCGGGGGATTAGGAGGAGCGGAAGATGGTGAGGTGAGGGCCCAAAAATTCATTCCAAAACTTTGTACCTGTCATCTATCTATTGTTTATGAAATCTATCAATATCTATCATCTATCTGTCTAATCTAAACTACCTATGTCATTTATCCTATCTTGTCTATCATCTGTCATCTATATATTTCTTATCTATCATCACTGTCAATCTATTCATCTAATCTATGAATATCTTTCATCTATCTAATGTATCTATTTCTCATCTATCACCTATCACCTGTCATCTGTCTGTCATCATCTTTTTGTCTTCACATTTATCCTTATGTACAGAACAGTGTAAAATAAATTCTAGCTGAAATAAGCAGGTGAAGAGAGGCAACAAAGGGCCCGGTAATTTATTTGAATGTAAATACACGGCAAAATTTCCCCAGTCTATAGAAATGGAGGCTGGGGAATTCACACTAAGTGGACAGGCAGCAAGATTTTAAAGAAGGTAGGGGGAGGCAGAGCTTAGATTTACAGCAGTGCGAGGATTGGCTAGCCCAAGGCACATTTTTCAGGTTGGGAGGGGGCAACAGCCAAGAACTTTGGCACATCATCAGTGTCCAATGTGGGAATGGGCAGCAGCCGGAGACTTTGCACATCATCAGTGTCCAATGTGCTCACTTCTCCCATCAGTGCCCCCAGCCTTACAAACAGTTAACAGCACTGCTATCTAACATGGCTATCTATCTATCAATCTGTCTATCTATCTGTTTTTCTAACTATCTATCTATCTATCTATCTATCTATCTATCTATCTATCTATCGATCTATCAATCATCTACCTACCTATCACCTATCTATTCTATCCATACCTATCATCTATCCTGTCTAATCTGTCATCAATTTATCTGTCTATCTCTCCTTTCATCATCTTTTTCTCTACCCATCTATCCTTATAAACAGAACAGTTCACATGATGGCTTATATGTCATTTCCCTACTTATGTTTCCAAAAGCCTGCAAGGTAACTAGGTCCTAGAGACAGACAGCACCAGGTACACTGAGACATTTGCACATCGAGTCAACAGCGTGTGACTACAAGACTTGTAAATGGTGGTGTGGGGACTTCAAACCATATCTCTGTCCCCTGTCCTCTTTGCCCTTCTTACTGACAGTATTCTAGCCACATTTGTTTACTGACTGCTCCCTGAAGACCACAAGCATCCTTCCTCTTGGCTTTATCAGTAATTTATCCCACTGCATGGAATGCTTTTCCCTCAGATACCTGGTTCTCTCAGCTCCTGCTAGACTCTTCAAGTCCCACCTCCCTGGTGAGGCTTACCCTGTCCACTGTTTATTTTGAAAGCCCTGCTTTTCTCTGCCTATAATCTCAGTCCTCCATATCCTGCTTTTTATTCTCCATAGTGTTTGTTAATGGCTAAGCTACCGGAAAACTTACAGATGTTCATTGCCTCTTTCCTACCCTCCAACTAGAACGTGGTCTCCACAGGTTATGAATTCTGCATGTATTAAGTCTGCTGGACACCGTGCAGGCTCTAGGGTCAGCAAGAAGTGGGCACAGTTGTAACTCAACATGGTTTGACATGTTAGCAGTTTAGGTTAGAGTCAAGCCAGGCAGTCATTAAAGAGGACCTTTTCTGATATTACTAAGCTACTTGATAAATTCTAAGTAAGCTTAAATTTCACTAGTCACACAGCAGGCAGAAGCACTTCCTCCTGTCCTTCCTTCAGAATCGAGGACCTTAATGCTAAATCCGTTCTCTCGTGAGGAAGTGGGAATGTGTGAGGATGATCAGCCAGAGTCTTAAGTCACACAAGGCACACACGTGCAGAAATAAACATGTTTAAAAACCAATATGATGAGTGTTTTCCTGTGTCACAGCAGGGATTCCCTAGCCTCCAGTGAGCTCAGAACAGTGGGAGAGGAGAGGAAAGCAGCCACAAATGCTAACCCGGTCTCCTTCCTCTGGATTTGCCTCCCCCTGGGTTGTCATCCATTAATCACTCAGCGCGCAGACCTCACGGTGAACATGCAGTCATAAAACGCGGCTACTTCCACATCCCAGTCACTGGGGCATGGAACACGTTGCATAGTTAAGTGTGGCTTAGAACATTATCACTCATGTATGTGTGTTCTTCCTCTGTCGCAGAGTCAAAGAGTAAACAGAGCAGAGGCATACTAGCAAGAGCAGGATGCAGTGTGAATATATAATATACACACATATTGTGGGAAAGATTTTGTTAAATGGATAGGTGGACATAGGCCTTGTCTGGAGCTGGGAGAGACCTGTAGTTGCCGTTGGCAAGGGCTGTGGGGTGTCCACCGGGTCAGAGGCCAAGTTAGGTGAAGGGCCGAGGCCATTGGCTGTGCCTCCTGCGGCATCATATGGGACCAGGGGAGAACAGACAATCACTGCCTATACGGTGGTTGTCTGAGGTGCACAGGAGGCTTGTGGTGGTGCTGCCCATCTCCTCGTGTGGGGCCTGGGGAGACTGCAAATTCACAGATAGAAAGGGTGGCGATATTTCCATTGGTGTGTGTTGAGCATCAGCGTCGGCCTTAAGGCCGGCTCTTGTACTGCCCATGTCCTTGTCTGGGGCCGGGCGTCATTTGTAGGTGCCATTCCCAAGGTTGTGGTGTGCCCATCTGGTCATCATCCGACTTGGGGGTAGGGCCGAGGCCGTCGTCTGTGCCTCCCACGGCATCTTTTGGGTCCATGGGAGACCAGACGTTGACCGCCTGTGCGGTGGGTATCTGTGATGCACAGGAGGCCAGTGGTGGTGATGCCCATGGCTTGTTGTGCATCCTGCTGGGGACCGGAAGATGACAACTAGCGCCGGTTTTGTCGTGTCCATTGGCTCATCCTGAGAGTCAGAGTGAGCCTTTGGGCCAGTGCTTGTGATGCCCACTGCATGTACTGGGGCCCGGGGAGACGAATAGGTGCCTTTCCCGATGGCAGTGGCGTGAACATCAGGCCCTAGTCTGACTTGCGTGTAGGTCCGAGGCCGTCGTCTGTGCCTCCCACGGCATTGTGTGGCCAGGGGAGATAGGACGATGATCGCCCGCATGGTGGGTTTCTGAGGTGTGCATGAGGACGGCGATGGTGCTGACCTTGACCTCGTGTTGGGCCCTGGGATGCTAGTAGGTGCGTTTCCCGAGGGCGGGGGCGTGCCCATCAAGTCATCGTCCGACTTGCAGGTAGGTCCTAGGCCGTCGCCTATGCCTCCCACGGCATCGTGTGGGTCCAGGGTAATCCGGAGGATGACTTTCCATGCATTGGGTGGCTGAGGTGTGCAGGAGGCAGGCGGTGCTGCTTCCCACGGCCTCGTGTGGGGCTGGGGTTGACCGGAAGATGATGGCCATAGAGGGGTGTGTCGTGTCACATCGGCTCGTCTTGAGCGTCAGCGTCAGCCTTTGGGCCAGCGCTTGGGCTGCCCTGTGCCTTGTCTGGCGCCGGAGGGCAGGTGTAGGTGCCTTTCCCTAGGGCGGTGGAGTGACCATCGGTTCCAAGGCTGACTTACGGGTAGGGCCGAGGCCGTCGCCTGTGCCTCCCACTGCATCGTAAGGGGCCAGGGGAGATCAGACGACGACCGCCTTCGCGGTGGTTGTCTGAGGTGCACAGGAGGCCAGCAGTTGTGCTGTGCATGGCCCCTTGTGGGGCCAGGGTCCACCGGAAGATGATGGCAATCGAGGAAGGTGTCGTGTCCATGGGCTCATCTTGAGTGTCATTGCCGGCCCTCGGACCGAAGGTGGAGCTCCCCACAGCCTCGTGGAGGGCCGGGGGCAAATGGAAGATAACAGCCATTGAGGGTGGTGCGTGTCCATCGGCTCGTCTTGAGCATAAGCATTCAGGCTGGCGCCTGTGCAGGACACGGACTTCTCTGTGGCCAGGGGGCAGTTGTACGTGCCTTACCCTGAGGTGGTGGCGGGCGCTACAGGTCATCGTCCGCCTTGCAGTTAGGGCCGATGCCGTCGTCTGTGCCTCCCACGGCATCGTATGGGGCCAGGGAAGACAAGACGATGACTGCCCGTGCAGTGGTTTTCTGAGGCGCACAGGAGGCTTGCGGTGGTGCTGCCCACGGCATCATGTGGGGCCGGTGGAGACCAGAAGATGATGGCGAGCTTTGGTGGCGTCGTGTCCATCGGCTCGTCCCGAGCGTCAGAACAGGTCATCGGATCAGCGCTTGTGCTGACCAAGGCCTTGTCTGTTGGCTGACCCTGGATGTCGGTTTTGCAGAGGCAGGACATTTCGAGGTGGCTGGTAGTGGTGCCCGTGTGCACTGAAGAAGAGGAGCTCGTCTGGGTGGTCTCTCTCCAGCCATCTGCTGGGAGCCTAGGATGTTCCAGAGCCTAGGAGGTTCCCCGTGTAAGTGGGAACTCTGCAGGGAAAAGTGTGTAAAGCCAGCAGCTAAAGGCAGAGGAGCCCGGTGGAACAGCCTGCGACCAGGGGAGCAGGCAGGTGCAGGGTGCTCCCAGGCAGGAGGGATAGGGGGCTGTGTCCCGGGGACAGGAAAGACTGGCGGGCGATGTAGTTGGGGCTGGGGAGGTGGCGGGTGGAGTGGGGCACGATCCTTAGTAAGGAGGAAACTGTCCACATGGATAAATGTGTTGTGGTGTGTGCCAAACGATCTGAAAAATGGGTCTGAAGCTAGGGAGAAGGTCTCCTTTGCCACTAACTCCTTCTCAGGCCAACCACGGGTTGAGCTGCCCAGCAAGGGCCAGCCTGGTATGTATGTCAGCCAGCGGACACATCACAAATTGACCAGGGACGCTGTGATGTCACCTAGGGGCCACATCACCGAGCCCCCACTGCCTTAAGCACACCAGCGCTGCCCAGAGGAGACCCTGGCCAAGGCCACGGTGGGGCAAAAAGCAAACCCCAGTAGAATCCCTAGCCTCCGGGACTTCCCTCTGAGGGCTGTGCAGGTGTTCAGACAAACGAGGCCACCATACGGACCATCAAGGGCTGCGGTGCCCACGTCTATCAGAGCTCAGCCCACCTGGTTGCCGGTTCTGCATGGGCTTATCACCCGGGGTGCGGCGGGTGGCAAGTGCTTTGCTCCCCCACCCCCACGCTGCCGGAGGACAGTTCCTGCCAACGGCATGGCGCGGAGCCACCCAGAGGCGGCCCGGGGCACAGCCCGACCTTTCCCGGGCCCTCCCATCTTCTCTGGGAAACCTGGAGCCAGGCATGCCTTCTCGGCCATGGCCAGCCAGGCGGCTGACTTCTGAGGAGGGCGCATACCCCATGACATGCCTTTCTAGCCAGAGGGCATGTTCGTTCTTTGCTTCTCACAGAAAGCATAGGTCGGGGACCACCTGGACTCAGCATAGCCACATCCCGCATTGTGACTGGGCACGGCCGCCCAGGTTTTCTCTCTGATCTAGTTTTGGGGGCCTGTGTCTCGTACATGAATAACACAACACAGTAAACTGGGAAACACTTTTTATTTTTAAAATGCTTCTCCTTTAGACTCTTGTTCTCGATGGCATCACCGTTCTTCCCCGTCATCAAGGCTGGAAGCTTGGGGGCAACCTCGCCTCCTCTCAGCAGTCAGCCTTTCCTTTCCCAATCCTGACTGTTCATCCTTTATGTTATAACCTGTGAAGCTCGTGTCCCGTGTCAGTAACTCTGTTTCTAGTTTCTCAGGCCTTTCCTGGTGGACCTAGGCCCTGCTTGCTCACTGCTTCACTGTGGAAGCACTGACATTGTTACAGAATAAAATGTGAAATTCTCCAGCCCCAGCTCACGGTGTGGCCTTCACTTTGTCTACATCTCCATCCCTATGAGACAAGCTCCCTGCTCCTTGAAAAGATCCTGTCTCGTGCCTTTTCGTCTCTGAATTATTTCCTATGGGGTTTCCCACCTCTTGCCTCTGGTTTTTAAGAATTTTCACCCCAGCAGAAGAACATGGATCGTTGAAGACCCACCTCTCTAGTCACCTCCTCACGGAGGCTTCCCGTGCACTCTGACTTAGACATGCCTTCCTCTCCCTTCTCCGTACTTGGTGAGAACCTCCCTTATCAAATGTGAGTGTGTCAGCTCGTGCACATCACTCTTCAGGTCATAGTATCTGTTGAACAGTGGTGACAGAGAATGACTGGACTCTGCTTCAAAGCTCAGCTGCCCGTTCAGTGGTACCTGCTGCCGCTCTCTCCTCCACCGACTTTCGTTATTTTCCAAACAGTGCGGAACATAAATGCGGGTGAGAAGCCACCGACGACCCCTCAGTCCCCGCTGTGTATGCCTCCAGGTACTTAGGGAGAGGCAAGGCGAGCCGAACCTACAACCTTATCTTTAACGGCGATGAGCGCAGAGCATGTGTGGCAGGCCCCAGCTGCTGCTGCTGCTGATGCTGCTATGATGAGTCCATCCTCTGGCCCAGTGGGGTAAGATTCCAGATCTCTTATTGTTCTCTGCCTGTGCTTTCTCCGTACTGGTTTAGTTTTGTTGCATGTGGGAGGCTGCTTTCTTGTCTCTGAAGGAATTAAGTATGGGTCTCAGAAGTCCCTTATGTCAGTTTTCATTGTACTGTACCATCTTTTATTTCTACGTCTTTGGGGTTACTCCCGCTGCTACTGCTTTTCCTCTGAGAGGACCTGTACCACAAGCCTGTTGTAGACAGAAGAGTAAACTTGGTGCTTTGCTCACCACAATGTTTGAGGGACATTGGCATCGCCGCTGATAGGAGGAGGGACAGGTGAAAAGGAACACGGAGTTCTAGACGGGAGCAGTTGGGAGCAAAGAGTGTGTTGTGGAGTGACGTGTTCGTTTGAGCTTCCAAACTTACTTTGGTATCTGGTTATTGCTACTTTACATTCGTAAACATCATAATATCCACTGATTTCAAAATCTCAGATGCATATTATTACGGCAAGTCAGTTGTTGAGGTGAGAAAAAATGAGAAAGGCCTTGCTATACCACTGAATCTATGACTGTGCACTGCCAATACCTAAGAGAAAGCATCCATTGTGGCGGGAAGGGCTATTTCCTACTGTCTATCTGGGCAGTCAAACAGAATCTCTTTTTTTTTTGGTGTCAGTAATGTACAATTACATGAGCAACATTATGGTTACTAGACTCATCCTCTGCCTCCCTCCCCTCCATTATCAAGTCCGCAAACCATTATAGTAGCTGTCCATCAATGTAGTAAGATGCTATAGAATCACTATGTGTCTTGTGTGTGTTATACTGCAACACCCGTGGGCATCCACACCCTACATTATGTGTGCAGATCATAATGCCCCTTTTACCCCCATATCCCTATCTTCGCACCCATTCTCCCAGGTACCGTTTAATTTGGAAACTGCAACTCTATTCTTGGGTTTTGTGAGTCTGCTCCTGTTTTGTTCCTTTCCGTTTTTGCTTTGTTCTCATACCTCACAGAGGAGTGAAATCCTTGGATACTTGTCTTTCCCCACTTGACTTATTTCACTGAGCATAACACCCTCTAGCTCCTTCCTTGTTGTTGCAAATGGTGGTAGGATTTGCTTTCTTCTTATGGCTTACTAATATTCCATAGCGTGTATGTACCACCTCTTCTTTATCCATTCATCTCCTGATGGACACTTAGGTTGCTTCCATTTCTTGGGTATTGTAAATAGTGCTGCGATCAAAATAGGGGTTCACCTGACCCTTTCAAACTGGGCTCCTGCACTCTTAGGGTAAATTCCTAGGAGAGGAATTCCTGCGACAAATGGTAATTCTGTTTTTTGGTTTTTTGGGGAACCTCCATACTGCTTTCCACAATGGTTGTGCTGACTGACATTCCCACCAGCAGTGTAGGAGGGTTCCCCTTTCTCCACACCGTTCCCGACATCTGTTGTTGTCTGTCTTTCGGGTGCTGGCCATCCTAACTGGTGTGAGGTGATACGACATTGTGGTTTTAATGTGCTTTTCTCTGATGGTTATCGATGTGGAGCGTCTTTTCATGTGCCTGTCAGCCACCTAAAATTGCTTCTGTGGAGAAGTGTCTGTTAAGATCCACTGCCCATTTTGTAATTGTATTCCTTTGCTTTTTGTGTGTTTAGGTTCGTGAGCTCTTGATACATGTTTTGGATGACAACACCTTATCAAGTATGTCATCAGTGAATATATTCTCCTGTACTGAAGGATGTCTTTTGGTTCTACTTATGTTGGTCAAACAGAATCTTTCTAAACCCCCTACCACTTCATTCCAAATCTGACTAATTTTTTTCTCCAGATCACCATCCAGCCAAGAAAACAGGAACAAAGAGGAGAAGCTGTGATGCAGGAACATCTAGCGTAAAACTAAGTCATGAAGTTTTGTGGAGACTGGTAGGATGCATCTTTCCATGTGCTGCTTTCAAGGGTCATAGGGAAAAAAGAATGCCAAGGAGATGAAGCTTGGGGTGTTGACGTCACCTCGTATCGGTGCAGCCTCGTAGCCTCTAGCCATTGATGTGAAGGCTTGCATGCGGCACTGTTGTCTTTCCTGCGGAGTTAGAAGTGCGGCGTCCTCCATTTGCACTTCATTCAGAGCCTTTGTGGGAATGTCCTGGTATATATCACTGAGCACGCTACCGTCTAGCTACATTCACATCCTTACAAATGGTAGGATTTGTTTTCTTCTTATGGCTGCTTACTGCACTTTTTAAACTGGACTTCATTCTTCCTTTTTGTTTGTAGTTTCCCTATGTGCTTTCACCATTGATCTGTTGGTTATGAGCAATAGCTTTGTGTTAATCGATATCTATCTGAATCTGTGTAACTGTCAGACTATCTGTCAATCTATCTAACTATCCTTCTATCTTTCTCTCTATGTATCTCTCTATCTTCCTATCATCTATCTATCGTGTCTATCATCTATCTATAATCTCTCATCTATCTATGTATCTATGAATCAATCATCTTTTTGTCTTCCCATCTATCCTTATGTACAGAACAGTTAACAACATCGCCTATGTCACTTCCCTACATTATGCTTCCAAAAATCTTGCCAAGTAACTAGGACGTATGGTGAGCACTGGGTACACTGAGACAATTGCAGGTCGAGTCTGCCGCGTGTGCTTACAAAACCAGTAAATGGTTGTCCAGGGACTTGAACCCATATCTCTGTCCTCTGTCCTCTTTTACCTCCTTCTCGCCTGCTGACTCTGATTTGCCACAATAATTGACTAAGTCTTCCCTGAAGACCACAAGTATCCTTCCTCTGGGCCTGTTGTAGTCAGAAAAGCATACTTGGTGCTTTGCTCATCACCAAGTATGAAGGACATTGGCGTGATCACCTCTGATAGGAGGAGGGACAAATAAAAATGAACACCTATTTCTAGACAGGAGCAGTTTTGAACAAAGAGTGTGTTGTGGAGTGACGTGTTTATTTGAGTGTCCAACCTTCACTCTTAAGTGGTTATTTCTTTTTTACATTCATGAACATCATAAAACGCACTGATTTCAAAAGCCCAGACGCATTTTATTACAGCAATTCTGTTACTGAGGTGAGAAAAATTGAGAAGGACTTTGCTGTACAACGGAATCTATTTCTGGGCACTGCTGAAACCAAACAAAAAAAAATTCATGGTGGCCAGCTAGGGCTATTTTCTACTGACTGTCTCTGGGGACTCAAACAGAATCCATTTGTTTGTTTGTTTGTTTCTCAGTTTCACTTTTTTTGGGTACCTGTCACCACCCTTCAGCTTTTAATTTGTCCGTGTCCTGGGATCTCAAGTGAGTCTCCTGTAAGGGAGCACATACATGATCTTGAGTGAAAGATAGCTTAGTTTAGTAAGATGCTTTCCTATCTACCTACCTATCTATCTCTTTACCTATCTATGTAATCTTTCTATCTATCTATCTGTCATCTATCGATGTATGGTCTGTCATCTATCTACTATCATCTGTGTATCTATCTAATTGATCTATCATCTATATGTATGTATATCAGTCGAATCTATGTATCAATCATTTGTCTGTCTATATATCTGTTTTCTCACTTTTGTCAACGTTCTGTCCCTAGGTGCACTTTGATTCCTCTGTGTCCTTCTCAGTCTCAATTCCTTGTGTTTGTTTTTGTGAGTTAGCTGTGTGTTTGGGTCTTGAGAGGAGTGGCCTTGGGTGGGAACTTCTCCTGCGTAGGTGGCACGAGTCTGCTGGGTGTGGATAGTGTGGTTGGTGGGCTGCGCTCTTGAAACTGTGCAGCCCAGTGCCCTCCAGCTGCTCTGCCCCTGGGCCGTTCCTGCTGTGGCGGCTGCATGAGCTGCAGGGGATATCCGAGGCCCCATGCAGGGAGCACCCTGGCGGGCCTGCGGGGTCCGTGGTAGGTACATGCCCAGTAGTATGTCTTTTTTCCTGTGCACCGATGTTACCTCGGTGGCCCTGCTTGGTGGCCCATCTTCAGAGAGTATGTGTGTAGTCACTGGTTAAGGGAACTGCCTTTTGGTGACACGCGGGGTCCTTCTGGGCCAGTGGCCCATGGACTTGCTGAGGTGGCAGCCCAGCTAGCTTGTGGGGAAACTGCTCCACTCTGCTGTCAAGGTGGAGGTGGAATTTCAGTGCATTTACGCATTTAGATGTGAGTGAGGTCTATCTGAAATGGAATAGTAGCGTTGAGAGCTATGTTTCCACCCCCTCAACTTGTAGTTCATCTTCGTCCTTGGATCTCAAGTTAGTCTCCTGTAAGGGAGCACGTAGGTGGTCTTGAGTTTTCATCCCTTCTTTTAACCCTGTGTCTTTTCATTGGAATCCTGAAGAGCCTGTCCTTTTATTCTTAGAATTGAGAGCTATGTCCTTATTGCACTTTAAAAAATTTTTTTGTTATCATTAATCCACAATCACGAAAAAGAACATTATGTTCACCAAGTACACCACGTCCCCCCCCAAAAACCCCATTACAGTAGCTGTCCATCAGCATAGTTGGATGCTGTAGACCCCTTCACCATGTCCCCCCCACACCCCGTTACAGTCGCTTTAAATCAGCGTGTAGTAAGATGCTGTAGAATCACTACTGGTCTTCTCTGTGTTGTACAGCCCTCCCCATGCTCCCCCCACCCACACATTATACATGCTAATCCTAATGCCCCCTTTCTTTTTCCCCACATTTATCAAACCCTTCCCACCCACCCTGCCTAGTTCCTTACCCTTTGCTAGCTGTTAGTCCACTCTTGGGTTCTGTGAGTCGGCTGCTGTTTTTTTTCTTCAGTTTTTCTTTGTTGTTATACTCAACACATGAGTGAAATCATTTGGTACTTGTCTTTCTCCGCATGGCCTTTTTCACTGAGCATAATATCCTCTAGCTCCATCCACGTTGTTCAAATGGTAGGATTTTTTTCTTCTTACGGCTGCTTACTGTACTTTTTAAACTTGATTTCTGTCTTCTCTTTTGTCTGTAGTTTCGCTATGTGCTTTCACCATTGCTCTCCTCGTTATTAGCAATAACTTTACGTTAATCAATATGTACCTATATCTATCCATCCATCTGTCTGTCTGTCTGTCTGTCTATCTATCTATCTATCTATCTATCTATCTATCTATCTATCTATCTTCCTATCATCTATCTATGATGTCTATCATCAATCTATGTACCTATCTATCTATCTTTCATCTGTCGTCTGTCTAGCTATCTATCTATGAATCAATCATCTTTTTGTCTGCCCATCTATCCTTATGTACAGAACAGTTAACAACATCGCCTTTGTCACTTCCCTACATTATGCTTCCAAAAATCTTTCAAGGTAATTAGGCTGTAGGAAGAGCACTCGGTTCACCGAGACCCTTGCAGGTCGAGTCAGCCACGTGTACCTACAAAACCAGTAAATGGTTGTGCAGGGACTTGAACCTGTGTCTGTATGCTCTATTATCTTCTTCTCACTGGCTGACTCTATTTAGCCACATTCATTGACTAAGTGCTCCGTGAAGACCACAAGTATTGTTCCTCTGGGCCTGTTGTCCACAGAAAGAAAACTTGGTGCTTTGCTCACCACCATGTTTGAGGGACATCGGCGTGATCACTGCTGATAGGATGGAACGACAAATGAAAAGGAACACCAGTTGCTAGACAGGAGCAGTTGGGAGCAAAGAGTGTGTTGTGGAGTGACGTGTTTATTTCAGTGTCCAAACTTCCCTCTTTATATAGTTATTACTTCTTTACATTCATGAACTTCATAAAACCCACTGATCTCAAAGGTCCAGACGTATACTTTTACAGCAATTCAATTGTTGAGTTGAGAGAAAATGAGAAAGACGTTGCTGTACCACTAAATCTATGGCTGGGCAATGCTGAAACCAAACAAAAAGAATTCACGTTGGCCAGATAGGGCTATTTTCTACTGACTGTCTCTGTGGACTCAAACAGAATCCATTCTAGGATTGTTTGTTTTTCAGTTTCACTGTGTTGGGTACCTGTACACACCCCTTCGGCTTTTAGATTGTCTGTGTCCTTGGATCTCAAGAGAGTCTCCTGTAAGGGAGCATGAAGGTGGTCTTGAGTTTTCATTCCTTCTTTTAACCCTGTGTCATTTGTTTGGAGCACTCAAAGCCTGTCCTTTTATTCTGATGATTCAGAGCTGTGCCCTTATTGCACTTAAAAATTTGTTTTTGTTATCATTAATCTACAATCACGTGAAGAACATTATGTTTACTAGACTCCCCCCTTCACCAAGTCCCTCCCAAAAACCTCTTACAGTTGCTGTCAGTTAGCAGAGATGGATGCTGTAGACCCATTCACGATGTACCCACACACACACACCATTACAGTCACTGTCCTTCAGCGTGTAGTAAGATGCTGTAGAATATCTACTTGTCTTCTCTGTGTTGTACAGCACTCGCCATGCGACCCCGCCCTCACGCATTATACATGCTTATCCTAATCTCCGTTTTCTTTCTCCCCACCCTTATCCCTCCCTTCCCAACCACCCTTCTCAGTCCTTTTCCCTTTGGGAACTGTTACTCCACATTCGGGTTCTGTGAGTCTGCTGCTGTTTTGTTTTTTTCAGTGTTTCTTTGTTGTTATACTCCACACATGAGTGAAATCATTTGGTACTTGTCTTTCTCCGCCTGGAATATTTCACTGAGCATACTACCGTCTCGCTCCATCCACGTCATTGCAAATGGTAGCATTTGTTTTCTTCTTATGGCTGCAAACGGCAGTTTTTAAACTGGACTTCATTCTTCCTTTTAGTTTGCAGTTTCGCTATGTGCTTTCACCATTGATCTCCTTTTTATGAGCATTAGCTTTGTGTTATTTAATATGTATCTGTATGTATCTTTCTATCAATCTATCTGTCTATCCTTCTATCTTTCTATCTATCTATCTATCTATCTTTCTATCTATCTATCTATCTATCATCTATCTATCAATCTATGTTCCTATCTACCTATCATGTCTATCGTCGGTCTATCTGTCATCTGTCATCTATCTATCTATCTATGAATCAATCATCTTTTTGTCTGACCATCTATCCTTATGTACAGGACAGTTAACAACATCGCCTATGTCACTTCCCTACATTATGCTTCCAAAAATATTGCAAAGTAACTAGTCCTTAGGGAGAGCACTGGGTTCACTGAGACGCTTCCAGGTCGAGTCAGCCGCTTGTGCTTACAAATCCAGTAATTTATGGTGGTGCATGGACTTGCACCCATCTCTCTGTCCTCTGTCCTCTTTTACCTCCTTCTCGCTTGCTGACTGTATTCAGCCACATTCGTTGACTAAGTGCTTCCAGAAGACCACAACTATCCTTCCTCTGGGCCTGTTTAGACCGAAAAGTATACTTGGTGCTTTGCTCACCACCAAGTTTGAGGGACAATGGCATGATCACCGCTGATAGGAGGAGGGACAAATAAAAAGAACACCTATTCCTAGGCAGCAGCATTTGGGAGCAAAGAGAGTGTTGTGGAGTTACGTGTTTGTTTGAGTGTCCAAACTATCCTCTTTAGGTGGTTTTTACTACTTTACTTTCAAGAACATCATAAAATCCACTGATTTCAAAAGCCCAGACACATATTATTACAGCAATTCAGTTTTTGAGGTGAGAAAAAATGAGAAGGACGTTGCTGTACCACTAAATCTACGGCTGGGCACTGCTGAAACCAAACAAAAAGAATTCACGGTCTCTAGATAGGGCTATTTTCTACTGACTGTCTCTGGGGACTCAAACAAAATCCATTTGTTTGTTTGTTTGCTTTTCAGTTACACTTGTGTAGGGTTGCTGTCCCCACCCCTTCGGATTGTAGTTTGTCTGTGTCTTTGGATCTCAAGTGAGTCTCCTAAAGGGGAGCACTTAGGTGATCTTGAGTTTTCATCCCTTCTTTTAACCCTGTGTCTTTTGTTTGGAGCTCGCAAAGCCTGTTTTATTGCTGTGCCCATATTGCACTTAAAAACATTTTATTTTATCATTAATCTGCAATCACGAGAAGAACATCATATTTACTAGGCTCCCACCTTCACCAAGTCCCCATCAAAACCTCTTACAGTCGTTGTCCATAAGCATTGTTGTATGCTGTAGACTGCTTCACCATGTCCCCCCACAAACACCCCATTACAGTCGCTGTCCGTCAGCGTATAGTAAATGCTGTAGAATCTCTACTTGTCTTCTCTGTGTTGTAAATCCCTCCCTTTGCCCCACTGAGCCCACCCATTATACATGTTAATCCTAATGTCCCCTTTCTTCTCCCTGCCCTTATCCCTCACTTCCCACACACCCTGCCCATTCCCCTTCCCTTTGGTAACTGTTATTGAATTCTCGGGTTCTGTGAGTCTGTTGCTGTTTATTTCCTCCTGTTTTTCTTTGTTGTTATACTCCACACATGAGTGAAATCATTTGCTACTTGTCTTTCTAAACCTGGTATATATCACTGAGCATGCTACCGTCTAGCTACATTCACATCCTTACAAATGGTAGGATTTGTTTTCTTCTTATGGCTGCTTACTGCACTTTTTAAACTGGACTTCATTCTTCCTTTTTGTTTGTAGTTTCCCTATGTGCTTTCACCATTGATCTGTTGGTTATGAGCAATAGCTTTGTGTTAATCGATATCTATCTGAATCTGTGTAACTGTCAGACTATCTGTCAATCTATCTAACTATCCTTCTATCTTTCTCTCTATGTATCTCTCTATCTTCCTATCATCTATCTATCGTGTCTATCATCTATCTATAATCTCTCATCTATCTATGTATCTATGAATCAATCATCTTTTTGTCTTCCCATCTATCCTTATGTACAGAACAGTTAACAACATCGCCTATGTCACTTCCCTACATTATGCTTCCAAAAATCTTGCCAAGTAACTAGGACGTATGGTGAGCACTGGGTACACTGAGACAATTGCAGGTCGAGTCTGCCGCGTGTGCTTACAAAACCAGTAAATGGTTGTCCAGGGACTTGAACCCATATCTCTGTCCTCTGTCCTCTTTTACCTCCTTCTCGCCTGCTGACTCTGATTTGCCACAATAATTGACTAAGTCTTCCCTGAAGACCACAAGTATCCTTCCTCTGGGCCTGTTGTAGTCAGAAAAGCATACTTGGTGCTTTGCTCATCACCAAGTATGAAGGACATTGGCGTGATCACCTCTGATAGGAGGAGGGACAAATAAAAATGAACACCTATTTCTAGACAGGAGCAGTTTTGAACAAAGAGTGTGTTGTGGAGTGACGTGTTTATTTGAGTGTCCAACCTTCACTCTTAAGTGGTTATTTCTTTTTTACATTCATGAACATCATAAAACGCACTGATTTCAAAAGCCCAGACGCATTTTATTACAGCAATTCTGTTACTGAGGTGAGAAAAATTGAGAAGGACTTTGCTGTACAACGGAATCTATTTCTGGGCACTGCTGAAACCAAACAAAAAAAAATTCATGGTGGCCAGCTAGGGCTATTTTCTACTGACTGTCTCTGGGGACTCAAACAGAATCCATTTGTTTGTTTGTTTGTTTCTCAGTTTCACTTTTTTTGGGTACCTGTCACCGCCCTTCAGCTTTTAATTTGTCCGTGTCCTGGGATCTCAAGTGAGTCTCCTGTAAGGGAGCACATACATGATCTTGAGTGAAAGATAGCTTAGTTTAGTAAGATGCTTTCCTATCTACCTACCTATCTATCTAATCTTTCTATCTATCTATCTGTCATCTATCGATGTATGGTCTGTCATCTATCTACTATCATCTGTGTATCTATCTAATTGATCTATCATCTATATGTATGTATATCAGTCGAATCTATGTATCAATCATTTGTCTGTCTATATATCAGTTTTCTCACTTTTGTCAACGTTCTGTCCCTAGGTGCACTTTGATTCCTCTGTGTCCTTCTCAGTCTCAATTCCTTGTGTTTGTTTTTGTGAGTTAGCTGTGTGTTTGGGTCTTGAGAGGAGTGGCCTTGGGTGGGAACTTCTCCTGCGTAGGTGGCACGAGTCTGCTGGGTGTGGATAGTGTGGTTGGTGGGCTGCGCTCTTGAAACTGTGCAGCCCAGTGCCCTCCAGCTGCTCTGCCCCTGGGCCGTTCCTGCTGTGGCGGCTGCATGAGCTGCAGGGGATATCCGAGGCCCCATGCAGGGAGCACCCTGGCGGGCCTGCGGGGTCCGTGGTAGGTACATGCCCAGTAGTATGTCTTTTTTCCTGTGCACCGATGTTACCTCGGTGGCCCTGCTTGGTGGCCCATCTTCAGAGAGTATGTGTGTAGTCACTGGTTAAGGGAACTGCCTTTTGGTGACACGCGGGGTCCTTCTGGGCCAGTGGCCCATGGACTTGCTGAGGTGGCAGCCCAGCTAGCTTGTGGGGAAACTGCTCCACTCTGCTGTCAAGGTGGAGGTGGAATTTCAGTGCATTTACGCATTTAGATGTGAGTGAGGTCTATCTGAAATGGAATAGTAGCGTTGAGAGCTATGTTTCCACCCCCTCAACTTGTAGTTCATCTTCGTCCTTGGATCTCAAGTTAGTCTCCTGTAAGGGAGCACGTAGGTGGTCTTGAGTTTTCATCCCTTCTTTTAACCCTGTGCCTTTTCATTGGAATCCTGAAGAGCCTGTCCTTTTATTCTTAGAATTGAGAGCTATGTCCTTATTGCACTTTAAAAAATTTTTTTGTTATCATTAATCCACAATCACGAAAAAGAACATTATGTTCACCAAGTACACCATGTCCCCCCCAAAAACCCCATTACAGTAGCTGTCCATCAGCATAGTTGGATGCTGTAGACCCCTTCACCATGTCCCCCCCACACCCCGTTACAGTCGCTTTAAATCAGCGTGTAGTAAGATGCTGTAGAATCACTACTGGTCTTCTCTGTGTTGTACAGCCCTCCCCATGCTCCCCCCACCCACACATTATACATGCTAATCCTAATGCCCCCTTTCTTTTTCCCCACATTTATCAAACCCTTCCCACCCACCCTGCCTAGTTCCTTACCCTTTGCTAGCTGTTAGTCCACTCTTGGGTTCTGTGAGTCGGCTGCTGTTTTTTTCCTTCAGTTTTTCTTTGTTGTTATACTCAACACATGAGTGAAATCATTTGGTACTTGTCTTTCTCCGCATGGCCTTTTTCACTGAGCATAATATCCTCTAGCTCCATCCACGTTGTTCAAATGGTAGGATTTTTTTCTTCTTACGGCTGCTTACTGTACTTTTTAAACTTGATTTCTGTCTTCTCTTTTGTCTGTAGTTTCGCTATGTGCTTTCACCATTGCTCTCCTCGTTATTAGCAATAACTTTACGTTAATCAATATGTACCTATATCTATCTATCCATCTGTCTGTCTGTCTATCTATCTATCTATCTATCTATCTATCTATCTTCCTATCATCTATCTATGATGTCTATCATCAATCTATGTACCTATCTATCTATCTTTCATCTGTCGTCTGTCTAGCTATCTATCTATGAATCAATCATCTTTTTGTCTGCCCATCTATCCTTATGTACAGAACAGTTAACAACATCGCCTTTGTCACTTCCCTACATTATGCTTCCAAAAATCTTTCAAGGTAATTAGGCTGTAGGAAGAGCACTCGGTTCACCGAGACCCTTGCAGGTCGAGTCAGCCACGTGTACCTACAAAACCAGTAAATGGTTGTGCAGGGACTTGAACCTGTGTCTGTATGCTCTATTATCTTCTTCTCACTGGCTGACTCTATTTAGCCACATTCATTGACTAAGTGCTCCGTGAAGACCACAAGTATTGTTCCTCTGGGCCTGTTGTCCACAGAAAGAAAACTTGGTGCTTTGCTCACCACCATGTTTGAGGGACATCGGCGTGATCACTGCTGATAGGATGGAACGACAAATGAAAAGGAACACCAGTTGCTAGACAGGAGCAGTTGGGAGCAAAGAGTGTGTTGTGGAGTGACGTGTTTATTTCAGTGTCCAAACTTCCCTCTTTATATAGTTATTACTTCTTTACATTCATGAACTTCATAAAACCCACTGATCTCAAAGGTCCAGACGTATACTTTTACAGCAATTCAATTGTTGAGTTGAGAGAAAATGAGAAAGACGTTGCTGTACCACTAAATCTATGGCTGGGCAATGCTGAAACCAAACAAAAAGAATTCACGTTGGCCAGATAGGGCTATTTTCTACTGACTGTCTCTGTGGACTCAAACAGAATCCATTCTAGGATTGTTTGTTTTTCAGTTTCACTGTGTTGGGTACCTGTACACACCCCTTCGGCTTTTAGATTGTCTGTGTCCTTGGATCTCAAGAGAGTCTCCTGTAAGGGAGCATGAAGGTGGTCTTGAGTTTTCATTCCTTCTTTTAACCCTGTGTCATTTGTTTGGAGCACTCAAAGCCTGTCCTTTTATTCTGATGATTCAGAGCTGTGCCCTTATTGCACTTAAAAATTTGTTTTTGTTATCATTAATCTACAATCACGTGAAGAACATTATGTTTACTAGACTCCCCCCTTCACCAAGTCCCTCCCAAAAACCTCTTACAGTTGCTGTCAGTTAGCAGAGATGGATGCTGTAGACCCATTCACGATGTACCCACACACACACACCATTACAGTCACTGTCCTTCAGCGTGTAGTAAGATGCTGTAGAATATCTACTTGTCTTCTCTGTGTTGTACAGCACTCGCCATGCGACCCCGCCCTCACGCATTATACATGCTTATCCTAATCTCCGTTTTCTTTCTCCCCACCCTTATCCCTCCCTTCCCAACCACCCTTCTCAGTCCTTTTCCCTTTGGGAACTGTTACTCCACATTCGGGTTCTGTGAGTCTGCTGCTGTTTTGTTTTTTTCAGTGTTTCTTTGTTGTTATACTCCACACATGAGTGAAATCATTTGCTACTTGTCTTTCTCCGCCTGGAATATTTCACTGAGCATACTACCGTCTCGCTCCATCCACATCATTGCAAATGGTAGCATTTGTTTTCTTCTTATGGCTGCAAACGGCAGTTTTTAAACTGGACTTCATTCTTCCTTTTAGTTTGTTGTTTCGCTATGTGCTTTCACCATTGATCTCCTTTTTATGAGCATTAGCTTTGTGTTATTTAATATGTATCTGTATGTATCTTTCTATCAATCTATCTGTCTATCCTTCTATCTTTCTATCTATCTATCTTTCTATCTATCTATCTATCTATCATCTATCTATCAATCTATGTTCCTATCTACCTATCATGTCTATCGTCGGTCTATCTGTCATCTGTCATCTTTCTATCTATCTATGAATCAATCATCTTTTTGTCTGACCATCTATCCTTATGTACAGGACAGTTAACAACATCTCCTATGGCACTTCCCTACATTATGCTTCCAAAAATATTGCAAAGTAACTAGTCCTTAGGGAGAGCACTGGGTTCACTGAGACGCTTCCAGGTCGAGTCAGCCGCTTGTGCTTACAAATCCAGTAATTTATGGTGGTGCATGGACTTGCACCCATCTCTCTGTCCTCTGTCCTCTTTTACCTCCTTCTCGCTTGCTGACTGTATTCAGCCACATTCGTTGACTAAGTGCTTCCAGAAGACCACAACTATCCTTCCTCTGGGCCTGTTTAGACCGAAAAGTATACTTGGTGCTTTGCTCACCACCAAGTTTGAGGGACAATGGCATGATCACCGCTGATAGGAGGAGGGACAAATAAAAAGAACACCTATTTCTAGGCAGCAGCATTTGGGAGCAAAGAGAGTGTTGTGGAGTTACGTGTTTGTTTGAGTGTCCAAACTATCCTCTTTAGGTGGTTATTACTACTTTACTTTCAAGAACATCATAAAATCCACTGATTTCAAATGCCCAGACACATATTATTACAGCAATTCAGTTGTTGAGGTGAGAAAAAATGAGAAGGACGTTGCTGTACCACTAAATCTATGGCTGGGCACTGCTGAAACCAAACAAAAAGAATTCACGGTCTCTAGATAGGGCTATTTTCTACTGACTGTCTCTGGGGACTCAAACAGAATCCATTCTAGGATTGTTTGTTTTTCAGTTTCACTGTGTTGGGTACCTGTACACACCCCTTCGGCTTTTAGATTGTCTGTGTCCTTGGATCTCAAGAGAGTCTCCTGTAAGGGAGCATGAAGGTGGTCTTGAGTTTTCATTCCTTCTTTTAACCCTGTGTCATTTGTTTGGAGCACTCAAAGCCTGTCCTTTTATTCTGATGATTCAGAGCTGTGCCCTTATTGCACTTAAAAATTTGTTTTTGTTATCATTAATCTACAATCACGTGAAGAACATTATGTTTACTAGACTCCCCCCTTCACCAAGTCCCTCCCAAAAACCTCTTACAGTTGCTGTCAGTTAGCAGAGATGGATGCTGTAGACCCATTCACGATGTACCCCCCCCACACACCCCATTACAGTCGCTGTCCTTCAACGTGTAGTAAGATGCTGTAGAATATCTACTTGTCTTCTCTGTGTTGTACAGCACTCGCCATGCGACCCCGCCCTCACGCATTATACATGCTTATCCTAATCTCCGTTTTCTTTCTCCCCACCCTTATCCCTCCCTTCCCAACCACCCTTCTCAGTCCTTTTCCCTTTGGGAACTGTTACTCCACATTCGGGTTCTGTGAGTCTGCTGCTGTTTTGTTTTTTTCAGTGTTTCTTTGTTGTTATACTCCACACATGAGTGAAATCATTTGCTACTTGTCTTTCTCCGCCTGGAATATTTCACTGAGCATACTACCGTCTCGCTCCATCCACGTCATTGCAAATGGTAGCATTTGTTTTCTTCTTATGGCTGCAAACGGCAGTTTTTAAACTGGACTTCATTCTTCCTTTTAGTTTGTTGTTTCGCTATGTGCTTTCACCATTGATCTCCTTTTTATGAGCATTAGCTTTGTGTTATTTAATATGTATCTGTATGTATCTTTCTATCAATCTATCTGTCTATCCTTCTATCTTTCTATCTATCTATCTTTCTATCTATCTATCTATCTATCATCTATCTATAAATCTATGTTCCTATCTACCTATCATGTCTATCGTCGGTCTATCTGTCATCTGTCATCTTTCTATCTATCTATGAATCAATCATCTTTTTGTCTGACCATCTATCCTTATGTACAGGACAGTTAACAACATCACCTATGTCACTTCCCTACATTATGCTTCCAAAAATATTGCAAAGTAACTAGTCCTTAGGGAGAGCACTGGGTTCACTGAGACGCTTCCAGGTCGAGTCAGCCGCTTGTGCTTACAAATCCAGTAATTTATGGTGGTGCATGGACTTGCACCCATCTCTCTGTCCTCTGTCCTCTTTTACCTCCTTCTCGCTTGCTGACTGTATTCAGCCACATTCGTTGACTAAGTGCTTCCAGAAGACCACAACTATCCTTCCTCTGGGCCTGTTTAGACCGAAAAGTATACTTGGTGCTTTGCTCACCACCAAGTTTGAGGGACAATGGCATGATCACCGCTGATAGGAGGAGGGACAAATAAAAAGAACACCTATTTCTAGGCAGCAGCATTTGGGAGCAAAGAGAGTGTTGTGGAGTTATGTGTTTGTTTGAGTGTCCAAACTATCCTCTTTAGGTGGTTATTACTACTTTACTTTCAAGAACATCATAAAATCCACTGATTTCAAATGCCCAGACACATATTATTACAGCAATTCAGTTGTTGAGGTGAGAAAAAATGAGAAGGACGTTGCTGTACCACTAAATCTATGGCTGGGCACTGCTGAAACCAAACAAAAAGAATTCACGGTCTCTAGATAGGGCTATTTTCTACTGACTGTCTCTGGGGACTCAAACAGAATCCATTCTAGGATTGTTTGTTTTTCAGTTTCACTGTGTTGGGTACCTGTACACACCCCTTCGGCTTTTAGATTGTCTGTGTCCTTGGATCTCAAGAGAGTCTCCTGTAAGGGAGCATGAAGGTGGTCTTGAGTTTTCATTCCTTCTTTTAACCCTGTGTCATTTGTTTGGAGCACTCAAAGCCTGTCCTTTTATTCTGATGATTCAGAGCTGTGCCCTTATTGCACTTAAAAATTTGTTTTTGTTATCATTAATCTACAATCACGTGAAGAACATTATGTTTACTAGACTCCCCCTTCACCAAGTCCCTCCCAAAAACCTCTTACAGTTGCTGTCAGTTAGCAGAGATGGATGCTGTAGACCCATTCACGATGTACCCCCCCCACACACCCCATTACAGTCGCTGTACTTCAACGTGTAGTAAGATGCTGTAGAATATCTACTTGTCTTCTCTGTGTTGTACAGCACTCGCCATGCGACCCCGCCCTCACGCATTATACATGCTTATCCTAATCTCCGTTTTCTTTCTCCCCACCCTTATCCCTCCCTTCCCAACCACCCTTCTCAGTCCTTTTCCCTTTGGGAACTGTTACTCCACATTCGGGTTCTGTGAGTCTGCTGCTGTTTTGTTTTTTTCAGTGTTTCTTTGTTGTTATACTCCACACATGAGTGAAATCATTTGGTACTTGTCTTTCTCCGCCTGGAATATTTCACTGAGCATACTACCGTCTCGCTCCATCCACGTCATTGCAAATGGTAGCATTTGTTTTCTTCTTATGGCTGCAAACGGCAGTTTTTAAACTGGACTTCATTCTTCCTTTTAGTTTGTTGTTTCGCTATGTGCTTTCACCATTGATCTCCTTTTTATGAGCATTAGCTTTGTGTTATTTAATATGTATCTGTATGTATCTTTCTATCAATCTATCTGTCTATCCTTCTATCTTTCTATCTATCTATCTTTCTATCTATCTATCTATCTATCATCTATCTATCAATCTATGTTCCTATCTACCTATCATGTCTATCGTCGGTCTATCTGTCATCTGTCATCTTTCTATCTATCTATGAATCAATCATCTTTTTGTCTGACCATCTATCCTTATGTACAGGACAGTTAACAACATCGCCTATGTCACTTCCCTACATTATGCTTCCAAAAATATTGCAAAGTAGCTAGTCCTTAGGGAGAGCACTGGGTTCACTGAGACGCTTCCAGGTCGAGTCAGCCGCTTGTGCTTACAAATCCAGTAATTTATGGTGGTGCATGGACTTGCACCCATCTCTCTGTCCTCTGTCCTCTTTTACCTCCTTCTCGCTTGCTGACTGTATTCAGCCACATTCGTTGACTAAGTGCTTCCAGAAGACCACAACTATCCTTCCTCTGGGCCTGTTTAGACCGAAAAGTATACTTGGTGCTTTGCTCACCACCAAGTTTGAGGGACAATGGCATGATCACCGCTGATAGGAGGAGGGACAAATAAAAAGAACACCTATTCCTAGGCAGCAGCATTTGGGAGCAAAGAGAGTGTTGTGGAGTTACGTGTTTGTTTGAGTGTCCAAACTATCCTCTTTAGGTGGTTTTTACTACTTTACTTTCAAGAACATCATAAAATCCACTGATTTCAAAAGCCCAGACACATATTATTACAGCAATTCAGTTGTTGAGGTGAGAAAAAATGAGAAGGACGTTGCTGTACCACTAAATCTACGGCTGGGCACTGCTGAAACCAAACAAAAAGAATTCACGGTCTCTAGATAGGGCTATTTTCTACTGACTGTCTCTGGGGACTCAAACAAAATCCATTTGTTTGTTTGTTTGCTTTTCAGTTACACTTGTGTAGGGTTGCTGTCCCCACCCCTTCGGATTGTAGTTTGTCTGTGTCTTTGGATCTCAAGTGAGTCTCCTAAAGGGGAGCACTTAGGTGATCTTGAGTTTTCATCCCTTCTTTTAACCCTGTGTCTTTTGTTTGGAGCTCGCAAAGCCTGTTTTATTGCTGTGCCCATATTGCACTTAAAAACATTTTATTTTATCATAAATCTGCAATCACGAGAAGAACATCATATTTACTAGGCTCCCACCTTCACCAAGTCCCCATCAAAACCTCTTACAGTCGTTGTCCATAAGCATTGTTGTATGCTGTAGACTGCTTCACCATGTCCCCCCACAAACACCCCATTACAGTCGCTGTCCGTCAGCGTATAGTAAATGCTGTAGAATCTCTACTTGTCTTCTCTGTGTTGTAAATCCCTCCCTTTGCCCCACTGAGCCCACCCATTATACATGTTAATCCTAATGTCCCCTTTCTTCTCCCTGCCCTTATCCCTCACTTCCCACACACCCTGCCCATTCCCCTTCCCTTTGGTAACTGTTATTGAATTCTCGGGTTCTGTGAGTCTGTTGCTGTTTATTTCCTCCTGTTTTTCTTTGTTGTTATACTCCACACATGAGTGAAATCATTTGCTACTTGTCTTTCTAAACCTGGTATATATCACTGAGCATGCTACCGTCTAGCTACATTCACATCCTTACAAATGGTAGGATTTGTTTTCTTCTTATGGCTGCTTACTGCACTTTTTAAACTGGACTTCATTCTTCCTTTTTGTTTGTAGTTTCCCTATGTGCTTTCACCATTGATCTGTTGGTTATGAGCAATAGCTTTGTGTTAATCGATATCTATCTGAATCTGTGTAACTGTCAGACTATCTGTCAATCTATCTAACTATCCTTCTATCTTTCTCTCTATGTATCTCTCTATCTTCCTATCATCTATCTATCGTGTCTATCATCTATCTATAATCTCTCATCTATCTATGTATCTATGAATCAATCATCTTTTTGTCTTCCCATCTATCCTTATGTACAGAACAGTTAACAACATCGCCTATGTCACTTCCCTACATTATGCTTCCAAAAATCTTGCCAAGTAACTAGGACGTATGGTGAGCACTGGGTACACTGAGACAATTGCAGGTCGAGTCTGCCGCGTGTGCTTACAAAACCAGTAAATGGTTGTCCAGGGACTTGAACCCATATCTCTGTCCTCTGTCCTCTTTTACCTCCTTCTCGCCTGCTGACTCTGATTTGCCACAATAATTGACTAAGTCTTCCCTGAAGACCACAAGTATCCTTCCTCTGGGCCTGTTGTAGTCAGAAAAGCATACTTGGTGCTTTGCTCATCACCAAGTATGAAGGACATTGGCGTGATCACCTCTGATAGGAGGAGGGACAAATAAAAATGAACACCTATTTCTAGACAGGAGCAGTTTTGAACAAAGAGTGTGTTGTGGAGTGACGTGTTTATTTGAGTGTCCAACCTTCACTCTTAAGTGGTTATTTCTTTTTTACATTCATGAACATCATAAAACGCACTGATTTCAAAAGCCCAGACGCATTTTATTACAGCAATTCTGTTACTGAGGTGAGAAAAATTGAGAAGGACTTTGCTGTACAACGGAATCTATTTCTGGGCACTGCTGAAACCAAACAAAAAAAAATTCATGGTGGCCAGCTAGGGCTATTTTCTACTGACTGTCTCTGGGGACTCAAACAGAATCCATTTGTTTGTTTGTTTGTTTCTCAGTTTCACTTTTTTTGGGTACCTGTCACCGCCCTTCAGCTTTTAATTTGTCCGTGTCCTGGGATCTCAAGTGAGTCTCCTGTAAGGGAGCACATACATGATCTTGAGTGAAAGATAGCTTAGTTTAGTAAGATGCTTTCCTATCTACCTACCTATCTATCTCTTTACCTATCTATGTAATCTTTCTATCTATCTATCTGTCATCTATCGATGTATGGTCTGTCATCTATCTACTATCATCTGTGTATCTATCTAATTAATCTATCATCTATATGTATGTATATCAGTCGAATCTATGTATCAATCATTTGTCTGTCTATATATCTGTTTTCTCACTTTTGTCAACGTTCTGTCCCTAGGTGCACTTTGATTCCTCTGTGTCCTTCTCAGTCTCAATTCCTTGTGTTTGTTTTTGTGAGTTAGCTGTGTGTTTGGGTCTTGAGAGGAGTGGCCTTGGGTGGGAACTTCTCCTGCGTAGGTGGCACGAGTCTGCTGGGTGTGGATAGTGTGGTTGGTGGGCTGCGCTCTTGAAACTGTGCAGCCCAGTGCCCTCCAGCTGCTCTGCCCCTGGGCCGTTCCTGCTGTGGCGGCTGCATGAGCTGCAGGGGATATCCGAGGCCCCATGCAGGGAGCACCCTGGCGGGCCTGCGGGGTCCATGGTAGGTACATGCCCAGTAGTATGTCTTTTTACCTGTGCACCGATGTTACCTCGGTGGCCCTGCTTGGTGGCCCATCTTCAGAGAGTATGTGTGTAGTCACTGGTTAAGGGAACTGCCTTTTGGTGACACGCGGGGTCCTTCTGGGCCAGTGGCCCATGGACTTGCTGAGGTGGCAGCCCAGCTAGCTTGTGGGGAAACTGCTCCACTCTGCTGTCAAGGTGGAGGTGGAATTTCAGTGCATTTACGCATTTAGATGTGAGTGAGGTCTATCTGAAATGGAATAGTAGCGTTGAGAGCTATGTTTCCACCCCCTCAACTTGTAGTTCATCTTCGTCCTTGGATCTCAAGTTAGTCTCCTGTAAGGGAGCACGTAGGTGGTCTTGAGTTTTCATCCCTTCTTTTAACCCTGTGTCTTTTCATTGGAATCCTGAAGAGCCTGTCCTTTTATTCTTAGAATTGAGAGCTATGTCCTTATTGCACTTTAAAAAATTTTTTTGTTATCATTAATCCACAATCACGAAAAAGAACATTATGTTCACCAAGTACACCATGTCCCCCCCAAAAACCCCATTACAGTAGCTGTCCATCAGCATAGTTGGATGCTGTAGACCCCTTCACCATGTCACCCCCACACCCCGTTACAGTCGCTTTAAATCAGCGTGTAGTAAGATGCTGTAGAATCACTACTGGTCTTCTCTGTGTTGTACAGCCCTCCCCATGCTCCCCCCACCCACACATTATACATGCTAATCCTAATGCCCCCTTTCTTTTTCCCCACATTTGTCAAACCCTTCCCACCCACCCTGCCTAGTTCCTTACCCTTTGCTAGCTGTTAGTCCACTCTTGGGTTCTGTGAGTCGGCTGCTGTTTTTTTCCTTCAGTTTTTCTTTGTTGTTATACTCAACACATGAGTGAAATCATTTGGTACTTGTCTTTCTCCGCATGGCCTTTTTCACTGAGCATAATATCCTCTAGCTCCATCCACGTTGTTCAAATGGTAGGATTTTTTTCTTCTTACGGCTGCTTACTGTACTTTTTAAACTTGATTTCTGTCTTCTCTTTTGTCTGTAGTTTCGCTATGTGCTTTCACCATTGCTCTCCTCGTTATTAGCAATAACTTTACGTTAATCAGTATGTACCTATATCTATCTATCCATCTGTCTGTCTGTCTATCTATCTATCTATCTATCTATCTATCTATCTATCTATCTATCTATCTATCTTCCTATCATCTATCTATGATGTCTATCATCAATCTATGTACCTATCTATCTATCTTTCATCTGTCGTCTGTCTAGCTATCTATCTATGAATCAATCATCTTTTTGTCTGCCCATCTATCCTTATGTACAGAACAGTTAACAACATCGCCTTTGTCACTTCCCTACATTATGCTTCCAAAAATCTTTCAAGGTAATTAGGCTGTAGGAAGAGCACTCGGTTCACCGAGACCCTTGCAGGTCGAGTCAGCCACGTGTACCTACAAAACCAGTAAATGGTTGTGCAGGGACTTGAACCTGTGTCTGTATGCTCTATTATCTTCTTCTCACTGGCTGACTCTATTTAGCCACATTCATTGACTAAGTGCTCCGTGAAGACCACAAGTATTGTTCCTCTGGGCCTGTTGTCCACAGAAAGAAAACTTGGTGCTTTGCTCACCACCATGTTTGAGGGACATCGGCGTGATCACTGCTGATAGGATGGAACGACAAATGAAAAGGAACACCAGTTGCTAGACAGGAGCAGTTGGGAGCAAAGAGTGTGTTGTGGAGTGACGTGTTTATTTCAGTGTCCAAACTTCCCTCTTTATATAGTTATTACTTCTTTACATTCATGAACTTCATAAAACCCACTGATCTCAAAGGTCCAGACGTATACTTTTACAGCAATTCAATTGTTGAGTTGAGAGAAAATGAGAAAGACGTTGCTGTACCACTAAATCTATGGCTGGGCAATGCTGAAACCAAACAAAAAGAATTCACGTTGGCCAGATAGGGCTATTTTCTACTGACTGTCTCTGTGGACTCAAACAGAATCCATTCTAGGATTGCTTGTTTTTCAGTTTCACTGTGTTGGGTACCTGTACACACCCCTTCGGCTTTTAGATTGTCTGTGTCCTTGGATCTCAAGAGAGTCTCCTGTAAGGGAGCATGAAGGTGGTCTTGAGTTTTCATTCCTTCTTTTAACCCTGTGTCATTTGTTTGGAGCACTCAAAGCCTGTCCTTTTATTCTGATGATTCAGAGCTGTGCCCTTATTGCACTTAAAAATTTGTTTTTGTTATCATTAATCTACAATCACGTGAAGAACATTATGTTTACTAGACTCCCCCCTTCACCAAGTCCCTCCCAAAAACCTCTTACAGTTGCTGTCAGTTAGCAGAGATGGATGCTGTAGACCCATTCACGATGTACCCACACACACACACCATTACAGTCACTGTCCTTCAGCGTGTAGTAAGATGTTGTAGAATATCTACTTGTCTTCTCTGTGTTGTACAGCACTCGCCATGCGACCCCGCCCTCACGCATTATACATGCTTATCCTAATCTCCGTTTTCTTTCTCCCCACCCTTATCCCTCCCTTCCCAACCACCCTTCTCAGTCCTTTTCCCTTTGGTAACTGTTACTCCACATTCGGGTTCTGTGAGTCTGCTGCTGTTTTGTTTTTTTCAGTGTTTCTTTGTTGTTATACTCCACACATGAGTGAAATCATTTGGTACTTGTCTTTCTCCGCCTGGAATATTTCACTGAGCATACTACCGTCTCGCTCCATCCACGTCATTGCAAATGGTAGCATTTGTTTTCTTCTTATGGCTGCAAAAGGCAGTTTTTAAACTGGACTTCATTCTTCCTTTTAGTTTGTTGTTTCGCTATGTGCTTTCACCATTGATCTCCTTTTTATGAGCATTAGCTTTGTGTTATTTAATATGTATCTGTATGTATCTTTCTATCAATCTATCTGTCTATCCTTCTATCTTTCTATCTATCTATCTTTCTATCTATCTATCTATCTATCATCTATCTATCAATCTATGTTCCTATCTACCTATCATGTCTATCGTCGGTCTATCTGTCATCTGTCATCTTTCTATCTATCTATGAATCAATCATCTTTTTGTCTGACCATCTATCCTTATGTACAGGACAGTTAACAACATCGCCTATGTCACTTCCCTACATTATGCTTCCAAAAATATTGCAAAGTAGCTAGTCCTTAGGGAGAGCACTGGGTTCACTGAGACGCTTCCAGGTCGAGTCAGCCGCTTGTGCTTACAAATCCAGTAATTTATGGTGGTGCATGGACTTGCACCCATCTCTCTGTCCTCTGTCCTCTTTTACCTCCTTCTCGCTTGCTGACTGTATTCAGCCACATTCGTTGACTAAGTGCTTCCAGAAGACCACAACTATCCTTCCTCTGGGCCTGTTTAGACCGAAAAGTATACTTGGTGCTTTGCTCACCACCAAGTTTGAGGGACAATGGCATGATCACCGCTGATAGGAGGAGGGACAAATAAAAAGAACACCTATTTCTAGGCAGCAGCATTTGGGAGCAAAGAGAGTGTTGTGGAGTTACGTGTTTGTTTGAGTGTCCAAACTATCCTCTTTAGGTGGTTATTACTACTTTACTTTCAAGAACATCATAAAATCCACTGATTTCAAATGCCCAGACACATATTATTACAGCAATTCAGTTGTTGAGGTGAGAAAAAATGAGAAGGACGTTGCTGTACCACTAAATCTATGGCTGGGCACTGCTGAAACCAAACAAAAAGAATTCACGGTCTCTAGATAGGGCTATTTTCTACTGACTGTCTCTGGGGACTCAAACAAAATCCATTTGTTTGTTTGTTTGCTTTTCAGTTACACTTGTGTAGGGTTGCTGTCCCCACCCCTTCGGATTGTAGTTTGTCTGTGTCTTTGGATCTCAAGTGAGTCTCCTATAGGGGAGCACTTAGGTGATCTTGAGTTTTCATCCCTTCTTTTAACCCTGTGTCTTTTGTTTGGAGCTCGCAAAGCCTGTTTTATTGCTGTGCCCATATTGCACTTAAAAACATTTTATTTTATCATTAATCTGCAATCACGTGAAGAACATCATATTTACTAGGCTCCCACCTTCACCAAGTCCCCAACAAAACCTCTTACAGTCGTTGTCCATAAGCATTGTTGTATGCTGTAGACTGCTTCACCATGTCCCCCCACAAACACCCCATTACAGTCGCTGTCCGTCAGCGTATAGTAAATGCTGTAGAATCTCTACTTGTCTTCTCTGTGTTGTAAATCCCTCCCTTTGCCCCCCTGAGCCCACCCATTATACATGTTAATCCTAATGTCCCCTTTCTTCTCCCTGCCCTTATCCCTCACTTCCCACACACCCTGCCCATTCCCTTTCCCTTTGGTAACTGTTATTGAACTCTCGGGTTCTGTGAGTCTGTTGCTGTTTATTTCCTCCTGTTTTTCTTTGTTGTTATACTCCACACATGAGTGAAATCATTTGCTACTTGTCTTTCTAAACCTGGTATATATCACTGAGCATGCTACCGTCTAGCTACATTCACATCCTTACAAATGGTAGGATTTGTTTTCTTCTTATGGCTGCTTACTGCACTTTTTAAACTGGACTTCATTCTTCCTTTTTGTTTGTAGTTTCCCTATGTGCTTTCACCATTGATCTGTTGGTTATGAGCAATAGCTTTGTGTTAATCGATATCTATCTGAATCTGTGTAACTGTCTATCTATCAATCTATCTATCTATACTTCTATCTTTCTCTCTATGTATCTCTCTATCTTCCTATCATCTATCTATCGTGTCTATCATCTATCTATAATCTCTCATCTATCTATGTATCTATGAATCAATCATCTTTTTGTCTTCCCATCTATCCTTATGTACAGAACAGTTAACAACATCGCCTATGTCACTTCCCTACATTATGCTTCCAAAAATCTTGCCAAGTAACTAGGACGTATGGTGAGCACTGGGTACACTGAGACAATTGCAGGTCGAGTCTGCCGCGTGTGCTTACAAAACCAGTAAATGGTTGTCCAGGGACTTGAACCCATATCTCTGTCCTCTGTCCTCTTTTACCTCCTTCTCGCCTGCTGACTCTGATTTGCCACAATAATTGACTAAGTCTTCCCTGAAGACCACAAGTATCCTTCCTCTGGGCCTGTTGTAGTCAGAAAAGCATACTTGGTGCTTTGCTCATCACCAAGTATGAAGGACATTGGCGTGATCACCTCTGATAGGAGGAGGGACAAATAAAAATGAACACCTATTTCTAGACAGGAGCAGTTTTGAACAAAGAGTGTGTTGTGGAGTGACGTGTTTATTTGAGTGTCCAACCTTCACTCTTAAGTGGTTATTTCTTTTTTACATTCATGAACATCATAAAACGCACTGATTTCAAAAGCCCAGACGCATTTTATTACAGCAATTCTGTTACTGAGGTGAGAAAAATTGAGAAGGACTTTGCTGTACAACGGAATCTATTTCTGGGCACTGCTGAAACCAAACAAAAAAAAATTCATGGTGGCCAGCTAGGGCTATTTTCTACTGACTGTCTCTGGGGACTCAAACAGAATCCATTTGTTTGTTTGTTTGTTTCTCAGTTTCACTTTTTTTGGGTACCTGTCACCACCCTTCAGCTTTTAATTTGTCCGTGTCCTGGGATCTCAAGTGAGTCTCCTGTAAGGGAGCACATACATGATCTTGAGTGAAAGATAGCTTAGTTTAGTAAGATGCTTTCCTATCTACCTACCTATCTATCTCTTTACCTATCTATGTAATCTTTCTATCTATCTATCTGTCATCTATCGATGTATGGTCTGTCATCTATCTACTATCATCTGTGTATCTATCTAATTGATCTATCATCTATATGTATGTATATCAGTCGAATCTATGTATCAATCATTTGTCTGTCTATATATCTGTTTTCTCACTTTTGTCAACGTTCTGTCCCTAGGTGCACTTTGATTCCTCTGTGTCCTTCTCAGTCTCAATTCCTTGTGTTTGTTTTTGTGAGTTAGCTGTGTGTTTGGGTCTTGAGAGGAGTGGCCTTGGGTGGGAACTTCTCCTGCGTAGGTGGCACGAGTCTGCTGGGTGTGGATAGTGTGGTTGGTGGGCTGCGCTCTTGAAACTGTGCAGCCCAGTGCCCTCCAGCTGCTCTGCCCCTGGGCCGTTCCTGCTGTGGCGGCTGCATGAGCTGCAGGGGATATCCGAGGCCCCATGCAGGGAGCACCCTGGCGGGCCTGCGGGGTCCGTGGTAGGTACATGCCCAGTAGTATGTCTTTTTTCCTGTGCACCGATGTTACCTCGGTGGCCCTGCTTGGTGGCCCATCTTCAGAGAGTATGTGTGTAGTCACTGGTTAAGGGAACTGCCTTTTGGTGACACGCGGGGTCCTTCTGGGCCAGTGGCCCATGGACTTGCTGAGGTGGCAGCCCAGCTAGCTTGTGGGGAAACTGCTCCACTCTGCTGTCAAGGTGGAGGTGGAATTTCAGTGCATTTACGCATTTAGATGTGAGTGAGGTCTATCTGAAATGGAATAGTAGCGTTGAGAGCTATGTTTCCACCCCCTCAACTTGTAGTTCATCTTCGTCCTTGGATCTCAAGTTAGTCTCCTGTAAGGGAGCACGTAGGTGGTCTTGAGTTTTCATCCCTTCTGTGTCTTTTCATTGGAATCCTGAAGAGCCTGTCCTTTTATTCTTAGAATTGAGAGCTATGTCCTTATTGCACTTTAAAAAATTTTTTTGTTATCATTAATCCACAATCACGAAAAAGAACATTATGTTCACCAAGTACACCAAGTCCCACCCAAAAACCCCATTACAGTAGCTGTCCATCAGCATAGTTGGATGCTGTAGACCCCTTCACCATGTCCCCCCCACACCCCGTTACAGTCGCTTTAAATCAGCGTGTAGTAAGATGCTGTAGAATCACTACTGGTCTTCTCTGTGTTGTACAGCCCTCCCCATGCTCCCCCCACCCACACATTATACATGCTAATCCTAATGCCCCCTTTCTTTTTCCCCACATTTATCAAACCCTTCCCACCCACCCTGCCTAGTTCCTTACCCTTTGCTAGCTGTTAGTCCACTCTTGGGTTCTGTGAGTCGGCTGCTGTTTTTTTCCTTCAGTTTTTCTTTGTTGTTATACTCAACACATGAGTGAAATCATTTGGTACTTGTCTTTCTCCGCATGGCCTTTTTCACTGAGCATAATATCCTCTAGCTCCATCCACGTTGTTCAAATGGTAGGATTTTTTTCTTCTTACGGCTGCTTACTGTACTTTTTAAACTTGATTTCTGTCTTCTCTTTTGTCTGTAGTTTCGCTATGTGCTTTCACCATTGCTCTCCTCGTTATTAGCAATAACTTTACGTTAATCAATATGTACCTATATCTATCTATCCGTCTGTCTGTCTGTCTATCTATCTATCTATCTATCTATCTATCTATCTATCTATCTATTTTCCTATCATCTATCTATGATGTCTATCATCAATCTATGTACCTATCTATCTATCTTTCATCTGTCGTCTGTCTAGCTATCTATCTATGAATCAATCATCTTTTTGTCTGCCCATCTATCCTTATGTACAGAACAGTTAACAACATCGCCTTTGTCACTTCCCTACATTATGCTTCCAAAAATCTTTCAAGGTAATTAGGCTGTAGGAAGAGCACTCGGTTCACCGAGACCCTTGCAGGTCGAGTCAGCCACGTGTACCTACAAAACCAGTAAATGGTTGTGCAGGGACTTGAACCTGTGTCTGTATGCTCTATTATCTTCTTCTCACTGGCTGACTCTATTTAGCCACATTCATTGACTAAGTGCTCCGTGAAGACCACAAGTATTGTTCCTCTGGGCCTGTTGTCCACAGAAAGAAAACTTGGTGCTTTGCTCACCACCATGTTTGAGGGACATCGGCGTGATCACTGCTGATAGGATGGAACGACAAATGAAAAGGAACACCAGTTGCTAGACAGGAGCAGTTGGGAGCAAAGAGTGTGTTGTGGAGTGACGTGTTTATTTCAGTGTCCAAACTTCCCTCTTTATATAGTTATTACTTCTTTACATTCATGAACTTCATAAAACCCACTGATCTCAAAGGTCCAGACGTATACTTTTACAGCAATTCAATTGTTGAGTTGAGAGAAAATGAGAAAGACGTTGCTGTACCACTAAATCTATGGCTGGGCAATGCTGAAACCAAACAAAAAGAATTCACGTTGGCCAGATAGGGCTATTTTCTACTGACTGTCTCTGTGGACTCAAACAGAATCCATTCTAGGATTGTTTGTTTTTCAGTTTCACTGTGTTGGGTACCTGTACACACCCCTTCGGCTTTTAGATTGTCTGTGTCCTTGGATCTCAAGAGAGTCTCCTGTAAGGGAGCATGAAGGTGGTCTTGAGTTTTCATTCCTTCTTTTAACCCTGTGTCATTTGTTTGGAGCACTCAAAGCCTGTCCTTTTATTCTGATGATTCAGAGCTGTGCCCTTATTGCACTTAAAAATTTGTTTTTGTTATCATTAATCTACAATCACGTGAAGAACATTATGTTTACTAGACTCCCCCCTTCACCAAGTCCCTCCCAAAAACCTCTTACAGTTGCTGTCAGTTAGCAGAGATGGATGCTGTAGACCCATTCACGATGTACCCCCCACACACACCATTACAGTCACTGTCCTTCAGCGTGTAGTAAGATGCTGTAGAATATCTACTTGTCTTCTCTGTGTTGTACAGCACTCGCCATGCGACCCCGCCCTCACGCATTATACATGCTTATCCTAATCTCCGTTTTCTTTCTCCCCACCCTTATCCCTCCCTTCCCAACCACCCTTCTCAGTCCTTTTCCCTTTGGTAACTGTTACTCCACATTCGGGTTCTGTGAGTCTGCTGCTGTTTTGTTTTTTCAGTGTTTCTTTGTTGTTATACTCCACACATGAGTGAAATCATTTGGTACTTGTCTTTCTCCGCCTGGAATATTTCACTGAGCATACTACAGTCTCGCTCCATCCACGTCATTGCAAATGGTAGCAATTGTTTTCTTCTTATAGCTGCAAACGGCAGTTTTTAAACTGGACTTCATTCTTCCTTTTAGTTTGAAGTTTCGCTATGTGCTTTCACCATTGATCTCCTGGTTATGAGCAATAGCTTTGTGTTATTTATTATGTATCTGTATGTATCTTTCTATCTGTCTATCTGTCTATTCTTCTATCTTTCTATCTATCTATCTATCTTTCTATCTATCTATCTATCTATCATCTATCTGTCTATCAATCTATCATCCTATCTACCTATCATGTCTATCGTCTGCCTATCTGTCATCTGTCATCTATCTATCTATCTATGAAACAATCATCTTCCTGTCTGGCCATCTATCCTTATGTACAGGACAGTTAACAACATCGCCTATGTCAGTTCCCTACATTATGCTTCCAAAAATATTGCAAAGTAACTAGTCCTTAGGGAGAGCACTGGGTTCACTGAGACACTTGCAGGTCGAGTCAGCCGCTTGTGCTTACAAATCCAGTAATTTATGGTGGTGCAGGTACTTGCACCCATATCTCTGTCCTCTGTCCTCTTTTACCTCCTTCTCGCTTGCTGACTGTATTCAGCCACATTCGTTGACTAAGTGCTTCCAGAAGACCACAACTATCCTTCCTCTGGGCCTGTTTAGACCGAAAAGTATACTTGGTGCTTTGCTCACCACCAAGTTTGAGGGACAATGGCATGATCACCGCTGATAGGAGGAGGGACAAATAAAAAGAACACCTATTTCTAGGCAGCAGCATTTGGGAGCAAAGAGAGTGTTGTGGAGTTACGTGTTTGTTTGAGTGTCCAAACTATCCTCTTTAGGTGGTTATTACTACTTTACTTTCAAGAACATCATGAAATCCACTGATTTCAAAAGCCCAGACACATATTATTACAGCAATTCAGTTGTTGAGGTGAGAAAAAATGAGAAGGACGTTGCTGTACCACTAAATCTATGGCTGGGCACTGCTGAAACCAAACAAAAAGAATTGACGGTCTCTAGATAGGGCTATTTTCTACTGACTGTCTCTGGGGACTCAAACAAAATCCATTTGTTTGTTTGTTTGCTTTTCAGTTACACTTGTGTAGGGTTGCTGTCCCCACCCCTTCGGATTGTAGTTTGTCTGTGTCTTTGGATCTCAAGTGAGTCTCCTATAGGGGAGCACTTAGGTGATCTTGAGTTTTCATCCCTTCTTTTAACCCTGTGTCTTTTGTTTGGAGCTCGCAAAGCCTGTTTTATTGCTGTGCCCATACTGCAATTAAAAACATTTTTTTATCATTAATCTGCAATCACGTGAAGAACATCATATTTACTAGGCTCCCACCTTCACCAAGTCCCCAACAAAACCTCTTACCGTCGTTGTCTATAAGCATTGTTGTATGCTGTAGACTGCTTCACCATGTCCCCCCACAAACACCCCATTACAGTCGCTGTCCGTCAGCGTGTAGTAAATGCTGTAGAATCTCTACTTGTCTTCTCTGGTTTGTACATCCCTCCCTTTGCACCCCAAGCCCACGCATTATACATGTTACTCCTAATGTCCCCTTTCTTCTCCCTGCCCTTATCCCTCCCTTCCCACACACCCTGCCCATTGCCTTCCCTTTGGTAACTGTTAGTGAACTCTCGGGTTCTGTGAGTCTGCTGCTGTTTATTTCCTCCAGTTTTTCTTTGTTGTTATACTCCACACATCAGTGAAATCATTGGCTACTTGTCTTTCTCCACCTGGAATATATCACTGAGCATGCTACCGTCTAGCTACATCCACATCCTTGCAAATGGTAGGATTTGTTTTCTTCTTATATCTGCTTACTGCACTTTTTAAACTGGACTTCATTCTTCCTTTTTGTTTGTAGTTTCCCTATGTGCTTTCACCATTGATCTGTTGGTTATGAGCAATAGCTTTGTGTTAATCGATATCTATCTGAATCTGTGTAACTGTCTGTCTATCTATCAATCTATCTATCTATCCTTCTATCTTTCTCTCTATGTATCTCTCTATCTTCCTATCATCTATCTATCGTGTCTATCATCTATCTATAATCTCTCATCTATCTATGTATCTATGAATCAATCATCTTTTTGTCTTCCCATCTATCCTTATGTACAGAACAGTTAACAACATCGCCTATGTCACTTCCCTACATTATGCTTCCAAAAATCTTGCCAAGTAACTAGGACGTATGGTGATCACTGGGTACACTGAGACAATTGCAGGTCGAGTCTGCCGCGTGTGCTTACAAAACCAGTAAATGGTTGTCCAGGGACTTGAACCCATATCTCTGTCCTCTGTCCTCTTTTACCTCCTTCTCGCCTGCTGACTCTGATTTGCCACAATAATTGACTAAGTCTTCCCTGAAGACCACAAGTATCCTTCCTCTGGGCCTGTTGTAGTCAGAAAAGCATACTTGGTGCTTTGCTCATCACCAAGTATGAAGGACATTGGCGTGATCACCTCTGATAGGAGGAGGGACAAATAAAAATGAACACCTATTTCTAGACAGGAGCAGTTTTGAACAAAGAGTGTGTTGTGGAGTGACGTGTTTATTTGAGTGTCCAACCTTCACTCTTAAGTGGTTATTTCTTTTTTACATTCATGAACATCATAAAACGCACTGATTTCAAAAGCCCAGAGGCATTTAATTACAGCAATTCTGTTATTGAGGTGAGAAAAATTGAGAAGGACTTTGCTGTACAACGGAATCTATTTCTGGGTACTGCTGAAACCAAACAAAAAAAAATTCATGGTGGCAAGCTAGGGCTATTTTCTACTGACTGTCTCTGGGGACTCAAACAGAATCCATTTGTTTGTTTGTTTGCTTCTCAGTTTCACTTTTTTTGGGTACCTGTCACCGCCCCTTCAGCTTTTAATTTGTCCGTGTCCTGGGATCTCAAGTGAGTCTCCTGTAAGGGAGCACATACATGATCTTGAGTGAAAGATAGCTTAGTTTAGTAAGATGCTTTCCTATCTACCTATCTATCTCTTTACCTATCTATGTAATCTTTCTATCTATCTATCTGTCATCTATCGATGTATGGTCTGTCATCTATCTACTATCATCTGTGTATCTATCTAATTAATCTGTCATCTATATGTATGTATATCAGTCGAATCTATGTATCAATCATTTGTCTGTCTATATATCTGTTTTCTCACTTTTGTCAACGTTCTGTCCCTAGGTGCACTTTGATTCCTCTGTGTCCCTCTCACTCTCAATTCCTTGTGTTTGTTTTTGTGAGTTAGCTGTGTGTTTGGGTCTTGAGAGGAGTGGCCTTGGGTGGGAACTTCTCCTGCGTAAGTGGCACGAGTCTGCTGGGTGTGGATAGTGTGGTTGTTGGGCTGCGCTCTTGAAACTGTGCAGCCCAGTGCCCTCCAGCTGCTCTGCCCCTGGGCCATTCCTGCTGTGGCGGCTGCATGAGCTGCAGGGGATATCCGAGGCCCCATGCAGGGAGCACCCTGGCGGGCCTGCGTGGTCCGTGGTAGGTACATGCCCAGTAGTATGTCTTTTTTCCTGTGCACCGATGTTACCTCGGTGGCCCTGCTTGGTGGCCCATCTTCAGAGAGTACGTGTGTAGTCACTGGTTAAGGGAACTGCCTTTTGGTGACACGCGGGGCCCTTCTGGGCCAGTGGCCCATGGACTTGCTGAGGTCGCAGCCCAGCTAGCTTGTGGGGAAACTGCTCCCCTCTGCTGTCAAGGTGGAGGTGGAATTTCAGTGCATTTACGCATTTAGATGTGAGTGAGGTCTATCTGGAATGGAATAGTAGCGTTGAGAGCTATGTTTCCACCCCCTCAACTTGTAGTTCATCTTCGTCCTTGGATCTCAAGTTAGTCTCCTGTAAGGGAGCACGTAGGTGGTCTTGAGTTTTCATCCCTTCTTTTAACCCTGTGTCTTTTCATTGGAGTCCTGAAGAGCCTGTCCTTTTATTCTGAGAATTGAGAGCTATGTCCTTATTGCACTTAAAAAAAATTTTTTTTTTATCATTAAACCACAATCACGAAAGAACATCATGTTTACCAAGTACACCACGTCCCCCCAAAAACCCCATTACAGTAGCTGTCCATCAGCATAGTTGGATGCTGTAGACCCCTTCACCATGTCCCCCCCACACCCTGTTACAGTCGCTTTAAATCAGCGTGTAGTAAGATGCTGTAGAATCACTACTGGTCTTCTCTGTGTTGTTGAGCCCTGCCCATGCTCCCCCCACCCACACATTATACATGCTAATCCTAATGCCCCCTTTCTTTCACCCCACATTTATCAAACCCTTCCCACCCACCCTGCCTTGTCCCTTTCCCTTTGCAGGCTGTTAGTCGACTCTTGGGTTCTGTGAGTCTGCTGCTGTTTTTTTCCTTCAGTTTTTCTTTCTTGTTATACTCAACACATGAGTGAAATCATTTGGTACGTGTCTTTCTCCGCATGGCCTTTTTCACTGAGAATAATATCCTCTAGCACCAACCACGTTGTTCAAATGGTAGGATTTTTTTCTTCTTACGGCTGCTTACTGTACTTTTTAAACTAGATTTCTGTCTTCTCTTTTGTCTGTAGTTTCGCTATGTTCTTTCACCATTGCTCTCCTCGTTATTAGCAATAACTTTACGTTAATCAATATGTACCTATATCTATCTATCCATCTGTCTGTCTGTTTATCTATCTATCTTCCTATCATCTATCTATGATGTCTGTCATCAATCTATGTACCTATCTATCTATCTTTCATCTGTCGTCTGTCTAGCTATCTATCTATGAATCCATCATCTTGCTGTCTGGCCATCTATCCTTATGTACAGAACAGTTAACAACATCGCCTTTGTCACTTCCCTACATTATGCTTCCAAAAATCTTTCAAGGTAACTAGGCTGTAGGAAGAGCACTCGGTTCACCGAGATACTTGTAGGTCGAGTCAGCCACGTGTACCTACAAAACCAGTAAATGGTTGTGCAGGGACTTGAACCTGTGTCTGTATCCTCTATTATCTTCTTCTCACTGGCTGACTCTATTTAGCCACATTCATTGACTACGTGCTCCGTGAAGACCACAAGAATTGCTCCTCTGGGCCTGTTGTCCACTGAAAGAAAACTTGGTGCTTTGCTCACCACCATGTTTGAGGGACATCGGCGTGATCACCGCTGATAGGATGGAACGACAAATGAAAAGGAACACCAGTTGCTAGACAGGAGCAGTTGGGAGCAAAGAGTGTGTTGTGGAGTGACGTGTTTATTTCAGTGTCCAAACTTCCCTCTTTATATAGTTACTACTTCTTTACATTCATGAACTTCATAAAACCCACTGATCTCAAAGGTCCAGATGTATACTTTTACAGCAATTCAATTGTTGAGTTGAGAGAAAATGAGAAAGACGTTGCTGTACCACTAAATCTATGGCAGGGCAATGCTGAAACCAAACTAAAAGAATTCACGATGGCCAGATAGGGCTATTTTCTACTGACTGTCTCTGTGGACTCAAACAGAATCCATTCTAGGATTGTTTGTTTTTCAGTTTCACTGTGTTGGGTACCTGTACACACCCCTTCGGCTTTTAGATTGTCTGTGTCCTTGGATCTCAAGAGAGTCTCCTGTAAGGGAGCACGAAGGTGGACTTGACTTTTCATCCCTTCTTTTAACCCTGTGTCTTTTGTTTGGAGCTGGCAAATCCTGTTTTATTGCTGTGCCCATATTGCAATTAAAAACATTTTTTTTATCATTAATCTGCAATCACGTGAAGAACATCATATTTACTAGGCTCCCACCTTCACCAAGTCCCCAACAAAACCTCTTTCCGTCGTTGTCCATAAGCATTTTTGTATGCTGTAGACTGCTTCACCATGTTCCCCCACAAACACCCCATTACAGTCGCTGTCCATCAGCGTGTAGTAAATGCTGTAGAATCTCTACTTGTCTTCTCTGTGTTGTACATCCCTCCCTTTGCCCCCACGAGCCCACGCATTATACATGTTAATCCTAATGTCCCCTTTCTTCTCCCTGCCCTTATACCTCCCTTCCCACACACCCTGCCCATTCCCTTTCCCTTTGGTAACTGTTATTGAACTCTCGGGTTCTGTGAGTCTGCTGCTGTTTATTTCCTCCAGTTTTTCTTTGTTGTTATACTCCACACATGAGTGAAATCATTGGCTACTTGTCTTTCTCCACCTACTATATATCTCTGAGCATGCTACCGTCTAGCTACATCCACATCCTTGCAAATGGTAGGATTTGTTTTCTTCTTATGGCTACTTACTGCACTTTTTAAACTGGACTTCATTCTTCCTTTTTGTTTGTAGTTTCCCTAAGTGCTTTCACCATTGATCTGTTGGTTATGAGCAATAGCTTTGTGTTAATCGATATCTATCTGAATCTGTGTAACTGTCTGTCTATCTATCAATCTATCTATCTATCTATCCTTCTATCTTTCTATCTATGTATCTCTCTATCTATCTTCCTATCATCTATGTATCGTGTCTATCATCTATCTATAATCTCTCATCTATCTATTTATCTATGAATCAATCATCTTTTTGTCTTCCCATTTATCCTTATGTACAGAACAGATAACAACATCGCCTATGTCACTTCCCTACATTATGCTTCCAAAAATCTTGCCAAGTAACTAGGACGTATGGAGAGCACTGGGTACACTGAGACAATTGCAGGTCGATTCTGCCGCGTGTGCTTACAAAACCAGTAAATGGTTGTCCAGGGACTTGAACCCATATCTCTGTCCTCTGTCCTCTTTTACCTCTTTCTCGCCTGCTGACTCTAATTTGCCACAATAATTGACTAAGTCTTCCCTGAACACCACAAGTATACTTCCTCTGGGCCTGTTGTAGTCAGAAAAGCATACTTGGTGCTTTGCTCATCACCAAGCATGAAGGACATCGGCGTGATCACCTCTGATAGGAGGAGGGACAAATAAAAATGAACACCTATTTCTAGACAGGAGCAGTTTTGAACAAAGAGTGTGTTGTGGAGTGACGTGTTTATTTGAGTGTCCAACCTTCACTCTTAAGTGGTTATTACATTTTTACATTCATGAACATCATAAAACGCACTGATTTCAAAAGCCCAGCCACATATTATTACAGCAATTCTGTTATTGAGGTGAGAAAAATTGAGAAGCACTTTGCTGTACAACGGTATCTATTTCTGGGCACTGCTGAAATCAAACAAAAAAAAATTCATGGTGGCCAGCTAGGGCTATTTTCTACTGACTGTCTCTGGGGACTCAAACAGAATCCATTTGTTTGTTTGTTTCTCAGTTTCACTATTTTTGGGTACCTGTTTCCGCCCCTTCAGGTTTAATTTGTCCGTGTCCTGGGATCTCAAGTGAGTCTCCTGTAAGGGAGCACATACATGATCTTGAGTGAAAGATATCTTAGTTTAGTATGTTGCTTTCCTATCTACCTACCTATCTATCTCTTTACCTATCTATGTAATCTTTCTATCTATCTATCTATCATCTATCTATGTATGGTCTGTCATCTATCTACTATCATCTGTGTATCTATCTAATTAATCTATCATCTATATGTATATATATCAGTCGAATCTATGTATCAATCATTTGTCTGTCTATATATCTGTTTTCTCACTATTGTCAACGTTCTGTCCCTAGGTGCACTTTGATTCCTCTGTGTCCTTCTCAGTCTCAATTCCTTGTGTTTGTTTTTGTGAGTTAGCTGTGTGTTTGGGTCTTGAGAGGAGTGGCCTTGGGTGGGAACTTCTACTGCGTAGGTGGCACGAGTGTGCTGGGTGTGGATAGTGTGGTTGGTGGGCTGCGCTCTTGAAATTGTGCATCCCGGTGCCCTCCAACTGCTCTGCCCCTGGGCCGTTCCTGCTGTGGCGGCTGCATGAGCTGCAGGGAATATCCGAGGCCCCATGCAGGGAGCACCCAGGCGGGCCTGCGGGGTCCGTGGTAGGTACATGCCCAGTAGTATGTCTTTTTGCCTGTGCACCGATGTTACCTCGGTGGCCCTGCTTGGTGGCCCATCTTCAGAGAGTATGTGTGTAAACACTGGTTAAGGGAACTGCCTTTTGGTGACACGCGGGGTCCTTCTGGGCCAGTGGCCCATGGACTTGCTGAGGTGGCAGCCCAGCTAGCTTGTGGGGAAACTGCTCCACTCTGCTGTCAAGGTGGAGGTGGAATTTCAGTGCATTTACGCATTTAGATGTGAGTGAGGTCTATCTGAAATGGAATAGTAGCGTTGAGAGCTATGTTTCCAGCCCTCAACTTGTAGTTCATCTTCGTCCTTGGATCTCAAGTTAATCTCCTGTAAGGGAGCACGTAGGTGGTCTTGAGTTTTCATCCCTTCTTTTATCCCTGTGTATTTTCATTGGAGTATTGAAGAGCCTGTCCTTTTATTCTGAGAATTGAGAGCTATGTCCTTATTGCACTTAAAAAAATTTTTTTTGTTATCATTAATCCACAATCACGCAAAGAACATTATGTTCACCAAGTACACCACGTCCCCCCCAAAACCCCATTACAGTCGCTCTCCTTCAGCATAGTTGGATGCTGTAGACCCCTTCACCATGTCCCCCCCACACCGCGTTACAGTCGCTTTCCATCAGCGTGTAGTAAGATGCTGTAGAATCACTACTGGTCTTCTCTGTGTTGTACAGCCCTCCCCATGCTCCCCCCACCCACACATTATACATGCTAATCCTAATGCCCCCTTTCTTTCACCCCACATTTATCAAACACTTCCCACCCACCCTGCCTAGTCCCTTTCCCTTTGGTAACTGTTAGTCCACTCTTGGGTTCTGTGAGTCCGCTGCTGTTTTTTTCCTTCAGTTTTTCTTTGTTGTTATACTCAACACATGAGTGAAATCATTTGGTACTTGTCTTTCTCCACATGGCCTTTTTCACTGAGCATAATACCCTCCAGCTCCATCCACGTTGTTCAAATATTAGGATTTTTTTCTTCTTACGGCTGCTTACTGTACTTTTTAAACTAGATTTCTGTCTTCTCTTTTGTCTGTAGTTTCGCTATGTGCTTTCACCATTGCTCTCCTCGTTATTAGCAATAACTTTACGTTAATCAATATGTACCTATATCTATCTATCCATCTGTCTGTCTGTCTATCTATCTATCTATCTATCTTCCTATCATCTATCTATGATGTCTATCATCAATCTATGTACCTATCTATCTATCTTTCATCTGTCGTCTGTCTAGCTATCTATCTATGAATCAATCATCTTTCTGTCTGGCCATCTATCCTTATGTACAGAACAGTTAACAACATCGCCTTTGTCACTTCCCTACATTATGCTTCCAAAAATCTTTCAAGGTAACTAGGCTGTAGGAAGAGCACTCGGTTCACCGAGAGACTTGTAGGTCGAGTCAGCCACGTGTACCTACAAAACCAGTAAATGGTTGTGCAGGGACTTGAACCTGTGTCTGTATCCTCTATTATCTTCTCACTGGCTGACTCTATTTAGCCATATTCATTGACTAAGTGCTCCGTGAAGACCACAAGAATTGCTCCTCTGGGCCTGTTGTCCACTGAAAGAAAACTTGGTGCTTTGCTCACCACCATGTTTGAGGGACATCGGCGTGATCACCGCTGATAGGATGGAACGACAAATGAAAAGGAACACCAGTTGCTAGACAGGAGCAGTTGGGAGCAAAGAGTGTGTTGTGGAGTGATGTGTTTATTTCAGTGTCCAAACTTCCCTCTTTATATAGTTATTACTTCTTTACATTCATGAACTTCATAAAACCCACTGATCTCAAAGGTCCAGACGTATACTTTTACAGCAATTCAATTGTTGAGTTGAGAGAAAATGAGAAAGACATTCCTGTACCACTAAATCTATGGCTGGGCAATGCTGAAACCAAACAAAAAGAATTCACGTTGGCCAGATAGGGCTATTTTCTACTGACTGTCTCTGTAGACTCAAACAGAATCCATTCTAGGATTGTTTGTTTTTCAGTTTCACTGTGTTGGGTACCTGTACACACCCTTTCGGCTTTTAGATTGTCTGGGTCCTTGGATCTCAAGAGAGTCTCCTGTAAGGGAGCACGAAGGTGGTTTGAGTTTTCATCCCTTCTTTTAACCCTGTGTCATTTGTTTGGAGCACTCAAAGCCTGTCCTTTTATTCTGATGATTCAGAGCTGTGCCCTTATTGCACTTAAAAAATTGTTTTTGTTATCATTAATCTACAATCACGTGAAGAACATTATGTTTCCTAGACTATCCCCCTTCACCAAGTCCCTCCCAAAAACCTCTTACAGTTGCTGTCAGTTAGCAGAGATGGATGCTGTAGACCCGTTTATGAAGTACCCCCCCACACCCCATTACAGTCGCTGTCCTTCAACGTGTAGTAAGATGCTGTAGAATACCTACTTCTCTTCTCTGTGTTGTACAGCTCTCGCCATGCGACCCCTCCCTCACGCATTACACATGCTTATCCTAATCTCCCTTTTCTTTCTCCCCACCCTTATCCCTCCCTTCCCAACCACCCTTCTCAGTCTTTTTCCCTTTGGTAACTGTTACCCAACATTCGGGTTCTGTGAGTCTACTGCTGTTTTTTTTTTTCAGTGTTTCTTTGTTGTTATACTCCACACATGAGTGAAATCATTTTGTACTTGTCTATCTCCGCCTGGAATATTTCACTGAGCATACTACCGTCTCGCTCCATCCATGTCATTGCAAATGGTAGCATTTGTTTTCTTCTTATGGCTGCAAACGGCAGTTTTTAAACTGGACTTCATTCTTCCTTTTAGTTTGTAGTTTCGCTATGTGCTTTCATCATTGCTTTCCTGGTTATGAGCAATACCTTTGTGTTTGACGATATGTATCTATACTTATCTATCTGTCTGTATGTCTAACTATCTATCAATCAGTCATCTTTTTGTCTGAACATCTGTCCTTGTATGCAGAACAGTTAACAACATTGACTATGTCCCTTCACTACGTTATGCTTCCAAAAATCTTGCAAGATAACTAGGTCTTAAGGAGAGTCCTGGGTTCCCCGAGACACTTGCAGGTTGAGTCAGAAGTGTACCTACAAAACCAGGAAATGGTGGTGCAGGGACTTGTACTCGTGTCTCTGTCCTCTCTCCTCTTTTATCTCCTTCTCACTTGCTGACTGTATTTAGCCACATTCATTGACTAAGGGCTCCCTGAAGACCACAAGAATCCTTCCTATGGGCCTGATGTCGACAGAAAAGTAAACTTGCTGCTTGCTCACCACCATATTTGAGGAAAATCGGCGTGATAAACCCTGATAGGAGGGAGGGACAAATAAAAAGGAACACCACTTTCTAGACAGGAGCAGTTGGGATAAAAGAGTGTGTTGTGGAGTGAAGTGTTTATTTGAGTGTCCAAACTTCCCTCTTTATCTGGTTATTACTTCTTTACATTCGTGGACATCATAAACCCACTGATTTCAAAGGCCCAGACCCATATTATTACAGCAATTCAGTTGTTGAGTTGAGAGAAAATGAGAAGGATGTTGCTGCACCACTAAATCTATGTCTGGGCAATGCTGATACCAAACAGAAAGCATTCACAGTGGCCAGATAGGGCTATTTTCTACTGACTGTCTCTGGGGACACACACAGAATCCATTTGATTGATTGTTTTTTGGATTCAATTGTGTTTTGTACCTCTCAGCACCCCTACGGCTTGTAGTTTGTCTGCGTACTTGGATCTCAAGTGGGTCTCCTGTAAGAGAGCACGTAGGTGTTCTTGAGTTTTCATCCCTTCTTTTAACCCTGTGTCTTTTGTTTGGAGCACTCAAAGCCTGTCCTTTAACACTGATGATTCAGAGCTGTGCCCTTATTGCACTTTAAAATTCTTTTTTTTTTATCATTATTCTACAATCATATGAAGAACATTATGTTTACTACGATGCCCCCTTCACCAAGTCCGCCCCAAAACCTCTTACAGAATGTCTCCATCAGCATAGTTGGATGCTCTAGACTACTTCACCATGAACCCACACACACACCCCGTTACATTCGCTGTCCATCAGCGTGTAGTAAGATGTTGTAGAATCTCTACTTTTCTTCTCTGTGTTGTACAGCACTCCCCATGCCCAACCGACCGCATGCATTTCTCATGCTAATAATAATATCCCCTTTCTTTCTTCCTGCCCTTATCCCTCCCTTATCACCCACCCTGCCCAGTACATTTCCCTTTGGTATCTGTTAGTCCACTCTCGGGTTCTGTGATTCTGCTGCTGTTTTTTTCCATCAGTTTTTCTATGTTGTTGTACTCTACACATGAGTAAAATCATTTGGTACTTGTCTTTCTCCTCCTGGCCTATTTCACTGAGCATACTACCGTCTAACTCCATCCACATCATTGTAAATGGTAGGATTTGTTTTCTTCTTATGGCTGCTTACTGCACACTTTAAACTGGATTTCATTCTTCCTTTTTGTTTGTAGTATCACTATGAGTTTTCACCATTTATCTCCTGGTTATGAGCAATAGCTTTGTGTTAATCGATATGTATCTGTATCTATCTATCTATCTATCTATCTATCTATCTATCTATCTATCTATCTATCTGTCTGTCTGTCTGTCTACAACCTATCTACCTATGTAACTATCTGTCTATCTATCTATCTATCTATCTATCTATCTATCTATCTATCTATCTATCTATCTATCTATCTATCTAACTATCTGTCTGTCTGTCTGTCTATCTGTCTATCTATTTGTCTATCAATCTATCTATTTATCTGTCTATATACCTATATTTCCTAATATCTTTCTATCTACCTACCTACCTATCTATCTATCTATCTTTCTATCTATCTATCTATCTATCTATCTATCTATCTATCTATCTATCTATCTATCTATCTATCTATCTATCTGCCTATCTTTCATGACTATCATCTATCTATCAATCATCTGTCATCTATGTATCTATGAATCTACCATCTTTTTGTGTGCCCATCTATTCTTATGTACAGAACAGTTAACAACATAGCGTATGTCACTTTCCAACATTATGCTTCCAAAAACAGTGCAAGATGAGTAGGCTGTATTGAGAGCACTGGGTTCACTGAGACAATTGCAGGTCGAGTCAGCATCGTGTCCTTACAAAACCAGTAAATGGTGGTGCAGGGACTTGAACCCATCTCTCTGTCATCTGTCCTCTTTTCCCTCCTTCTCGATTGCTGACTGTATTTAGCCACATTCATTGACTAAGTGCTACCTTAAGATCACAAGTTTCATTCCTCTGGGATCTTGTAGACAGTAAAGTATACTTGGTGCTTTGCTTACCACCATGTTTGAGGGACATCGGCGTGATCACCGCTGATAGGAGGAGGGTCAAATAAAAAGAACACCTATGTCTAGACAGGAGCATTTGGGAGCAAAGAGAGTGTTGTGGAGTTACGTGTTTGTTTGAGTGTCCAAACTTCACACTTTAGGGGGTTATTACTTCTTTACATTTGTGAACATCATAAAACACACTGATTTCAGAAGCCCAGACTCATATTATTACAGCAATTCAGTTGTTGAGGTGAGAAAAAATGAGAAGGACTTTGCTAAACCACTAAATCAATGGCTGGGCACTGCTGAAACCAATCAAAAAGAATTCACGGTGGCTAGATAGGGCTATTTTCTACTGGCTGTCTGTGGGGACTCAAACAGAATCCATTTGTTTGTTTGTTTGTTTGTTTCTCAGTTTCACTTGTGTAGGGTACCCGTTCCCGCCCCTTCAGCTTGTGGTTTGTGTCCTTGGATCTCAAGTGAGTATCCAGTAAGGGAGCACGTACGTGGTCTTGTGTTTTCATCCCTTATTCTAACCCTGTGTGTTTTGATTGGAGCACTCAAAGAATGTCCGTTTATTCTGATGATTCAGCGCTGTTCCCTTATTGCACTTAAAATTTTTTTTTGTTATCATTAATCTACAATCACCTGAAGAAATTTACGGTTACTAGGCTTCCCATTCAACATTCCGCATCTAAAACCAACTACAGTCGCTGCCCATCAGCATGTAGTAAGATGGTGTATTATCCCTACTGCCCTGTCTGTGTTGTACAGTCCTCCCCATGCTACTCCCACCACACACATTATACACACTGATACTAATGCCCCCTTTATTTCTCCCCACCCTTATCCCTCCTTCTCACCCAACCTGCCCAGTCCCTTTCCCTTTAGTAACTGTTTGCAAACTCGCGGGTTCTGTGAGTCTGCTGCTATTTTTTTCTTCAGATTTTCTTGGTTGTTATACTCCACACATGAGTGAAATCATTAGGTTCTTTTCTTTCTCCACCTGGCCTATTTCACTGAGCATAATACCCACTAGCTCCATCCACGTTGTTGCAAATGGTAGGATTTGTTTTCTTCTTATTGCTGATTACTGCACTTTTTAAACTGGATTTCTGTCTTCTCTTTTGTCTGTAGTTTCGCTATGTGATTTCACCATTGCTCTCCTTGTTATGAGCAATAGCTTTGTTTTAATCAAAATGTACTTTTATCTATCTATCTGTCTGTCTATCCATCTATCTATCTGTCTATCAATCAGTCAATCATCTTTTTGTTTGCCCATCTGTCCTTTTGTACAAAACAGTTAACAAGATAACCTGTGTCACTTCCTTACATTGTGCTTCCAAAAATCTTTCAAGCTAACTAGTCTGCAGGTAAAGCACTGGGTTCACCGAGACATTTGCAGGTAGAGTCAGCCGCATATTCCTACTAAACCAGGAAATTTTGCTGCAGGGACTTGAACCCGTGTCTCTCTCCTCTCTCCTCTTTTATCTACTTCTCACTTGCTGACGGTATGTAGTCACATTCATTGACTAAGGGCTCCCTGAAGACCACAAGTATCCTTCCTCTGGGCCTGTTTTCGACAGAAAAGTAAACTTGTTGCTTTGCTCATAACCGTGTTTGAGGGACATCGGCGTGATCACCACTGATAGGATGGAACAACAAATGAAAAGGAACACCAATTTCTAGACAGGAGCAGTTGGGTGCAAAGAGTGTGTTGTGGGGTTACGTGTTTATTTGAGTGTCCAAACTTCCCTCTTTATCTGGATATTGTTTCTTTACATTAATGAACATCATAAAACCCACTGATTTCAAAGGCCCAGATGCTTATTTTTTCACCAATTCAGTTGTTGAGGTGAGAGAAAATAAGAAGGACGTTGCTGTACCACTAAATCTATGACTGGGCAGTGCTAAAACCAAACAAAAAGAATTCACGGTGGCTTGATAGGGCTATTTCCTACTGACTATCTCTGGAGACACAAAGAGAATCCATTTGTTCGATTGTTTGTTTTTCAGTTTCACTTGTGTTGAGTACCTGTTCCCACCACTTCGACATGTAGTTTGTCTGTGTCCTTGCATCTCAAGGGAGTTTCCTGTGAGGGATCACGTAGGTGGTTTTGAATATTCATCCCTACTTTTAACCCTGTGTCTTTTGTTTGGAGCACTCAAAGCCTGTTTCATTTTATTCTGATGATTCAGAGCTGGGCCCTTATTGCACTTAAAAAATTTTTTTATTATCATTAATCTACAATCACGTGAAGAACATTATGTTTACTTGGCTCCCCCCTTCACCAAGGCACCCTTTGAAACTTCTTACAGATGCTGTCAATCAGCGGAGTTGGATGCTCTAGACCCCTTCACCATGAACCACCCCACACACAGCATTACAGTCGCAGTCCATTAGCGTGTAGTAAGATGCTGTAGAAACTTTACTTGTCTTCTCTGTGTTGTACAGCCCTATCCAAGCCCACCCGACCCCAAGCTTTATACATGCTAATCCTAATCTCCCATTTCTTTCTCCACACCCTCATCCTTCCCTTCCCAACCACCCTGCCCAGTCCCTTTCCCTTTGGTAACTGTTAGTCCGCTTTTGGGTTCTGTGAGTATGCTGCTGTTTTTTGCCTTCAGAGTTTATTTGTTGTTATACTCCACACACGAGTGAAATCATTTGGTACTTGTCTTTCTCCACCTGGCATATTTCACTTAGCATAATACCATCTTGCTCCATCCACATCATTGCAAATGGTAGGATTTGTTTTCCTCTTATGACTGCTTACGGCAGTTTTTAAACTGGACTTAATTCTAACTGTCTGTTTGTAGTTTCGCTATGTGCTTTCACCATTGAACTCCTGTTTATGAGCAATAGCTTTATGTTAATCGATATGTATCTGAATCTATCTATCTGTCTGTCTGTCTATCTATCTATCAATCTCTCTATCCTTCTATCTTTCTTTCTTTCTATCTATCTCTCTATCTCTCTATCTATCCTTCTATCTATCTATCTATCTATCTATCTATCTATCTATCTATCTATATCTATCTATCTATCTATCTATCTATCTATCTATCTATCTATCTATCTATCTATCTATCTATCTATCTATCTATCTATCTATCTTCCTGTCATCTATCTATCATGTCTATCGTCTATCTATCATCTGTCATCTATCTATCTATTTCTGAATCAATCATCTTTGTTTCTTCCCATCTATCCTTATGTACAGAACAGTTAACAACATCGCCTATGTCACTTCCCTACATTATGCTTCCAAAAATCCTGCAAGGTAACTAGGCCGTAGGGAGAGCACTGGGTTCATTGAGACTCTTGCAGGTCTAGTCAGCCGCGTGTGCTTACAAAACCTGTTAATGTTGGTGCAGGGACTGGCACCCATATCTCTGTCCTCTATCCTCTTTTACCTGCTTCTGTCTTCAAGACAGTATTCAGCCACTTTCATGGAATAAGTGCTCCCCGAAGACCACAAGTATCCTTCCTCTGGGCCTGTTGAAGACAGAAAAATATACTTGATGCTTTGCTATCCACCGAGTTTGAGGGACATCGACGTGAGCTCCGCTGATAGGAGGAGGGACAAATAAAAAGGAACACCTATTTCTAGACAGGAGCATTTGGCAGCAATGACAGTGTTGTGGTGTTACATGTTTGAGTGTCCAAACTTCCCTCTTTAGGTGGTTATTGCTTCTTTACATTCAAGAACACCATAAAACCCACTGATTTCAAAAGCCAAGACGCATATTATTACAGCAATTCAGTTGTTGAGGTGAGAAAACATGAGAAGGATGTTGCGGAACCACTAAATGTATGGTTGGGCACAGCTGAAACCAAACAAAAAGAATTCACGGTGCCTAGATAGGGCTATTTTCTACTGGCTGTCTCTGGGGACTCAAACAGAATCCATTTGTTTGTTTGTTTCTCAGTTTCACTTGGGTAGGGTCCCTGTACCTGCCCATTCTGCTTGTAGTTTGTCTGTGTCCTTGGATCCCAAGTGAATCTCGAGAATGGGAGCACGTAGATGATCTTGAGTTTTCATCCCTTCCTCTATCCCTGTGTCTTTTGATTTTAGAACTCAGAGCCTGTCCTTTTATTCTGACAATTGAGAGGTGTGTCATTATTGCACTTACAAAAATTTTTTTGTTATCATCAATCTACAATCACGCGAAGATCATTATGATCACCAAGTACACAAAGTCCCCCCCAAAAGCCCTGTTACAGTAACAGTCCATCAGCGTAGTTGGATGCTGTACACCCCTTCACCATTTCACCCCACACACACCCCATTACAGTCGCTGTCCATAGGCGTGTAGTAAGATGTTGTAGAAATAGTACTTCTCTTTTGTGTTGTACAGCCCTACCTATGCTCCCCCCACCCCAGACATTATAAATGCTAATCCTAATGCCCCCTTTCTTTCTGCCCACCCTTTTCCCTACCTTCCCACCCTACCTGCCCAGTCCCTTTCCCTTTGGTAACTGTTAGTCCACTGTCAGGTTCTGTTAGTCTGCTGCTGTTATTTTCCTTCAGTTTTTCTTTGTTGTTATACCCCACAAATGAATGAAATCATTTGGTACTTGTCTTTCTCCACCTGTCCTATTTCACTGAGCACAATACCCTCTAGTCCATCCACGTTATTGCAAATGATAGGATTTGTTTTCTTTTATATCTGCTTAGTGCACTTTTTAAACTTGATTTCATTCTTCTCTTTTGTTTGTAGTTTCGCTATGTGCTTTCACCATTGCTTTCCTGGTTATGAGCAATAGATTTGTGTTAATCGATATGTACTTATATCTATCTGTCTGTCTATCTATATACCTATCTATCTATCTATCTATCGATCAATCATCTTTTTCTCTCCCCATCTGTCCTTGTGTACAGAACAGTTAAGTACATAGCCTAAGTCACATCCCTACATTATGCTTCGAATAATCTTGCAAGGTAACTAGGCCGTATTGAGAGCACTCGGTTCGCCAAGGCACTTGAAGGTCAAGTCAGCCTTGTGAACCCACAAAACCAGGAAATTGTGGTGCAGGGACTTGAATCCGCGTATCCATCCTCTGTCCTCTTTCATCTCCTTCTAACTTGCTGTCTGTATTTAGCCAAATTCATTGACGAAGTGCTCACTGAAGAACACAAGTATCATTCCTCTGGGCGTCTTGTTGAAAGAAAAGTAAACTTGTTGCTTTACTCACCACCATGTTGAAGGACATCAGCGAGATCACTGCCAATAGGACGGAGGGTCAAATTAAAAGGAACACCAATTTCTAGACAGGAGCAGTTGGGAGCTAAGAGTGTATTGTGGAGTGACGTGTTTATTTGAGTGTCCAAGCTTACCTCTTTAGCTGGTTATTATATCTTCACATTCCTGAACATCATAAAACCCACTGATTTCAAAGGCCCAGATGCTTATTATTACAGCAACTCAGTTGTTGAGGTGAGATAAAATGAGAAGTATTTTGCTGCACCACTAAATCTATGGCTGGGAACTGCTGATACCAAACAAAAAGAATTCACGGTGACCAGAGAGGGCTATTTTCTGCTGACTGTCTCTGGGGACTCAAATAGAATCCATTTGTTTGATTGTTTGTTTTTCAGTTTCACTCGTGTATGGTACTTGTCCACACACCTTCTTCTTGTAGATTGTCTGTGTCTTTGGATCTCAAGTGAGTCTCCTGTAAGTAAGCACGTAGGTGTGTTGAGTTTTCATCCCTTCTTTTAACCCCGTGTCTCTTGTTTGCAGCACTCATTGCCTGATCTTTTATTCTGATGATTCAGAACTGTGCACTTATTGCACTTAAAGAATTTTTTTATCATTAATCTACAATCACGTGAAGAACATTATGTTTACTATGCACCCCACTTCAGCAAGTCCCCCCGAAAAACCTCTTCAGACCCTGTCAATCAGCGTAGTTGGATGCTGTAGACCCCTTCACCATGTCACCCCCCTTAGACCCCGTTACAGTCGCTGTCCATCAGTGAGTTGTAAGATGCTATATGATCTGTACTAGTCTTCTATGTGTTGTACAGTACTCCCCATGCACAAACGATCCCACGCATTATACATGCAAATCCCAATTACCACTATTCTTTCTCCCCACACTTATCCCTCCCTTCAGACTCACCTTGCCTAGTCCTTTATCCTTTGGTAACTTTTACTGAACTCTCGGGTTCTGTGAGACTGCTGCTGTTTTTTTCCTTCAGTTTTTTCTTTGTTTTTATACTACACACATGAGTGAAATCACTTGGTTCTTGTCTATCTCCGCCTAGCCTACTTCTCAGAACATACTACTGTCTAGCTCCATGCACGTCATTGCAAACGGTAGTATTTGTTTTCTTCTTAAGGCTGCTTACTGCAATTTTAAACTGGATTTCATTCTTCCTTTTTGTTGTAGTTTAGCTATGTTTTTCATCATTCAACTCCTGTTTATGAACAATAGCTTTCTGTCAATCGATATGTATCTGTATCTATCTATCTAATGGTCTGTCTGTCTATCTATGTATCTATGGATCTATCTATCTATCTGTCTTCCTATCATCTATCTATGATGTCTGTCATCTTTCAATCTATGTACCTATCTATCTATCTTTCATCTGTCATCTCTCTACCTACCTATGTATGAATTAATCTTTTTTTTTGCGTCCCATCTATCCTTATGTACAGAACAGTTAACATCATACCCTATGTCTCTTCCCTACATAATGCTTCCAGAAATCTTTCAAGTTAACTAAGCCATAAGTAGAGCACTGAGTTCACCGATACACTTTCAGGTAGTGTCAGCCGCGTGTGCTTACAAAACCAGTAAATGAAGGTGAAAGGACTTGAACCCATATCTCTGTCCTCTGTCCTCTTATACTTCCTGCTCGCTTGGTGACTTTATTTAGCCACATTCAGTGAGTAAGTGATCCCTGAAGACCACAAGTATCCTTTGTCTGGTCCGGTTGTCGACAGAAAAGTGTACTTGGTTTTTTGCACACCACCATGTTTGAGGGACATCGGCGTGATCACTGCTGATAGGTGCAGGGACAAATATAAAGGAACACCTATTTCTGGACAGGAGCAGTTGGGAACAAAGAGTGTGTTGTGGAGTGAAGTGTTTACTTGAGGGTCCAAACTTCCCTCCTTAGGTGGCTATTACTTCTTCACATTCGTGAACATCATAAAAAGCAATGATTTTAAAAGCCCAGACGCATATTGTTACAGCAGTTCATTTGTTGAGGTGAGAGGAAATGAGAAGGAACTTGCTGCACCACTAAATATATGCCTGAGCACTGCTGAAATCAAACAAAAAGAATTCACGGTGGCTAGATAGGGCTATTTTCTACTGACTCTCTCTGGGGACTCAAACAGGATCCATTTGTTTGTTTGTTTCTCAGTTTCACTTGTATAGGTTACCTGTCCCCGCCCCTTCAGCTTGTAGTTTGACTGTGTCCTTGGATCTCAAGTGAGTCTCCAGTAAGGGAGCACGTAGATGGTCTTGAGTTTTCATCAGTTCTTCTAACCCTGTGTCTTTCGATTGGAGCACTCAAAGCCTGTACTTTTATTCTGATATTTGAGAGCTGTGCTCTTACTGCACTTTGAAATTTTTTTTGTTCTCATTAATATACAATCACATACAGAACATTATGTTGTCCAGTCTACCCCCTTCACCATGTCCCCCCCAAATCCCAGTTTCAGTCGCTGTCCGTCAGCATGTACTAAGATGCTGTAGAATCACTACATGTCTTATCTGTGTTGTACAGCCCTACCCATGACCTTCCACCCTTCATATATACCTGCTAATCCTAATGCCCCCATTCTTTTTCCCCGCCCTTAGTACTCCCTTCCCACAAACTCTCCCCTGTCCCTTTCTCTTTGGTAACTGTTAGTCCACTCTCAGGTTCTGTGAGTCTGCTGCTGTCTTTTCCTTCAGTTTTTCTTTGTTATCATACTCCACACATGAATGAAATCATTTGTTACATGTATTTCTCCGCCTGGCCTATTTGACTGAGCCTAATACCCTCTTCCTCCATCCACGTTATTGCAAATGATAGGATTGTTTTCTTCTTATGGCTGCTTACTGCACTTTTTAAATTGTATTTCATTGTTCTTTTTTGTTTGTAGTTTCGCTATGTGCTTTCACCATTACTCTCCTGGTAATGAGCAGTAGCTTTGTGTTAATCGATATGTACCTATATATATCTATCTGTCTGTCTATCAATTTATCAATCAATCGAACAATCATCTTTTTGTCTGCCCATCTGTCCTTGTGTACAGAATAGTTACCATATATCCTATATCGCTTTCCTACTCGATGCTTCCAAAAATCCTGCAAAGTATCTAGGCTGTAGGGAGAGCACTGGATTCACCGAGACACTTGCTGGTCGAGTCGGTCGCGTGTAGCTACAAAACCTGGAAATGGTTGTGCTGGGACTTGAACCCGTTTCTCTATCCTCGGTCCTCTTTCATCTCCTTCTAACTTGCTGTCTGTATTTAGCCACAATCATGGACTAAGTGCTCCCTGAAGATCACAAGTATCATTCCTCTGGGCCTGTTGTCGACGGTAAAGTAAACTTGTTGCTTTTCTCACCACCATGTTTGAAGGACATCAGCGTGATCACCGCTGATAGGATGGAGGGACAAATAGAAAGGAACACCAATTTCTAGACAGGAGCAGTTGGCAGCTAAGAGTGTATTGTGGAGTGACGTGTTTATTTGAGTGTCCAAACTTCCCTCTTTAGGTGGTTATTAGATCTTCACATTCGTGAACATCATAAAACCCACAGATTTCAAAGGCCCAGATGCTTATTATTACAGCAACTAGGTTGTTCAGTTGAGATAAAATGAGAAGTATGTTGCTGCACCACTAAATCTATGGCTGGGAACTGCTGATACCAAACAAAAAGAATTCACGGTGGCCAGAGAGGGCTATTTTCTTCTGACTGTCTCAGGGGACTCAAACAGAATCCATTTCTTTGATTGTTTGTTTTTCAGTTTCACTCGTGTATGGTACTTGTCCACACACCTTCTTCTTGTAGATTGTCTGTGTCCTTGGATCTCAAGTGTGTCTCCTGTAAGTAAGCACATAGGTGTCTTGATTTTTCATCCCTTCTTTTAACCCTGTTTCTTTTGTTTGCAGCACTCAGTGCCTGACCTTTTATTCTGATGATTCAGAACTCTGCACTTATTGCACTTAAAGAATTTTTTTATCATTAATCTACAATCACGTGAAGAACTTTATGTATACTATGCGCCCCACTTCAACCAATTCCCCCTGAAAAACCTCTTCAGTCCCTGTCGATCAGCTTAGTTGTATGCTGTAGACCCCTTCACCATTTCCCCCCCCACGGACCCCATTACAGTCGCTATCCATCAGTGAGTAGTAAGATGCTATATGATCTGTACTAGTCTTCTCTGTGTTGTACAATACTCCCATGCTCACCCGACCCCACGCATTATACATGCTAATCATAATGCCCCCATTCTTCCTCCCCACACTTATCCCTCCCTTCAGTCCCACCCTGCCCAGTCCTTTTTCCTTTGGTAATTTTTACTGAACTCTCGGGTTCTGTGAGACAGCTGCTGTTTATTTCCTTCAGTTTTTCTTTGTTGTTATACTGCACACTTGAGTGAAATCACTTTGTACTTGTCTTTCTCCGCCTGGCCTATTTCTCTGAACATACTACCGTCTAGCTCCATGCACGTCATCTCAAACGGTAGTAATTGTTTTCTTATTAAGGCTGCTTACTTCACATTTTAAACTGGATTTCATTCTTCCTTTTTGTTTGCATTTTAGCTATGTTGTTCACTATTCAACTCCTGTTTATGAACAATAGCTTTGTGTCAATTGATATGTATCTGTATCTATCTATCTAACGGTCTGTCTATGTATGTATGTATGTATGTTTGTATATATGTATGTATGTATGTATCTATGGATCTATCTATCTATCTATCTATCTATCTATCTATCTATCTATCTTCCTATCATGTATCTACAATGTCTTTCATCTATCAATCTATATACCTATCTATCTAACTTTCATCTGTCTTCTGTCTACCTATCTATCTATGAATCAATCATCTTTTTGTCTGCCCATCTATCCTTCTGTACAGAACAGTTAACAACATAGCCTATGTCTCTTCCCTACATTATGCTACCAGAAATCTTGCAAGGTAACTAAGCCATAAGGAGAGCACTGTGTTCACCGATACACTTTCAGGTAGAGTCAGCCGCGTGTGCTTACAAAAGCAGTAAATGGAAGTGAAAGGACTTGAACCCGTTTCTCTGTCCTCTGTCCTCTTATAATTCCAGCTCGCTTGGTGACTTTATTTAGCCACATTCAGTGAGTAAGTGATCCCTGAACACCACAAGTATCCTTCGTCTGGGCCTGTTGTCGACAGAAAACTTTAGTTGGTTGTTTGCACACCACCATGTTTGAGGGACATCGGCGTGATCACTGCTGATAGGTGGAGGGACAAATATAAAGGAACACCTATTTCTGGACAGGAGCAGTTGGGAACAAAGTGTGTGTTGTGGAGTGAAGTGTTTATGTGAGGGTCCAAACTTCCCTCTTTAGGTGGTTATTACTTCTTTACACTCGTGAACATCATAAAAAGGAATTATTTTAGAAGCCCAGATGCATATTAATACAGCAATTCATTTGTTGAGGTGAGAGGAAATGAGAAGGAACTTGCTGCAAAACTAAATCAATGCCTGAGCACTGCTGAAACCAAACAAAAAGAATTCACGGTGGCAAATTGAGCTATTTTCTACTGACTCTCTCTGGGAACTCAAACAGAATCCATTTATTTGTTTGTTTCTCAGTTTTACTTGTAAAGGGTCCCTGTCCCGGCCCCTTCGGCTTGTAATTTTTCTGTGTCCTTGGATCTCAAGTGACTCTCCTTTAAGGGAGCCCTTAAATGATCTTGACTGTAAGATAACTTTGTTTAGTCTGATGCTTCCCTATCTACCTACCGACCTATCTCTTTATCTATCTTTGTAATGTATCTACCTGTCTACCTATCTGTCATCTGTCTATGTTTTACATCTATCTACTGTCATCTGTGTGTCAGTCTAATTATTCTATCATCTATATGTGTGCATGTCAATCCTGTCTATGTATCTGTCATCTGTCTATGCATCTGTTTTCTCACTTTTGTCATCGATCTGTCACTAGGTGCACTTTGATCCCTCTGTGTCCTTCTCAGTCTCAATTCCTTGTGTTTTTTTTATGTGAGTTAGCTGTGTGTTTGTGTATTGAGAGGAGTGGCCTTGGGTGAGAACTTCTCCTGTCTAGGTGGCACGAGTCTGCTGGGTGTGGAAGGTTTGTTTGACGTGCTGGGCTCTTGAACCTGTGCAGGCCAAGGCCATCCGGACTTCTGTCCCTGGGCCTTTCCTGCTCTGACGACTGCGTGATCTGTGAGGCATATCTGAAGCCCCACGCAGGGAGCACCCTGGCTGTCCTGCGGAGTCCGAGGCAGGTGCATGCCCAGTTGTAGGTCTTTTTGCCTGTGCACCAATGTTACCTAGGCCGCCCTGCTTGTTGGTCCATCTCAAGAGAGCATGTGTGTAATCACTGGTTAAGGGAACTGACCTTTGGTGACACGCGGGACACTTGTGCTCCAGTGGTACATGGGCTTGCTGATGGGACAGGCCAGGTAGCTTGTGGGGAAACTGCTCCCCTCTGCTGTCAAGGTGGGGTAGGAGTTTCAGTGCATTTAGGCATTTAGATGTGAGAGAGGTCTATCTGAAATGGAATACTAGCGTTGAGAGCTATGTTTCCATTCGTATGAAAAGTGCGCTGAGTATAAAGTGTTGGGTGATGGTGGCAGGAATTCTAGGAATGTTTATGTCCCTGCACTTATTTATTTTCTGTTAAGGGAGGTGATTCTGAAGTAACTGTTTACTCACAGATGAAGGTGTTGCATAAGTTCATCCCACGTCATCCATGGTGTGATGAAGTGGTGTAGTAGAATTAAAGCCTGTACACGTTGTCCTGATACATAGGGGACACACCAAAGGCGCTCTTTGCTGCTCTCCTATCCTGGCTTGTTACCATAACTAACTTGATGGTTCAGAGTGGTCCCAGCAATATTTCCAGAAATATCTTTCTAAAATTGCATAGAAACACTTGGCAAAGATATCCCCAGAGGCTAGTGGAAAATTTTATTCTTTCTGGTCAGTGTTTGAAAGATGTTTGCCCTATCCTGCATTCCTTTGTTTCTTTTGCATCTCCTGTGGTTGTAGTCCAATAGGTGCAGTGGTGTACACACACACACGCACACGCACAGACACACACACACGGCTGAGAGTTAACGGAGACCCCAGTTAGCGGAAACTGCAGCCGACACTTTAAAAAAGAAACGTGCAAAAGTTGTGCTCCTGGTGTTCCCCCCATACGGAGCAGACTTCAAAGTGCGGAGGTGGTTGGACACAGATACCTGTGCAGACAGCTAAGCACATAAATCTATGCATATTCTCTCTCCATCCATCGTTTAAGTGCATCTCTGTTTACCTACATATCTATGTTTGTCTACTCAAGCTGATAACCAGAGTGTCATTGAGTGGGTGTTTCATCCATAGATACTGATTTCTCGCTATTCTGGAAGCAGAAGTCCTAGACCAAGGCAGTTCAGTTCCTGGTGATGTCCCTTCTTCCTACTTGCATATGTCCGCATCCCTGCTGTGTTCTCACAGGGTCGAGGGGAAAGCTCTGCCCTCTGTTCCTCTTAATAGCACTGATTGCATAATGGCAGCTCCACCCACACCTTCATGATATCTTCCAAACCCATTTACCTCCAAAGGCCCCACCTCCCAATACTATGACAGTGGGGGTTAGGGCTTCAACCCTGTCTCTATTCAAATATGAACTTGTGTGTGTGTATGTGTCTGTGTGTGTGTGTGTGTGTGTGTGTGTGTGTGTGTGTGTGTGTGTGTGGTGGCGGTGGGGGTTTAGAGGAGTGGAAGATGGTGAGGTGAGGGCTCAAAAATTCATTTCTTAACTGTATCTATCTATCATCTGTCTGTCTAATCTAACCTCCCTATATCATCTATTCTGTCTAGTCTATCATCTGTCATCTAAATATATCTTATTTATCTGTCATCTCTGTCAATCTATTCGTCTAATCTATGAATATCTATCATCTATCTAATACATCTATTTCTTTTTTTTTGTAGATATTTACTTTTTATTGAAGGGTAGTTGACACACAGTATTACATTACATTATTTTCAGGTGTACAACATAGTGATTTAACATATATATCCATGATAATTCTAGGTACCAGCTATCACCATACCAAGTTATTACAAAATTTTGACTCTATTCCTTATGCTATATATTACATCCCGGTTACTTTTTTATTTTAAAATTGCAAGTGTGTACATTTTCTTTGGTTTGTTTGTGAGGGCATCTCTCTTATTTATAGATCAAATGGTTGTTAACAACAGTAAAATTCTGTGTAGGGTAATCAATGCTCAATGCACAATCATTAATCCACCCCAAGCCTAATTTTCTTCAGTCTCCAATCTTCTGAGGCATAACAAACAAGTTCTTACATGGAGAACAAATTCTTACATAGTGAATAAGTTACATGGTGAACAGTACAAGGGCAGTCATCACAGAAACTTTCGGTTGTGCTCATGCATTATGATCTATAAACAGTCAGTTCATATATGAATACTCATTTGATATTTACACTTGATTTATATGTGAATACCACATTTCTCTCTTTATTATTATTATTTGTAATAAAATGCTGAAGTGGTAGGTACATACAAGATTAAGGTAGAAAACATAGTTTAGTGTTGTAAGAGAGCAAATATAGATGAACAGGTGTGTGCCTGAAGACTATGTGTTAATCAAAGCTAGACAAGGGCAATAAAACATCCACGTATGGAGAAGATTTCTCTCAGAACAGGGGGGTGAGGTTCTAAGCCTCACCTCTGTTGATCTCCAATTTGTCACCTGATGACCCCCTGCGACTGTGCCTGTCTAAGGTTGTTCCTCCCTTGAGGAATCTTACCCGTCTCTGGCTAACCAGTCACCTTCTGGAGCCGTACAGGGAAATGTAAATTGGTAAGTGAGAGAGAAGCCTTATTGTTTGAAATGGTTAGCTTCTTATTTCTTTGCATATTTATGCCCTGTAGCTTCTAAGATCAGCATTTGTCTTGAGGTATCTTTAAGACTTGGAAGAATTATGATACTAGGTAACTTTGATATGAGGCATGAATTCTATTTAAGGGTTGTAATTAGGAAGGAAGAAGAAAAGCTATAGAAGTAGCAGGCGGAAGAAAACCTGGGAAGATTGATTATTTCCTGGACATATCTTCTTGTAGAGTAATTTCAGCATGTATAGGTTTTAAGCTGATTCTTAAATTGTGCACACACATTAACATAATAGGAGGATAGTTACATAACCAAAGCATACCTGTAATTACAAGCCACCTCCAGTGAAACTAAGAAAACCAGTTAGTCACCTTAGGCATTTGTGAAAACTTATCTGTGATATGGCGGATATTGTCCAACTGAACTTGAACAGTCTGAGAGAAATCAGACAAATTAAAACAACCCATTCCTGGGGAATGTTCACATCCCTTATGTTCTTTTAACAGTAAATAGTCTGTCGTCGTAAGATTTTGGAGTACTACAATTTGCACTTCTAATTCTTGGTTGAGTTCCAACAGTATAGATCCAGTCAAATTTGTTGTTTTACTGTATGCACAGGCCAGCTTAGATATCTCCTTCTTCATTCCCATGGCAAATCCAGGAACTGGTGGGATGAGGGCATCTACAGCTGTAGCATCGCGTTGATCTTTATTTGGTTTTTTTGATGATCATCTTCTGGTATGAGTCTTCCAGAGAGTGCTGATGTTGGAAGTTCTTTTTCATATCGTATCTTAGTTCATTTTCAGGTTAGACCAATTAGGCCTTGATCCTCTTTATAAACACAAACAGACCTCTTGACTACACTTTTATATTCCCTTTATACACTTTTGTAGAACTCATTGGATGTTACCACACAGGAACTGCCTTTTTTTCTTTTTTTTTTGGTATCACTAATCTACACTTACATGACGAACACTTTGTTTACTATCGCTTACCCCTATACCAGGTCCCCCCTATATTCCCCTTTATAGTCACTGTCCATCAGCATAGCAAAATGTTATAGAATCACAACTTGCCTTCTCTGTGTTGTGCAGTCCTCCCCTTTCTCCCTCCACCCTATGGATGCTAATCTTAATACCCCCTTTTTCTCCCCCCCTTATCCTCCCTACAAACCCATCCTCCCCAGTCCCTTTTCCATTGGTACTTGTTAGACCATTCTTGAGTTCTGTGATTATGCTGCTGTTTTGTTCCTTCAGTTTTTCCTTTGTTATTATACTCCACAGATGAGTGAAATCAGTTGGTATTTCTCTTTCTCTGCTTGGCTTATTTCACTGAGCGTAATACCGTGCAGCTCCATCCATGTTGCTCTCAATGGTAGGATTTGCCATTTTCTTATGGCTGAGTAGTATTCCATTGTATATATGTACCACATCTTCTTTCTCCATTCATCTATCGATGGACATTTAGGTTGCTTCCAATTATTGGCTATTGTAAACAGTGCTGCGATAAACATAGGGGTGCATTGGTCTTTCTCATACTTTATTGCTGCATTCTTAGTTTAAATTCCTTGGAGTGCAATCCCTGTGTCAAATGGTATGCCTGTTTTGAGCATTTTGATGTACCTCCATACTGCTTTCCACAATGGTTGAACTAATTTACATTCCCTCCAGCAGTGTAGGAGGGTTCCCCTTTCTCCACAGCCTTGCCAACGTTTGTTGTTGTTTGTACTTTGGATGGCAGCCATCCTTACTTGTGTGAGGTGATACCTCACTGTAGTTTTAATTTGCATTTCTCTGATAATTAGTGATGTGGAGCATCTTTCCATGTGTCTGTTGGCCATCTGTATTTCTTTTTGAGAACCGTCTGTTCGGTTCCTCTGCCCATTTTTTAATTCGATTATTTTTTTTTTTGTTTGTTGAGGTGTGTGAGCTCTTTATATATTCTTTACATCAAGCCTTTACTGCATGTGTCATTTTCAAATATATTCTCCGATACTGTAGGGTTCCTTTTTGTTCTACTGATGATGTCTTTTGCCGTTCAGAAGTTTTCAGCTTAATATAGTCCCACTTGTTCATTTTTGCTGTTCTTTCCTTACGCGGGGATATATGTTGAAGAAGAGGTCACTCATGTTTACGTCTAAGAGGTTTTTGCCTCTGTTTTCTTCCAAGAGTTTAATGGTTTCATGACTTACATTCAGGTCTTTGATCCATTTTGAGTTTACTTTTGTATATGGGGTTAGACGATGGTCCAGTTTCATTCTCCTACATGTAGCTGTCCAGTTTTGCCAGCACCATCTGTTGAAGAGACTGTCATTTCACTATTGTATGTCCATGGCTTCTTTATCAAATATTAATTGACCATATATATTTGGGTTAATGTCTGGAGTCTTTAGTCTGTTCCACTGCTCTGTGGCTCTGTTCTTGTGACAGTACCAAATTATCTTGATTACTATGGCTTTATAATAGAGCTTGAAGATGGGGAGTGAGAACCCCCCTACTTTATTCTTCTTTCTCAGGATTGCTTTGACTATTCGGGGTCTTTGGTGTTTCCATATGAATTTTTGAATTATTTGTTCCAGTTCATTGAAGAATGTTGCTGGTAGTTTCATAGGGATTGCATCAAATCTGTATATTGCTTTGGGAAGGATGGCCATTTTGATGATATTAATTCTTCCTAGCCTCGAGCATGGGGTGAGTTTCCATTTGTTAGTGTCCCCTTTAATTTCTCTTAAGACTGACTTGTATTCTTCAGAGTATATGTCTTCCACTTCTTTTGTTTGGTTTAGTCCGAGGTATTTTATTTTTTTTTGATGCAATTGTGAAAGGAGTTGTTTTAATGATTTCTCTTTCTGTTGGTTCATTGTTAGTGTATAGGAAAGCCACAGATTTCTGTGTGTTGATTTTGTATCCTGCAAATTTGCTGTATTCTGATATCATTTCTAGTAGTTTTTGGTTGAAGTCTTTAGGGTTTTTTATGTACAGTGTCATGTCATTGGCAAATAGTAACAGTTTAACTTCTTCTTTACCAATGTGGATTCCTTGTATTTATTTGTTTTGTCTGATTGCCATGACTAGGACCTCCAGTACGATGTTAAAAAACAGTGGGGAGAGTGGGCATCCCTGTCTAGTTCCCGATCTCAGAGGAAATGCTTTCATCTTCTCACTGTTCAATATAATGTTGGCTGTGGGTTTATCATAGATGGCCTTTATTGTGTTGAGGAACTTGCCGTCTATTCCCATTTTGCTGAGAGTTTTTATCATGAATGGATGTTGAACTTTGTCAAATGCTCTTTCAGCATCTACGGAGATGATCATGTGGTTTCTGTCTTTCTTTTTATTGATGTGTTGGATGATGTTGATGGACTTTCGAATGTTGTACCATCCTTGCATCACTGGGATGAATTCCACTTGGTCATGGTGTATGATCCTTTTGATGTATTTTTGAATTCCGTTTGTTAATATTTTTTTGAGTATTTTTGCATCTACTTTCATCAGGGATATTGGTCTGTAGTTTTCTTTTTTGCTGGTTTCTTTACTTTGGTTTGCTATAAGGGTGATGTTAGCTTCATAGAATGAGTTTGGGAGTATCCCCTTCTCTTCTATTTTTTGGAAAATTTTAAGAAGAATGGGTATTATGTCTTCCCTGTATGTCTAGTAAAATTCAGAGGTAAATCCATCTGGCCCGGGGTTTTTGTTCTTTGGTAGATTTTGATTACTGCTTCAATTTCATTGCTGGTAATTGGTCTGTTTAGATTTTCTATTTCTTTCTGGGTCAGTCTTGGAAGTTTGTATTTTTCTTGGAGGTTATCCATTTCTCCTTGGTTTCCCAGCTTGTTAGCATATAGGTTTTCATAGTACTCTCTAATAATTCTTTGCATTTCAGTGGGTTCCCTCATGATTTTTCCTTTCTCGTTTCTGATACTGTTGATTTGGTTGACTCTCTTTTCATCTTAATAAGTCTGGCTAGAGGCTTATCTATTTGTTTATTTTCTCAAAGAATCATCTCTTGGTTTCATTGATTTTTGCTATTGTTTTATTCTTCTCAGTTTTATTTATTTCTTCTCTGATATTTATTATGTCCCTCCTTCTGCTGACCTTATGCCTCATTTGTTTTTCTTTTCCTATTTCAATAATTGAGACAGTAGACCATTCATTTGGGATTGTTCTTCCTTTTCTAAATATGCCTGGATTGCTATATACTGTCCTCTTAAGACTGCTTTTGCTGTGTCCCACAGAAGTTGTGGCTTAGTGTTGTTGTTCTCATTTGTTTCCTTATATTGCTGGATCACCATTTTCATTTGGTCACTCATCCATTCATTATTTAGGAGCATGTTGTTTAGCATCCATGTGTTTGTGAGCCTTTTTGCTTTATTTCTCGTTCTATGCCTTTGTGGTCTGAAAAGTTGGTTGGTAAGATTTCAATCTTTGGGAATATACTGTGGCTCTTTATGTGGAGTAGTATGTGGTCTATTCTGGAGAATGTTCCATGTGCACTTGAGAAGAATGTGCATCTTGTTGTTTTCATATGTAGTCTTCTGTAGAAGTCTATTAGGTCCATCTGTTCTAATGTGTTGTTCAGTGTCTCTGTGTCCTTACTTATTTTCTGTCTGGTGGATCTGTCCTTTGTAGTGAGTGGTGCGTTGAACTCTCCTAGAATGAATGCATTGCATTCTATTTCCTCCTTTAGTTCTGTTAATATTTGTTTCAGGTATGTTGGTGCGCCTGTATTGGGTCCATATATATTTATAATGGTTATATCCTCATGATGGGCTGAGTCCTTTATCATTATGTAATGTCCTTCTTTGTCTTTTGTTACTTTCTTTATTTAGAAGTCTGTTTTGTCTGATACCAGAATTGCAACACCTTTCTTCTCTCTGTTGTTTGCATGAAATATCTTTTTCCATCCCCTGACTTTAAGTCTGTGCAGGTCTTTGGGTTTGAGGTGAGTCTCTTGTAAGCAGCATATGGATGGATCTTGCTTTTTTATCCATTCTATTACTCTGTGTCTCTTGATTGGTGCATTCAGTCCATTTACATTTAGGGTGATTATTGAAAGGTATGAATTTATTGCATTGCAGGCTTTAAGTTTGTGGTTACCAAAGGTTTAGGGTTAGCTTCTTTACTATCTTACTGTCTGACTTAACTGACTTGTGGAGCTATTATAAAAGCGGTCTGATGATTCTTTATTTCTCTCCCTTCTTATTTATCCTCCTCCCTTTTTCATATGTTGGGTGTTTTTTTCTGTGCTCTTTTTAAGAGTGCTCCCATGTAGAGCAGACCCTGTAGGATGCCCTGATGAGGTGGTTTGTGGGAGGCAAATTCCCTCAACTTTTGCTTGTCTGGGAATTGTTTAATCCCTCCTTCATATTTAAATGATATTCGTGCTGGATACAGTAGTCTTGGTTCAAGGCCCTTCTGTTTCATTTCATTAAGTATATCATGCCATTCTCTTCTATCCTGTAGTGTTTCTGTTGAGAAGTCTGATGATAGCCTGATGGGTTTTCCTTTGTAGGTAACCTTTTTTTCCTCTCTGGATTCCTTTAATTCTTTGTCCTTGTCTTTGATCTTTGCCATTTTAATTATTATGTGTCTTGGTCTTGCCCGCCTTGGATCCCTTGTCATGGAAGTTCTGTGTACCTCTGTGGTCTGAGAAGCCATTTCTTCCCCTAGTTTAGGGACGTTTTCGGCAATAATTTCTTCAAAGACACTTTCTATCCCTTTATCTGTCCTCTCCTTCTGGTATTCCTATAATGCCTATATTATTCCTTTTTGATTGGTCACTCTGCTCTCTTAAAATTCTTTCATTCCTGGAGATCCTTTTATCTCTCTCTGCACCAGCTTCTCTGCGTTCCTGTTCTCTGTTTTCTAGTCCATCAATGGTCTCTTGAATCTCGTCCATTCTGTTTTGAAGTCCTTCCAGAGATTTTTTTATTTCTGTATTCTCCTTCCTTAGTTTTTGCATATTTCTCTGCAAGTCCATTAGCATGGTTATGACTTTTGTTTTAATTATTTTTTAGGAAGACTGGCTAAATCTGTCTCCCCAGGTTCCAACTCAGGGGAATATGTAGCAGATGCCGAAGCTGTCTGGGTTACTCTTGTCTGGTTCATATTTTTTTGCCTTTTCATGTGGACAGGTGCTACTGGCTGTCAGCTGGGTGGGCCAAACTTTTCAAATGCTACTGGCCTTTCTTTACTGGGACAACTGCGACCCCTCGTGGCTTGTGTTGGGTAATTGCGTGTAGACTGGGTCTTTGTGTCTTGCCTGGCCGGAGTGGAGGAACTTCCCTTTCTGTGGGCGTTTTGCCTTAGGCTGCTTCTCTGCTTTCACAGTGCCTGGATTGGTAGTGGACGGGGTAGCTGCTTGGTGGTTTACCTCCATGAGGGGTCTCAGAGCTGTTGCCCAGGGTGTTAGTGTGCCCGGTTTTCCCAGTACTTTCCAGCTGCTGGTCTGTGACCTGTGTGGTTTCCTTCTAGCTGTTAAGTCCCTGTCCCTTTCAGACTTTCGAAAAGCCCGCGCTTTTCTTTGTCACAGGGGCATCATCTTCGGCACCTGCTCAGAGGACTTGCTGCCCTGTTTCCTTAGTATCCAGGGCCCCCCGCGCATGCACTGTGTCTGTGCTCTGGTGCAGGTGGCTGGGGCTCGTTGTTCAGCAGTCTTGGGCTCCGTCTCCCTCCCACTCTGCCTATTCTTCTCCTGCCGGTAGCTGGGGAAGGGTCACTCAGGTCATGCCTGGCTGGGGATTCTATCTTACCCCTTTCACCAGGCGCTGGGTTCTCGTTGGTGTAGTTGTAGTCTGGCTGTTGTCCTGTGTCTTCTGGTCTCTCTTTTAGGATTATTTGAATTTGTTGTATTTTAAAAAATATATGTGATTATGGGAGGACATTCCCACTGTCCTACTCATGCTGCCATGTTTTCTCTGCCCTGCGGTTTTATTTTCTGTAGCTCCCTGAGGATGCTCCTGATGTTTATTTTGAGATCACTTACTTCAGGAAGATTGATTTGAGTCCATTTACCAGGTTCCTTTGAAGTTTCATATTTGTAGGTGGCGCCCTATAGCTCCCAGAAGCGTTACTCTCTGGAGATGCTCAGACCTTGGTCGGATGGCAGGTGTCCTGGGGAGCAGTGCCGGTGCCCATCCCCGCTGGGGGTAAAGAGGTCTTTCGTGCTTCCCAGCCACAGTGCCCGTCTCCAGTGCCAGGGCCAGTTGGCGGAGCATGCAGGGAGAAGCTGCCGTAGGTGGGGGCAGCCATTTTTCAGATCGGTGCCAGTGGGAAGGCAGGCCGTCTACCAGTCACAGCACGGTAAGTTGCCTTGGAGCTGCGAGGTCAGCCAGGGGGATGGAGTGCCCGGAGCTCCTGAAAGCTCCCCTGACTGCCGTCCAGAATGTACCCGGGCACTTTGGCGCACCTGTCCTTTCTCCTGAGTGGCAAGCCCTGTGAGAGCTTTGCCCCTTTAGCAGTTCTCTCGCTGTTAGGAAGTCTCTCAGACTGTCCGCCTTTCTTTTGTCCCACATTGGCTGGATGTGGATCCCTGTGTTGTCCCACAAGTGGCTGGAATCTCAAGTTCCTCGAAGTCTTCTACCTGTCTTTGATTTCCAACTCCACCGATTCTCCAGAGCATAGCACGTGTATGGTAGGTTCGTGCTCCCAGAGCACATCTCCAGGACTGTACATCACACTTCTCCTAGAGTTGACAGCCTGCCACAGCAGCGTTGTTCCCTGCTGCTCTTCCAGGATTTGGTATAGTTGTTCTATTTCCATATAGTATGTAAGTATGTAGTTTTGGTTTTGGGAGGAGGATTCCGCCTCCCGTCTCACGTGAGCCACCATCTTTAAACCCATCAGCACATCTTTACTTTTTTTTTCAGTTTCTCTTGTGTAGGTTACCTATCCAAACCAACTCAATTTGTAGTTTGTCTTCGTCCTTGGATCTCAAGTGATTCTCCTGTAAAGGAGCACATAGGTGGTCTTGAGTTTCCATCCCGTCTTTTAACCATGTGTCTTTTGATTAGAGCACACAGAGCCTGTCCTTTTATTCTGACAATTGAGAGCTGTGTACTTATTGCCCTTAAAAATATTTTTTTTAACATTAATCTACAATCACGCTAGAACATTATGATCACCAAGTACAAGTCCCCCAAAAAACCCCGTTAGAGAAGCTGTCCATCAGCGTAGTTGTATGATTAGACCCCTTCACCATGTCCACCCACACACCCCGTTACAGTAGCTGTCCATAAGCATGTAGTAACATGCTGTAGAAACACTACTTGTCTTCTCTGTGTTGTACAGCATTCCCCGTGCTCCCACCACCCCACACATTATAAATGCTAATCCTAATGAACCCTTCCTTTCTCCCCGCCCTTTTCCCACCCTTCCCACCCACCCTGCCCACTCACTTTTCCTTTGGTAACTGTTAGTCCACTTTTCGGTTCTGTGTGTCTGCTGCTGTATTTTACCTACAGTGTTTCTTTGTTGTTGTTCTCCACACATTAGTGAAATCATTTTCTACTTGTCTTTCTCCGCCTGGCAAATTTCACTGAGCATAGTACCATCTTGCTCCATCCACATCATTGCAAATGGTAGGATTTGTTTTCTTCTTATTGCTGCTTACTGCAATTTTTAACTGGACTTCATTCTATCTTTTTGTTCGTAGTTTCTCTATCTGCTTTCACCATTGATCTCCTGGTTATGAGCAATAGCTTTGTGTTAATCGATGTGTATCTGTATCTATCTATCTATCTATCTATCTATCTATCTATCTATCTATCTATCTGTCTGTCTGTCTGTCTGTCTGTCTGTCTGTCTGTCTGTCTGTCTGTCTGTCTGTCTCTCTGTCTGTCTGTCTGTCAGTCTATCTATCTATCTATCTATCTATCTATCTATCTATCTATCTATCTATCTATCTATCTATCTGTCTGTCTATCTATCTATCTATCTATCTATCTATCTATTTATCTATCTATCTATCCATCCTTCTATCTTTCCTTCTATCTATCTATCATCTATCTATGTATCTATCTATGTATCTATCTATGAGTCTATCTATCTATCTATCTATCTATCTATCTATCTATCTATCTACCTATCTTCCTATCATCTATCTGTCATGTCTATCATCTTTCATCTGTCATCTATCTAACTATCTATGAATCAATCGTCTTTTTGTCTGCCCATCTATCCTTATGTACAGAACAGTTAACAACATCGCCTAGGTCATTTCCCTACATTATGCTTCCAAAAACCTTGCAAGGTAACTAGGCCATAGGTAGAGCACTGGGTTCACTGAGACACTTTCAGGTCGATACAGCCGCGTGTGCTTACAAACCCAGTAAATGGTGGTGCAGGGGCTTGCTCCCATATCTCTGACCTCTGTCCTCTTTTACCTCCTTCTCACTTGCTGACTGTATTTAGCCACATTCATTGAATAAGTGCTCCCTGAAGACAACAAGTATCCTTCCTCTGGGCCTGTTGAAGACAGAACACTCTACTTGGTGTTTTATTCACCACCATGTTTGAGGGACATTGGCGTGATCACCGCTAATAGGAGGAGGGACAAATAAAAAGGAACACATTTTTCTAAACAGGAGCATTTGGGAGCAATGAGAGTGTTGTGGAGTTACGTGTTTGTTTGAGTGTCCAAACTTCCCTCTTTAGGTGGTTATTACTTCTTTACATTCAAGAACATCATAAAACCCAGTGATTTCAAAATCCAGACACATATTATTCAGCAATTCAGTTATTGAGGTGAGAAAAAATGAGAAGGACATTGCTGTACCACTAAATCTATGGCTGGACACTGCTGATACCAAACAAAAAGAATTCACGTTGGCTAGATAAGGCTATTTTCTATTGACTGTCTCTGGGGACTCAAACAGAATCCATTTGTTTGTTTGTTTGTTTCTCAGTTTCACTTGTGTAGGCTACCTGTCCCCGCCCCTTTGGATTGTAGTTTGTGTACTTGGATTTCAAGTGAGTCTCCTGTAAGGGAGCATGTAGATAGTCTTGAGGGAAAGATAGCATGTTTAGTATGATGCTTTCCTATCTACCTACCTACGTATCTCTTTATCTATCTATGTAATCTATATACCTATGTATCTGTCTATCATCTATCTATGTTCTATCATCTATCTTCTATCATCTGTGTATCTATCTAATTAATCTATCATCCATATGTATGTATATCAGTCCAATCTATGTATCAATCATTTGTCTATGTATCTGTTTTCTCACTTTTGTCAACGTTCTGTCACTAGGTGCACTTTGATTCCTCTTTGTCGTTCTCAGTCTCAATTCCTTGTGTTTGTTTATATGAATTAGCTGTGTGTTTGGGTCTCGAGAGGAGTGGCCTTGTGTGGGAACTTCTCCTGCGTAGGTGGTAAGAATCTGCTGGGTTTGGATAGAGTGGTTGGCTGCTGGGCTCTTGAACCTGTGCAGGCCAGGCCCCTCAGGCTGCTCTGCCCCTGGGCCATTCCTGCTGTGGCAGCTGTGTGAGCTGTGGGACCCATGCAGCGAACACTCTGGCGGGCCTGCGGGGTCCGATTCAGGGGCATGCCCTGTAGTAGGTCTTTATGCCTGTGCACCGATGTCACCTCAGCGGCCCTCCTTGGTGGCCCAACTCCAGAGACCATGCATGTAGTCACTGGTTAAGGGAACTGCCTTTCGGCGACATGCGGTGCTCTTGTGTGCCGGCGGCCGATGGGCTTGCTAAGGTGGCAGGCCAGCTAGCATGTGGGAAAACTGCTCCCCTCTGCTGTCAAGGTGGAGGTTGAGTTTCAGTGCATTTAGGCATTTAGATGTGAGTGAGGTCTATCTAAAATGGATTAGTAGCATTTAGAGCTATATGTCCGTTCATATTAAAAGGGTGCTGAGCATAAAGGGTTGTGTGATGGTGGCAGGAATTCTAGGAATGTTTATGTCTCTGCACTTATTTATTTTCTGTTAAGGGAGGTGATTCTGAAGTAACTTTTTACTCACAGATGAAGGTGTTGAATAAGGTCATCAAACGTCAGCCATGGTGAGATGAAGTGGTGTAGTAGAATTAAAGCCTGTACACCTTGGCCTGATACGTAGGAGACACACCGTTTGTGCTCTTTGCTGCTCTCCTGTCCTGGCTTATTACCTTAACTAACTTGATGGTTCAGAATGGTCCCAGCAACATTTCCAGCAATATCTTTCTAAAACTGCATAGAAACACTTGGCAAAGATAGCCCCAGAGGCTAGTGGATAATTGTACTCTTTCTGGTCATAGTTTGCAAGATGTTTGCCTTACCTGCGTTCCTTTGTTACTTTTGCATCTCCTGTGATTGTAGACCGATAGAGGCAGTGGTGTACACACACACATGCACACGTAAAGACACGCACACACGGCTGAGAGTTAACGGAGACCCCAGTTAGCGGAAACTGCAGCCCACACATTAAAAAAGAAACGTGCATAGGTTGTGCTCCTAGTGTTTCCCCCATACGGTGCAAACTTCAAAGTGCAGAGGTGGTTGGATACAAATACCTATGCAGACAGCTTAGCACGTATATCTATGCGTAGGTTCTCTCTATCCGTCGTCTAAGTGCATCTCTGTATTCCTACATGTCTATGTTAGCCTGCTCAAACTGATAACCAGAGTGTCATTGAGTGGGATTTTCATCCATAGACACTGATTTCTCCCTATTCTGAAAGCAGAAGTCCAAGACCAAGGCAGGTTCAGTTCCTGGTGTGGTCCCTTCTTCTGGTTTGCATATGGCCACATCCATTCTGTGTCCTCACAGGGTCAAGGGAGAAAGCTCTGTTTTCAATTCCTCTTAATAGCACTGACTGCATAATGGCAGCTCCACCCACACCCCCATGATATCTTCCAAACCCAATTACCTCCAAAGGCCCCACCTCCCAATACCATGACAGTGGGGGTTAGGTCTTCAACCCTGTCTCAGTTCAAATATGAACTTGTGTGAGTGTATGTATGTGTGTGTGTGTGTGTGTGTGTGTGTGTGTGTGTGTGTGTGTGTGTGTGTGTTGTGGGGGCGGATGGTTAGAGGAGCAGAAGATGGTGAGGTGAGGTCCCAAAAATTCAGTTCATAACTCTGTACCTATCTATCATCTATCTTTCTAATATAACCTCCCTACGTCTTCTATTCTATTTAGTCTATCATCTGTCATCTATATATATCTAATCATTCTGTCATCTCTGTCAATCTTTTCATTTAATCTATGAATATCTACCATCTATCTAATAAATCTATTTCTTTTTTTTTAATATATTTATTTTTTATTGAAGGGTATTTGACACACAGTATTACATTACATTAGTTTCAGGCGAACAATATATTGATTTAACATTTATATCCATGATAATTCTAGGTACCAGCTATCACCATACCAAGTTGTTACAATATTTTGACTATATTCCTTATGCTATACATTACATCATGGTTACTTATTTATTTTACAATTGGAAGTTTGTACATTTTTTGTTTGTTTGTTTGTTTGTTAGGGCATCTCTCATATTTATAGATCAAATGGTTTTTAACAACAATAAATTTCTGTATAGGGAAGTCAATGATCAATGGACAATCATTAATCGACCCTAAGACTAGTTTTCGTCAGTCTCCATTCTTCTGAGGCATAACAAACAAGTTCCTCCATGGAGAACAAATTCTTACATAGTGAATAAGTCACATGGTGATCAGTAAAAGTGCAGTCATCACAGAAACTTTCGGTTTTGCTCATGCATTATGAACTATAAACAGTCAGTTCAAATATGAATACTCATTTGATTTTTATACTTGATTTATATGTGAGTACCACATTTCTCCCTTTACTATTATTATTTTTAATAAAAAGCTGAAGTGGTAGGTAGATACAAGGTAAAGGTAGAAAACATAGTTTAGTGTTGTAAGAGAGCAAATGTAGATGATCAGGTGTGTGCCTGTAGACTATGTGTTAATCCAAGCTAGACAAGGGCAATAAAACATCCACGTATGCAGAAGATTTCTCTCAGAACAGGGGGGGTGTGGTTCTAAGCCTCACCTCTGTTGATCCCCAATTTCTCATCTGATGACACAATGCAATTGTGCCTGTCTTAGGTTGTTCCTCCCTTAAGGAATCTTACCCATCTCTGGCTAACCAGTCATCTTCTAGAGCCATACAGGGAAATGTAAATTTGGTAAGTGAGAGAGAAGCCTTATTGTTTGAAATGGTTAGCATTTAATTTATTTGCATATTTATGCCCTGTAGCTTCTATTCCCAGCATTTGTCTTGAGGTATCTTTAACACTTGGAGGAATTATGATACTCGGTAACTTTGATATGAGGCACGAATTTTATTTAAGGGTTGTAATTAGGAATTAAGAAGAAAAGCAATAGAAGTAGCAGGCGGAAGAAAACATGGGAAGATTGATTACTTCTTTGACATATCTTCTTGTAGAGTAACTTCAGCATGTATAGGTTTTAAGCTACTACTTAAATTGCGCACACACATTTACATAATAGGAGTATAGTTACATAACCAAAGCATACCTGTAATTACCAGCCATCTCCAGTGAAACCAAGAAATCCAGTTCGGCACCTTAGGCATTTGTGAAAACTTATCTATGATATGGTCGATTTTGTCCAACTGAACTTGAACAGTCAGAGAGAAATCAAAGAATTTAAATAACCCATTCCTGGGGAATGTTCACATCCCTTATGTTCTTTTAACAGTAAATAGTCTGTAGTTGTAAGATTTTGGAGCGCTACAATTTGCACTTCTAATTCTTGGTTGAGTTCCAACAGTATAGATCCAGTCAAATTTGTTGTTTTACTGTATGCACAGGCCAGCTTAGATATTTCCTTCTTCATTCCCATGGCAAATCAAAGAACTGGTGGGATGAGTGCATCTACAGCTAAAGCACTGCGTGGATCTTTTTTGGGGGTTTTGATGATCATCTTCTGGTATGAGTCTTCCAGAGAGTGCTGATGTTGGAAGTTTTTTTCATATCATATTTTAGTTCATTTTCGGGTAGATCAATTAGGCTTTGATCCTCTGTATAAACACAAACAGTCCCTTTGCCTACACTTTTATATGCCCTTTATACTCTTGTGTAGGTCTAGTTGGATGTTAACACACAGGAACTGCCTTTTTTTTTTTTTTTTGTATCACAAATCTATACTTAGATGATGAATATTATGTTTACTAGGCTCTCTCCTATACCATGTACCCCCATAAACCCCTTTACAGTCACGGTCCATCAGCATAGCAAAATGTTGTAGAATCACTACTTGCATTCTCTGTGTTGTACATCCCTCCCTTTTCTCCTTCCCACCCATGCATGCTAATCTTAATACCCCCCTACTTCTCTCCCCCTTATCAAGATGTACCCACCCATCTTCCCCAGTCCCTTCCCCTTTGGTACCTGTTAGTCCATTCTTGAGTTCTGTGATTCTGCTGCTGTTTTGTTCCTTCAGTTTTCCTTTGTTCTTATATTCCACAGATACGTGAAATCATTTGGTATTTCTCTTTCTCTGCTTGGCTTGTTTCACTGAGCATAATACCCTCCAGCTCCATCCATGTTGCTGCAAATGGTAGGATTTGCCCTTCTCTTATGGCTGAGTAGTATTCCATTGTGTATATGTACCACATCTTCTTTATCCATTCATCTATCGATGGACATTTAGGTTGCTTCCAATTCTTGGCTATTGTAAATAGTGCTGCGATAAACATAGGGGTGCACTGATCTTTCTCATACTTGATTGCTGCATTCTTAGGGTAAATTCCTAGGAGGGCAATTCCTGGGTCAAATGGTAAATCTGTTTTAAGCATTTTGATGTACCTCCATAATGCTTTCCACAATGGTTGAACTAAATTACATTCCCACCAGCAGTGTAGGAGGGTTCCCCTTTCTCCACAGCCTTGCCAACATTTGTTGTTGTTTGTCTTTTGGATGGCAGCCATCCTTACTAATGTGAGGTGATACCTCATTGTAGTTTTAATTTGCATTTCTTTGATAATAATTGATGTGGAGCATTTTTTAATGCGTTTGTTGGACATCTGTGTTTCTTTTTCGGAGAACTGTCTGTTCAGTTCCTCTGCCCATTTTTTAATTGGGTTATTTGTTTTATGTTTGTTGAGGCGAGTGAGCTCTTTATATATTCTGGACATCATGCCTTTATCGGATGTGTCATTTTCAAATATATTCTCCCATACTATAGGGTTCCTTTTTGTTCTATTGATGATGTCTTTTGCCATACAGAAGCTATTCAGCTTAATATAGTCCAACTTATTCATTTTTGCTGTTGTTTACCTTGCCTGGGGAGATATGTTAAGGAAGAGGTCACTCATGTTTATGTCTAAGAGGTTTTTGCCTATGTTTTCTTCCAAGAGTTTAATGGTTTCATGACTTACATTCTGGTCTTTGATCCATTTTGAATTTACTTTTGTATATGGGGTTAGACAATGGTCCAGTTTCATTCTCCTACATGTAGCTGTCCTGTTTTGCCAGCACCATCTGTTGAAGAGACTGTCATTTCGCCATTGTATGTCCATGGCTCCTTTATCAAATATTAATTGACCATATATGTCTGGGTTAATATCTGGATTCTCTAGTCTGTTCCATTGGTCTGTGGCTCTGCTCTTGTGCCAGTACCAAATTGTCTTGATTACTATGGCTTTATAATAGAGCTTGAAGTTGGGGAGTGAGATCCCCCCTACTTTATTCTCCTTTCTCAAGATTGCTTTGGCTATTCGGGGTCTTTGGTGTTTCTATATGAATTTTTGAATTATTTGTTCCAGTTTATTGAAGAATGTTGCTGGTAGTTTCATAGAGATTGCATCAAATCTGTATATTGCATTGGGCAGCATGGCCATTTTGATGATGTTAAATCTTCCTAGACACGAGCATGGGATGAGTTTCTGTCTGTTAGTGTCCCCTTTAATTTCTCTTAAGAGTGACTTGTAGTTTTCAGAGTATAAGTCTTTCACTTCTTTGGTTAGGTTGATTCCTAAGTATTTTATTTTTTTTGATGCTTTTGTGAATGTAGTTGTTTTCCTGATTTCTCTTTCTGTTGGTTCATTGTTAGTGTATAGGAAAGCCACAGATTTCTGTGTGTTGATTTTGTATCCTGCAACTTTGGTGTAATCCGATATCAGTTCTAGTAGTTTTGGGGTGTAGTCTTTAAGGTTTTTTATGTACAGTATCATGTCTTCTGCAAATAGTGACAGATTAACTTCTTCTTTACCGATCGGATTCCTTGTATTTCTTTGTTTTGTCTGATTGCCCTGGCTAGGGCCTACAGTACTATGATAAATAACAGTGGAGAGAGTGGGCATCCCTGTCTAGTTCCCGACCTCAGAGGAAATGCTGTCAGCTTCTCGCTGTTCAATATAATGTTGGCTGTGGGTTTATCATACATGGCCTTTATTATATTGAGGTACTTTCCCTCTATTCCCATTTTGCTGAGAGTTTTTATCATAAATGGATGTTGAACTTTGTCAAATGCTTTTCCATCATCTATGGAGATGATCATGTGGTTTTTGTCTTTCTTTTTGTTGATGTGGTGGATGATGTTGATGGACTTTCGAATGTTGTACCATCCTTGCATCCCTGGGATGAATCTCACTTGGTCATGTTGTATGATCCTTTTGATGTATTTTTGAATTTGGTTTGCTAATATTTTGTTTTGTATTTTTGCATCTACGATCATCAGGGATATTTGTCTGTATTTTTCTTTTTTGGTGGGGTATTTGCCTGGTTTTGTATTAGGGTGATATTCGTTTCATAGAATGAGTTTGGGAGTAACCCCTCCTCGTCGATTTTTTTGGAAAACTCTAAGGAGAAAGGGTATTATGTCTTCCCTGCATGTCTAATAAAATTCCGAGGTATATCCACCTGGCCCGGGGTTTTGTTCTTTGGTAGTTTTTTAATTACCGCTTCAATTTCATTGCCGGTAATTTGTTCTGTTTAGATTTTCTGTTTCTTTCTGGTTCAGTCTTGGAAGCTTGTATTTTGTAGGAAATTTTTCATTTCTCCTAGGTTTCCCAGCTTGTTAGCATATAGGTTTTCATAGTATTCTCTAATAATTCTTTGTATTTCTGTATGGTCTCTCGTGATTTTTCCTTTCCCCTTTCTGATACTGTTGATTTGTGTTGACTCTCTTTTCTTCTTAATAAGTTTATCTAGAGGCTTATCCATTTTGTTTATATTCTCGAAGAACCTGCTTTTGGTGTAATTGATTTTTGCTATTGTTTTATTCTTCTCAGTTTTATTTATTTCTTCTCTGATCTTTATTATGTCCCTCCTTCTGGTGACCTTAGGACTCATTTGTACTTCTTTTTCCTATTTCGATAATTGTGACATTAGACCATTCATTTGGGATTGTTCTTCCCTTTTTAAATATGCTTGGATTTGTAATACTATATATTTTCCTCTTAGGACTGCTTTTGCTGTGTCGCACAGAAGTTGGGGCTTAGGATTGTTGTTGTCATGTGTTTCCATATATTGATGGATCTCCATTTTGATTTGGTCATTGATCCTTTGATTATTTAGGAGGGTGTTGTTAAGTCTCCATATATTTGTCAGCCTCTGCTTTCTTTGTATGGTTTATTTCTAATTTTATGAATTTATGATCTGAAAAGTTGGTTGGTAGGATTTCAATCTTTTGGAATTTTCTGAGGCTCTTTTTGTGGCCTATTATGTGGTCTATTCTGGACAATGTTCCATGTGCACTTGATAAGAATGTATATCCTGTTGCTTTGGGATGTAGCGTTCGATCTATGTCTATTAGGTCAATCTGCTCTACTGTGTTGTTCAGTGCTTCCGTGTCCTTACTTATTTTCTGCCCGGTGGATCTATCCTTTGCGGTGAGTGGTGTGTTGAAGTCTCCTAAAATGAATGCATTGCAGAATATTTCCCCCTTTAGTTCTGTTAGTATTTGTTTCATATATGCTGGTGCTCCTGTTTTGAGTGCATATATATTTCGAGTGGTTATATCTTCTTGTTGGTCTGAGAGCTTTATCATTATGAAGTGTCCTTCTTTATCTCTTCTTACTTTCTTTGTTTTGAAGTCTATTTTGTCTGATATTAGTACTGCAACCCCTGCTTTCTTCTCGCTGTTGTTTGCTTGAAATATGTTTTTCCATCCCTTGACTTTTAGTCTGTATATGTCTTTGGGTTTGAGGTGAGTTTCTTGTAAGCAGCATATAGATGGGTCTTGCTTGTTTATCCATTCTATTAGTCTGTGTCTTTTGGTTGGTGCATTCAGCCCATTAACATTTAGGGTGACTATTGAAAGAGATGTACTTATTGCCATTGCAGCCTTCAAATTCGTCGTTACCAAAGGTTCAAGGTTAGCCTCTTTAGTATCTTACTGCCTAACTTAGCTCGCTTATTGAGCTGTTATATACATTGTCTGGAGATTCTTTTCTTCTCTCCCTTCTTATTCCTCCTCCTCGATTCTTCATACGTTGGGTGTTTTGTGCTGTGCTCTTTCTAGGAGTGCTCCCATCTAGAGCAGTCCCTGTAAGATGTCCTGTAGAGGTGGTTTGTGGGAAGCAAATTCCCTCAGCTTTTGTTTGTCTGGGGATTGTTTAATCCCGTCATATTTGAATGATAGTCGTACTGGATACAGTATCCTTGGTTCAAGGCCCTTCTGTTTCATTGTATTAAATATATCATGCCATTCTCTTCTGGCCTGTATGGTTTCTGTCAAGAAGTCTGATGTTAGCCTGATGGGTTTTGTTTTATAGGTGACCTTTTTCTATCTAGCTGCCTTTAAATTTACTTCCTTGTCCTTGATCTTTGCCATTTTAATTGTTATGTGTCTTTATGTTTTCCTCCTTGGATCCTTTCTGTTGGGGTTTCTGTGTATTTCCGTGGTCTGTTCGATTATTTCCTCCCCCAGTTTGGGGAAGTTTTCAGCAATTATTTCTTCTAAGATACTTTCCATCTCTTTTCCACTCACTTCTTCTTCAGAAACCCCTATAATACGGATATTGTTCCTTTTGTATTAGTCACACAGTTCTCTTAATATTGTTTCATTCCTGGAGATCCTTTTATCTCCCTGTATGTCAGCTTCTATGTGATCCTATTCTCTGGTTTCAGTTCAATCAGTGGTCTCTTGCATCCTATCCATTCTTTTTATAAACCCTTCCAGAGTTTGTTTCATTCCTGTGATCTCTTTTCTGGCATCTTTGAACTCCCTCCGGACTTCATCCCATATCTCTTGCGTATTTCTCTGCATCTCTGTCAGCATGTTTATGATTTTATCTTGAATTCTTTGTCAGGAAGACTGGTTAGGTCTGTCTCCTTCTCTGGTGCTGTCTCTGTGATCTTTGACTGCCTGTTGCTTTGCCTTTTCATGGTGATAGGAATAGTTTGCAGAGCTGGGATGAGTGACGGCTGGAAGGACATCACTTCTTGTTGGTTTGTGGCCCTCCTCTCCTGGAATAACAGCGACCTCTAGTGGCTTGTGCTGGGTAGCTTCGTGCAGACACGGTTTCTGCTTCCTCCCCAACTGCTATGGAGTTTATCTCCGCTGTTGCTCTGGGCGTGGCCTGGCTTGGGCAGCTGCTCCAATGTGGTTGAGTTGCGTTGGAGTGGGAGCGGATGGGAGGCTATTTATCTCTGTAAGGTGCCTCCCTGCTCCCTGCAGCTCAGGGGTTATTTTGCCCAGAGATCCCCAGATTCCCTACAACTGGATTAAGTGTCCCACCCTGCCCCTTTAAGACTTCCAAAAAATACCCGCCAAAACAAAACAACGAGAATAACAAGAAAAATTTTTCAATTAAGAAAACAAAAAAAATGTTGTCCTCTCGTTTTACTTTATTCTCCGGCGCCAGCCTCAGGCATCTTCTCACCAGACTTTCTACCCTGTTTCCCTAGTATTGGGGTCCGTATCCCTTTAAGACTTCCAAAAAGCGCTCGCCAAAACAAAACAGAAAAAAAAATGTCACTCGCTTTTCTGGTGTCCTCCGGTGCCAGGCCTCTGGTGCCCGCTCACTGTTCTTGCTGCCCTGTTTTCCTAGTATCCAGGGTCCCCTGCAAACACACTGTGTCTACACTCTACCCAGGATGGCTGGGGCTGGGTGTTCGGCAGTCCTGGGCTCCTTCTCCCTTCCGCTCTGCCTATACTTCTCCCACCGGGAGTTGGGGGTATGGGCGCTCGGCTTCCGCCGGACTGGTGCTTGTATCTTACCGCCTTTGCATGGCGCTGGGTTCTCTCAGTTGTGGATGTTGTCTGGATATTGTCCTGTGTCCTCTGGTCTTTATTCTAGGAAGAGTTGTCTTTGTTATATTTTCATAGATATATGTGGTTTGGGGAGGAGATTTCCGCTGCTCTACTCACGACGCCATCTTCCAATCCCTCCTCCTGGTATATACTTCTTGATATCACATTTATATGTACCCAGTTGCTCTTACATTTCAAAATTCTCTTCTGAGCAGACGATTGATATAGGGCTAGTAACATGACTCTATATCATGTAAACCAGGCTTTAAAAATATTAATGATTATGAGATATTCCTATCAACAATTACCAAAAGAAACAATCAATCAATATTGCCACCTTTACTGGGCAGCCTGCATAGAATTACTACTTCTAGGTCTGCCTTTAGATGGAATAATTCACTCCATTAAATTACATCTATAGCTATAAAAGAGGAGAGAAAAAGAGTGATAGAAATTTTAATGCCTTGACATTTTAATAGCTTCCTATAGAAGAAACCATTGTTTTATAGTCCTAAAAATTTATCAAATATTGAAGTAAAAAAGTCTGCCAAAAGTCAGATCCACAATAAATAGCTTCTCCGAAAATGACATATTCATCTTATATGGCTTTCCAATTTTTTAAAAAACATTATGAATACATGGAATTCTTTTAAATGAAAAAAATTAAAAACATGAAAGTAAAGAACACACTTGTGATACCACAGGCCCTTTAAGAAGATTCCAGAAAGAAATGGCCTGTGCCTCTAGCTCCTGGTGAGGATGCCACCCCCCAGTGACTCAGTGGCCAGGAAGACTATACCCTGAACCCCAGAGCCAAGGGTAAATCCCATTGCTCCACTGACGACACTCCATGCTGTCTAACTTTTATTTAATGTCCAGCCCAATACTGACATGATACACTTGTATTTTTCATCCAGAGACCAAACAAATACAAGTATTTGAACAAGAGAAAACAAAAAGAGCCAAATTTGGCTATTATTCCTCATTAAAACTTATAGAGTGTCAAGCTCCAAACCCCAAGGAAGATGCTGAGGCCGTAGCGGGAGACTTCACCACCCGGGAAAGGCAGGGAGAGGTGGAGAGAAGCATAGAGCGATCGCCCCTGATTGTCTCTGACATTTTACAGGTCTCACTGTGGGGATCCCGGGCTGCGGCAGGAGTTTGCTTCATGTGCCCGAGGCCACGTCTGTCACCCTTCAGCCCCACTGCTGCATCCCAAGGCCCACGGTCTCGGCTGTGTTCATGCCAGGAGGGATGACGTGGGTCCTGTCTGTGCAGCAGGCCTGGGGAAACATCGCAGACTCACCACTAAGAGAAACAAAAATGCCCTATCTCATTTACACTTCACTCCGTCCCATTGTAAGGGCGTCTCGATCCTCATTTTGTACTTGAGGAAATTGAGGTTTAGAGAGATTACAGAGGTTGGAAGTGATTACAACTATTAAAAGACATCTCAGGATGCAATCATGGTGCCTCCTGTCTGGGGTGAGGGTAGAAATGGCAAAAGCACCCCCTTTAAAAAGACGTGCGTTTCCTACATTTTCTAGTTGCTCCTGAGTAGCAAGGGGGTAGAAACCTCGAGGAGGTGTGAGGTAGTGGATGGAGGCAGAGTGGCCCTGGGGACGCCAGGTGTATGGGAGTTGCCATCAGTCTTCACGCATTCCTGGGAGGCATCAGCATCTTCCCCATTTGCTCACACGGGGCTGAGGCTACTGCTCCACATGGGCCCCAGGCCACATAGGCAGGAAATGGAGTTGCTGAAAGGGGAGACCTGCCCACTCTCATCAGATGCCCCTGAACTCTCCCTGTCCTGGGATATGCCCCAAGCTGCACTGTGTGCCTATTATTTACTTAATGCCCACGGCAGTCTGCCTACGTGGTGTTTCACTGTGAATTTACAATTACCTAGTGTTAGAGGTTTGAGAATGCCGCATGAAATGCAGTCTCTTTAGTTTTCAATCCTTGGATTGTTTCCAAGGTTTGTGCATTCTGAGAACAGTCAGGCAGGGGACACATTGTCCATTTTCACTATATGTCATCTCTGGGTCTGAGAGACCTAGAGATGAGAAGGGAAAAAGTCATAAAATATGCGGAGATTAAAGTTATTTTTTATTAAAAAAAATTAAAAATGGAGAAAAGCTTATTTCTTTGTTGATTCAACTAGCCTAAGTAACAAGCAACACCTCAGGTCACCTCTTAACATCACTCCACATGACAGCAGACAGCCTCCTCGACATTACCATTACTCATTTGAGGCCGACACTGAGGTTACTCTAAATAACACTTAAATTTCTTCATCCCACCATCATAGAATTTTGCGTTTGCAGCTTTTATGACTTTATGTTCTTGAAATTCGCTGTGAATCAGGAAAAAGCTTTCCTGGAGCTGCTGCATTTACTTGATATTATAAAGTGAGAGTCACATGTGTAATACACATGTCTGAGTTGTGATGTTCTGTGAAATTTTGCAAATAGGTCCTTTTGAACAAAAGGGAAAATGTAGGATCTTCCTTTTGTGGGGCAAGGTAATACTCAGAGGAATGTTGGGGGCTGGGCTCTAAACTCTGCTTCTGCTCCTCACAGTGGCATTCTGAGTCCTGCTCTTGGGGAGGGTGTGGATGTGAGCGGGGTCCTGGGATACTCCTGGCTGATGGGCAGGACTCTGGGTCCTGTCGGTGGTGGCGGTATTACTGCCTAACAATTCATTAATCTGTCCATCTGTTTTAGGCAGTGTTCTGGGTTTGTGTTATATTTAACAGTTTTAAAAAATAGGTTGGCTTTAAAGAGGCTTACTGTATAGAAGGCAGCGTACCTCGCTCCACAGGTTTATGATCCATTGTGTATGTTTCATTCAGAGTTGAATCTTCAGCACCTAGAAAAGTTCCTGGCTTCTAGTAGGGGCATTATAAACATTTTTTTAGAAAGATTACAACAGATGAAAAAGTCATTAATTCACTCATTCCTTCATTGAGATGGGATATGCGGTAAAATACAGATGTCAGCAAGGATTTAGGTTCATTTGGTGGGTCTGGGTTGGAGCCTAGGAATCAGAATTGCTTTTAACATTTTATCATAAATATTTCCAAACACACAGGAAAATAGAGTATAATGACTGCCTACATATCCATTACCTAGATTAATAGATATTAACAGTTTTGACAAGTTTACATCATCAATTTTTTTAGCCAAAATATTTTAAATAAGTTAAATGGACATCATGAAAATCAGAACATTTTCCTTCTTAAAATCAATACCATTATATAGCTAACATAAGTAATGGTAGTTTTCTATTATCATCATCTAATATCTGATCCATATTCAAAATTTTCCAATCGCTACAAAAATTGTATGTTACCCCCACTTTTGTCCTAGCAGGATCCACTCCCCACAGTATTTGTTCATCACATTTCTTAAGTCACTTATAATCTAGAATTTTGCTCCCCTGCCCCTTTCTCTAGCATGACATTAACTTGTTGAAGAGACAAGGCCAGATGTCCCTCAGAATGGCCTAGTTTCTGAATTTGTCCAGCTTCTGAATTTTTGGTGGCATTTACCTTATTTCACTTACCCATGAATTCTCTGTAACTGGAGTGTGGATATAGAGGCTGAATTACATTCAGGTTAAACATTTCAGGCAAGACATCATCATTGATGCTGTATGATATTACTTTACCTCATGAGGTACATCTAACTGACTCTTTAACAGTAGCAAAGACAGCCTCATCTCTCCCTCATAAAGTTCTATTTCTTTTTTTAAACCATCAGATAATCTGTGGAGTCAGACTTGAGCAGTACTAGGGGATCCATCTCTCCATCAGTGTATCACCTAATTAATGGCTTAATCATCCATTGATGATTCTTGCCTCCATCAGTGACTTCACCAGTGGTTGCAAAATGTTGATTTCTCTATTTTTATCATTCCTTTTATGTTTATTAGTTGGCCATCTTTGTCAGAGAGAAAGAGCAAGGGAGAGATTCATCTCATCAACGGCTTCTTCTGTATAGGCAAAGTATATAGTTATGTATTTGGATTTTCCCTTTAATAGTAAGGAGTAGACCTCAAATGTTTTTTGCCTGTTTTATCTTTGTTTTTCTCTTTTCTGAGTATCATTTTATAGACTTACAAGTTTGCATATAGTCAGTGGATTTCATTCATTTTGAAGTTGCGATTTCCCATCTTTGGCCAGTAAGAGCACCTTCAAACTGCCTATTTTCCAGGCACAGGAAGGTGTCCCCAGCTCACCAAGTGCACTCCCTCTCCCAGACCCAGAATCAGCCACTTCGCTAAAGAGCCCTGATTCCTTTCATGGGGAAACTAGGTAAAGACAAAACTCTGGCTGCTGAGAGTGCTCATTGCCACTGAGTCATCAAAGCTTCTAGGCTCTTCAATGGTCAAAAATAGGGAAAATACACAGGTATATATTTTAAATTCTTTGTTCATATTGAAATTTTCTATACAAATGTAACAATACTGAAGTTCTACTTTAACTTAAATTTTTATACTAACATTGCTTTTCTCTTACACAGAAAACGTTTGCTAATATTAACATTTATTTCTGTATCTTTTAATACATATATTAGTTCTAAAATAACAATGTCAGTATTATTGCTTTTAACTCCTGCGTTAAACTTTACATTTCTTTTATCCTGAGAACACATCCCCCTAAGCAGGCTAAAACATTTGCCTTAAAGCATTGCAACAGTTTTTTTCTTGATCTGTTACCAATTAGGGATGTAAGTGTACTTACTTTCAATTTTAGGAACTCATGTTTAAATATTTAAGGATTTACTTGGTCAAAAAATCAACATTAAATAAAAACACATGAGTCTTGCTTCCATCTCTGTCAACTCCATCTTCTGATTTAAAAAAAAATGTGTGCGTTTGAACTTTTTGTCTTGCCCTTGTTCTTTCCTCCCTTCTCTTCTGGAAATGTGTTGTTGTAGAGCTCCTAAGGAGGTCTGAGTGAGGTAGGTGGCTGTGGAGGTTGTGTAGGGATGCTGTGATGAGTGAAGCAGGGCCCAGAGCCCAGGCAGGATGAAGGGGGCATCCTCAGTAGGTGGTGGTCTGGCCTGGGATCAGTTGTCGGAGCCTGATCAGGGTTTGGAGGGAATTTCGAGGGGGGCTACCTTTGAGCCCCAGCAAGGTGTGGGCTTCCACACAGTGATTCCAACTGATGCAGGTATCAGAGTACAGGTGGAGGGAGGAGAGTGTCTGCGGTGTGGAAAGGGGCAGAGACAGCTGGGGAGCTTGTGTACACACAGGTGGAGCACAGTCTACAAAATATATCTATGCACATAGAAATAAATATATATGTGTCTGTGTACACACAGACATGTACATGTATTCCTCTGTACCCAGCACTGTCTGATAACTCGGTAACATTTTAAGTTTTAGATTTTTCTGTGAGGGTATATATACAAATTTTTAAAAGTAAAAACGTACACAAACCAAAAGGACTGGACTGGGATATGCAAACACATTCTTCCCATTTTCTGCCTGAAACCTGGAAGGAGGGGCAATTCCCCTGTGTGCACTGCACCCACTCACATTTCCAACCCTCCAACCATGGCTCCTATTTCATCCCAATTCTATTCAGACGCCTTTTAACCAAGCTCTCTGCACCCACACCTGGCGTCTCTCTGCCATAAGCCAGGGAGCTTCCACAATTCACAGCTCTGCCCGTCTCCTCTTGCTGGTGCCCATTAATGCATGAAGGCCACTTCCTGGCTGGCCTTTTCCATCTTCTCCAGTCTCATCATTTATCACTTCCTTTTTCCACACTTTCAACATTCACCCTTTGATCTAGCCCTACTTACAGGCATGCGCTTCTCCCACACAACATGCTATTTGATGTTTGGGGTTGTGTACATAGTTGCTTCTGTGTGGTTTGTCTCCTTCCACTAGAATATGGGTTGAGGCAAGTGGAGGCCTTGTCTGTTCTGTATACAGCAGCATTTACAGAATTTTGAATGAATTCTGGCACTTCAAAGACACGTTTATAGTATTTGTTGTTTAGATGATGGGATGAACTCTCCAGTACCTTTGCACATGCTGTTCCTTATATTTAAACTGTCTTCCTTCTCCCAATGCCCTTCATGAGTTAAATACTATTTCTCCTGTAAAACTTGGTTAAAATATCAATTATTCCATGGAGATATTGCTAATATCTGCCCCTCACGCAAGAAATACACACACACACACACACATGCACAGTTGGGTTATCTCTCTCCTCTGAACTGCCCTCACATACCACCTCCATGTATAAGTCCCATGAACAGCTGGCTGATCAGAAAAGATTAATTCTCCCCATTCATCCTGTAGAATTGTTACCAGAAAATGGCTGCCCAGTTACTGCATTATGTGGGGCCAATGTGACCAGCTCTGACGAATGGCTTGTGGGCACCACTTCCAAACCTAGCCCAAAAAATATTCCTGTGACACCCTCTAGTTTCCTCTTTCTTCTACCTGTTGACTGGATGTGAAGTATCCAAAAGAAAACTCTAAGGCCATGGGAATAGTTAGAGTACATGAAAACTACCTTGCAAACTCCTGCACTATTCTGCAATGACGGCAGGAAATGCCATCTATTGTGGCTAGCAACAGGGCTTGGGGCCCTTTGTTACTGAGGTTACCCTTCCCAACTTACACAGCATGCCTTTCCACAGCACAAAGTGCTGTCACTGCCATGTGTCTCTCCTTGTCTGTAGTCTGAGCTACTTGGGGCAGGGAATGTGTGTCACATCCCACATGACCAGGGTGTAGTCCAGGGTCTGGCATATAACTTTGAGCAGTTAATCTGTCTGGCAGTGGGTTGATGACTCAGAAAAAGTAAGACAAGGCCAGTTATTGTTTTTCTCCCTAACAAAGATTTTCCTGTGAATTCGTCTGCTATTTCCACTATAGATGATGTTTTACCTTGAGCATCACTGGGGCACCCTCCTCTCTGCTGAGACACTTCACCTGTCTTCCCAAGGCCCTGTGCTGGCAGGCTGTTCATCTCAGACTCTACCCACGGAGCTCACGGAGGAGAACTAATTTTGGAAAAGCCATCTATGCCTGACCTTTATTCTTCCCTGCTCTGAAATACTTTATTTTTATTTTTTTGCTTTAAGTGTCAATTTTTCCCTGCTCACAATGAAATTGTGCCTAATTTCCATTCTCCTTTCCACCTTAAACTGGTCATTACTGCTTCTTGCTTTGGTGGCTTTATTCTGGTGAGACCTACATTCAGTTGAGATTGTAAAACAAAACTAGGTGGGTGTTATTTGTTTCTAAAACAAAGTGCAAAAACAAAGTGGATTTTTCAGTTCTAAGCTCACATCCAGCTCATCACATCAAGTAATCCACTGAGGTCTGGTGGGAAGATCACATCAAATAATTATTAATAACAGTAGAAGTTATTATCTCAAGGAACTGTTTACTGGGCACTATAGTAGACACCTAAAATGCCTCATTTTTATGGTCTGTTCAGGATACTTGAGACATTGAACAGAGGCAATATTGATGAGTATGTCAGGATAAACAGCATACTCCTAGACTTGCCCAGAAATAGCAGGTCAAATGATGACCCTGGCCACATGTCAAATGAAGGAACAGTGACAGGGTGGAGCAGGCAGCTTATCAGGTCACACAGTTTGGGAGGTGGGAGGATTCAAAGACAGGTGTACCTGACCCCAAAGCTCATGTTCTATTGCCTTTGTCTAAAGTCCTGGTGAGAGTGGAAGAAGGTGGGAAGGCAGAGGGTGGAAGTGAGGAGAAGGGGAGATGAGGGTGATAGACTGGTTATATCAGCCTGATCAGCTGATCAGACCCCCAGACTGCCATTCCCACTGCCTAGCTGCCCCCTTCTGGGATGCAAAGACACATGGAGAGTATGGTGGGAAACAGTCAACACATGTTCAGTAATGATGACTTTCTAAATTTTTCTTGGAGAAAGAAAGAGAAAGTGAGAAAAAAGGAACCAGAACAGAGGCTTGGGAACCACAATGTAATCTAAAGATGTTCCAGGGAAATCAAACTCCTGAGGCTTCACAGAAGACCCCAGGCTTTACCAGAAATTGTAACTTATGTTTCAGCTTTAAGACTATTTCATGACTCAACCAAAGTTGTCAGGAAATTGTTTACCATTGCATATGCAGGTGGGTTTACACAATAAAGCCTCACGTTAGCAAATGCTTATCACAGAATAAGAAACTGTATTTGACTTGTGAATGCTATATTGTTTCAAAGCTGTTGCTTTATAAATAAATGTTTTACTTCTGCATTTTACATTAGCTAACATGCCTTGGTTGCATCTGAAGAAATGTGAAATTTAAAGAAATGACAATCACTTCAACTGAACAAAAAATCACTCCCACGGGGTATCTTAAATGGCAGTTCATACTGAGTCACTTGATTGATGTGACTCTGCCTATTGCCCTTCAAGTGCTATAAACAGATATTTATCCACTCCACATCCAGCACATTAGTTTGTGGAAAGGTACAATTATTTCTGCAAGTAAACCTACCAAATGTTAGAAATGAGTTAGGAGGCAGCAACATGGAGATTGAGTTCTGAAAGTTTTAGGATGGAAAAAGTTGGTAAAGAAAACAGCAGAGAGAAAGAGAGAAGGAGCATTAAAAAATCTTCAACCCAAATCGTGATAGGCTCAGGGTTGGGGAGAAAAGCTAGGTTTTGCATTTTTCTGATAGCTCCTGGTTCTGATGCTGTCATTTGCATATCAGCTCACTTTTCCATTAGATCTCAGGTCCCTGACAGGTCAGCACTGACGGTACAGGAGATGCAGCTGAACAAATATCCATTTTTTAAACAAGGTAAAAGAAATGTTTTAAACTGAAACTGCTGCCACTAATATCTAGCTGTGTTTCCACCAATCTGTGTGGTTACATCTTAATGCTTTCCTGTATTAATAGCCTTTCCTGAAATCCCCTGATGGGCTCTGTTTGGTTAATTCATTCTCCTTGGCCATCAGTGATCTAGAGAATTCCTGAAAGGTCATCTTGCCATTCAACAATGCTGTGACACAGCAAGGTGCAGCGTCATTTGATGAATAGGAAGAGTCTTAGCCTCCGCTGGTAGTACACCTAAGGCTGCAGTGAAACCACCATTTGCAGATGAGGCATATTTTTGCCTCTGGGAAAATGCAGGCATCAGCTGTCAGTTCATTTTGAGTTTACAAAATGAGCTAAGATTCAGGAAATTGTTTTATACCCTTCAGAAATGATCACAAAGGTGTTATCTTTGTCTCTTACATACTCAGGAAGACTTGTAAAAGTCTTCCCCATCTAATCTTGTCCAATTATGTCTCTTTATGATAACCAGTGGGAAGGAACAGTATTGCCCATCAGCACTTAGTGCTGAAATATGACTCAGGAAATTATCCTCAGTTGAATGATTCATTTCCAAGTCTCCTCAATTCATTTGAGTGATATTACATCATATGTGCACAACTGCAGGGTTAACTAGGTATTATTTGTTAAGCATTTATTATGTACCATGCCCAGGACTAAACATTTTACATTCATTGACTCATTTAAGCCTCATAAATACAATTTGAGGTAAATACTATTATTATCTCACTTTATGGATATTCAAGAACAATATTTAGTAGAAGAATTAAAACACAAATTTGTCTTACTCCAGGCAGACATATAACTATTGTAGAATGATTCTAGGAGAGGCTAAGACTACAGATTCTAGGTCAAGTCAACCACTGTAATGATGGGGTCCAGGATATGCTACCCCAAACTATGGTAATTTGGCATGTTGAATATTTTAAACTGAAGGTGTTTGGTAAAATCAAAGAGGCAGGAAGTTCACTCTGACCTTCTCCCTGTCCTTACCCCCTGAAACAGATCATATATCCCTTATGAGATGTACCCTCCCTATACCCAGAGGAAAGAAGAATCCTTTTCTTTGAAGACATAGGGACACAAAGAAGAATCCTAATAAGCAGGCCTTGATAAGTTCCCCGTATTTATTACAGTACCTCATACTCCTTAACCTGTACTATTTTCCCCTAACTGTCCACTCATTATCAAACCAAGCACAAAAAAGCTCATGGCCAACTGTTTCTGTGGGTCATCACTTCCTTGTGAAGTCTTCCATATCACACAAAACTTATAAATAAGTGGGTGTACTTTTCTCTGGTTAGTCTGTCTGTCAGTTTAGTTTTCAGACCCAGCAACCCTAAGATGGTCAAGAATAATTCCCCAGCTCCTGCAGTGGTCCCAGTTGATGCTAAGCACAGCACTCTACAGTGGACATCATACTATCATTTATATAAGGAAACTGAAGCTCCAAGCATTTACATGACAGGCCTAAGTTAGGGCTGTTAAATGGGGTGAAAACACAGGATATAGTTCAGATGATAGCAAAAAATATTTTAACATAGGTATGTCCAAAAAATAATTACTTCTCTGAAATTCAAATTTAACTTGTGTTTGTATGGCAACTTTAGGCTGAAGTACCAGTTCTGGTGTAACACGGGCTTCTCCTCAGAGCCCAGGGCTCTTTCCACTACTCCATGGGAGGGGTCTACACTCCCAACCCAGAGTTGCAAATGGACAGGTATAGAAACTGCCTCAGTCAGTCCATCACATAGCCGTGGAAGCTAACATTTGGCACTAGAGCCACATCAGCTTTGTAGTTGGAATCTAATGCATACACCTTGGGGTCAAACATTACAACTATTTTTAATAAGTCAACTTAGCTTTTTTTGTAAGTCCTTCTTCTCCTAGGATAGTGGAAATACAGCTTTCTGACCCTCTCCCTGGATGTGCCAACATGAACACAGAAATACAATAGAAAGTGTATATTGGTCTGGGCCTCATTCCTGACACTGGGTTCCTAAAGCCCTGGAAATTTCCTGGGTAATAGCAGCATCTTTTAATGTAAGTAGGTGGTTCTGGGTGGGCTCTGCTTGGGTGCCTGAAAGGCAGAAAGCCCAAGCCATGACTAGAATCTTGGAATTTTCAGCCTCACCCCTCCATTCTCCAGAGAAAGGGGAGCGGATAAAAACAGAGTTAATAATAGGTCATACCTGTGTCTCAACAATTGGAGTTTGGAGAGATTCAAGGTTGGTAAACACATCCATGTGGTGTACTGGGAGGGTGATGAGTCCCAACCCCACAGGGATGAATGAAGCATTCTGCTGGCCCAAGGGAGATCCCTCACAGTAACAAAAAAGCGTTAGAAACCATTTCTCACATGGGGTAGACCTTCTGTAACCTCCGTTGAACATGGCACCAGTTTCACTGGGCAAATCGTACAAGTCTTAATGAAAGGTAATGGATGTACCCCAGTTCGCTAATGCATTTATCTACTGAAGCACATCCTGATTTCCTTAGGTTTTTAGCCATTATGAATAGAGGTACTGTGTAAAATTGCATGGTGAATTTTGTTGAGACACAGTTTTTCAAAGCAGTTGTCTAAATAACAGCGACGCAATTCTTGGATCCTAAAGTGAGACTTATCTTTTCAATGGTAAGATAGTTTTTAATGGTTCTTTTTTGTTTTATGGATTTTTGTGTATCTTGAGTACAAATACTTTATAAAATATGTATTTGCCAACATTTTCTCCCAGTGCATAATTTGTATTTGGGTTCTTTGAACAAGATTTTATAGAGTAGAAATCTTAATTCTATAAATCCCACATGATGTATCCTTTTTCTTTTTTGTATAGGATTTTGGTGTTGGGGGTTAAAAGTCATCAGCAAGAGTGTATTGATTTTCTTGCTTTTACATAGAATTTTTATAATTTTGCACCTAAAAATTGTCTATGGAGAATGTTGAGTGAATTTTTGTGTAAGCTGTAAAGCTTGTGCGTACCTTCATTGCATTCTGTATGTTCTCCAACAAATTATACAAGACATGGGAAATTCCTGCAAATTGGGGTTTGATTTTCCAAAATTTTGTGATTCATCAATCGAGCCACGAGGGGGCGCCACCTTCCTCGAGCTGTGAGCCCTCGTCCCATATCACATAAAACTTAGAAATAAGTGGGTGTAGTCCGCCCACCGTGGCCCTCAGTCGACGCCATTGCCCTGTCTGTGGACCTGCGTGGCGCATGCGCGATCAGGCCCAGGACATCCTTCTGGTTCTGGTGGCAGCCGGGATTCCTCAGGCTCCCGTGCGGCACCGTCCAGGACACTGCCGTCCGCGGCCGCCGTGAAAACTCGGTTTTCTTAGGAGCCATGGGACGGAAAGGTGAGGAGAAGCTCCCCGTGCGTCGCCTGCAGAGCGCTCCCCTTCACGGGCCTGTGGAGGAAGGCCTGAGGCAGGGAAAGGGGTCTCAGTTGAATTTGGGGGAGCGGCTGACGCGACGGGTGGAGTTGAGGGGGCGGGTGAGTCTGGGACACAGCTGAGTCCGTGCCGGGGCGAGTGAGCCTCGCCCAGCGCGTCCCCGGGAGCCCGTGCGGTGGGTGGATTGGCCGCACCGGCGGGAGGCCCTCCAGGCTCCAGACGTCCTTCCTGACAAGGCTCTGAGATGGTAATGGGGCAGAGGGCATTTGGTTGCTGAATGGCCTGCTTACCTGGGGTTCAGGTCTTGCGGTGTGCTGAGCACACAGGTTGTTTTCCTGAGAAGAGTCCCCAGTGTGGGGTCCGCCTGGGAGACTCTCCCCAGGCTAAGCACGGCACTGACACAGCCCAGCTTCCCGAGGGCTGCCCCCCATCCGTGGCCTGTGCCCGGGCCTCGTGTGCTGCCTCCAAGGGAAGAGCTGGATTGGTGAAGCAGAGGGCGCCCCGTGTTCTGTTACCACACCCGCTACTGCCTGGGCGCCACACGGGGTCTCGGTTGCTGCAGCACTGCATTGTAATGGGATGAAAGGGTGACATGCTCCTGCTCTGCTTTCCCAGGACGGCTGTGGGGATGGGGTCCCGTCCAGTTCAACCAAGCCTGCAGGGTGTTTGCTTAGTTTCTGTGAGAAGTGCGATGGAATTTTGGTGAGGGTCGCAGGGGTTGTGCACATTGCTGTGTGTGGAGGGACTTGTAACAACCTAACTCTTCCCGTCCACATCTGCAGGGTCCACAATTTTCAGGTCTCCCACCTCCTCGGTTAAGTTTGTTCTTAGGTACCTGTAACTTCTGGAGAAAATTCCTGAACTAAATACCTTTGAGCCGAAATCAGTCAAAGGGAGAAATAAAGTGGGAGAAACCCGTTTCTTACTTACTAGTAGTCATCCACTTCAGCTTGCCCGTGTCTGTCACAACCAGGCTTCAGAAGAAGGGGCCCCACCGAACTTCTCCAGTCCAAATATGCCCTCGCTCGCCCTCGTAATTACCTGTTGATAGAGAGATGGACTATTTCTCTCCACTTCTTGGAAGCACCTACTGATGTGGAGATGCACGAAGGCTAGGTGAGATACTTTGGAAATACTACAGTTTTTTCCACAGCACTTTAGTCTTATTTATTTATTTCCTTGGTATCATTATTCTACAATGACATGAGCAACATTATGGTTACTAGTTTCCCCCCATCATCAAGTCCTCAGCACACACCCCATTACAGTCACTGACCATCAGTGTAGTAAGATGCTGTAGAATCACTAGTCTTCTCTGTGTTGGACAGCCCTCCCCATACCTCTCCTGGCACATTATGTGGGCTAATCATAATGCCTTTCCCCGCTTACCCTCCCTTCCCACCCTCCCTCCCCAGGGCCTTTCTCTTTGGTAACTGTTAGTCCATTCTTGTGTTCTGTGAATCTGCTGCTGGTTTGTTTCTTCCGTTTTTTTTTCTTTATTCTTACACTCCACGTATGAGTGAAATCATTTGGTACTTCACTTTTTCCGTCTGGCTTACTTCACTGAGCATAATACCCTCTAGCTCCATCCAAGTTATTGCAAATGGTAGGAGTTGTTTTATTCTTACACAACACTTTCTTCTTTATGATGCACTTGTAAAGGGCATTATTTTCTTAATCTCTGATGGTTCGTTATTAGTGAATACAAGCAAACGACTTTTATAAGTTGGTTTGGTATCTTACAAGTTTACTGAATTCATTTTTAGTTCTAACAGGACTTTGGTGAAGTAGGGTGGGAAATTGGAATTCTAAAATTCCACTGTTTGTACCCCAGGTCTTCCCAACATCCAAGGCCAAGTGGCTGCAGGGGAACCTCCCACAGGCTTTCTAATGAGCCCTGGACCCCTGCAAGGTGCCATTTGTTTGAACTGGGTGGAAGGGCTTGGCCTCTCTTGACAGGATGTTATGTCTGCTGTGCTTTTCTTATGGTTATTTTGCAAACTAATTTACTTTCCAGCAATTTAAAACCTACAGAAAACTTGTAGTGTCAGTACAGATTCACTTTATACTGAATTTCCTAGCATCTCACTTTGCCACAGTTTCCACTTCACACGAAATTTCTGTGGTGTCTACCCCAAACAGGGACACGCTTCCAGGGAAACAACATCTGACTGCAAATGAGGGAAGTATTAGGGTCTCCACATGATAATCCAATGCACAGAACCACCACAGCTGTCACGATCCGCTCCAGCTTAGTGCACATGTCTTACTATCCTGATGCAGTTTCCTTTTTCTGGAACTGTTCCCGAGACTTTACCTCAGTTGGTTTCTCTGGGTCCTTGAATAAGCAGGATCACATAATATTTGTCCTTCTTGTAGGGGCGCATTTCCATGAGCATAATGGCTTTGTGGGTCCATCTGTGCAGCAGGTTCTAGGACTCCTTGTTTACTCCACTGTGTAGAGACCACATTGCTTTCATCTGTCTGTGGTCACCCGGGTCGTCTCCCCATTTTGGCTGTTGTTACTCATGCAGCTGTAAACAGAGGTGTGAAATATCTACGTCCCTGCTTTCCTGTCATTTGCGCAAATGCCCTGAAATGGAATTGCTAATTATATGTTAACTATGCTCGAGTTTTGGGGGACACTCTTCACACACAGTGTTTTCAAATCAGCTTTGGACCATTCTTCTTTATTTCTATATTTGGCAGAATAATGTAGTTTATGGATCAACCCTGTTTTGTTCATCTGTTCATCCCTTGATGGGCATTTGAGTTGTTTCTACCTTTTTACTGTGGTGAGCAGTGATGCTAAGAACTCTTGGGAAAGTTTCTGTTTGAACAGCATTTTCATTTCTCTGTGGTATTTATCTAGGATCGGTTCTTTACCCACAATTACGTAACTGTATTATATATTATGAGGAAATGCCAAGCTGTTGTATACAAGATGCATGTTTTATATTTCCACAAGCCAAGTTTAGGGGCTCTAATTCCTATGCATCCTTGGTAACATGTGATTTTGAATTTCCCTGAGTATGGCCAATGCCATGTGCTTGCATTGGGTGGGGGTCTCTGTGGTCTAATTTGCATTTCCATAGCAACTGATGCTGTGTGAGACCTCTTCATGTGCTTGCTGAACATTTGTATGTCTTACTTGGAATCTTAATCCACTTTAAATATTTGTCTTCTCTTGTTTCCTTGTACTAGTTTGTGGTGTTTCCTGGGTTACAGGCTCTTTTTAGATGTACAACGTGGAGATATTTCCTTTCATTATGTGACTGTTTTTTCACTTTCTGGTTGTTGACTTTTAACGCAGAAAAGTTTTTAATTTTATGCTCTCTTCTGTTGCTTGTCCTTTGGTGTCAGATCTGAGAAATCATGGCTAAATCCAAGGTCATGAACATTTATCCTCATGTTTTCTTCTAGACACTGTTGTTTTTTAAATATTATGTAAGCCCTTTGTCTTTTCTGAGTTAATTTTTGTATGTGATATGTGTTAAGGGTTCAGTTTCATTCATCTGCATATGGACAGCTATTTGCCCAGCACCGTTAGCAAGGAAGACAATTCTTTCCCTAATTTAATTTAGTCCACCCTTGTCAGAAAGCAAGTGACTGTATATGGTTTGGGTCACTTCTGGGCTTTCCACTCACTTCTGTTGATCTGTGCATACAGTTGACCCTTGAACAAAATGGGGGGTTGTATAGCTGACATCCCGCAGAGTCAGAATACACATAAAACATCTCTCTCCCCCCAAACTTAAGTATTATCCTAATCTCATTGCTTATTTTTACTGGAAGACTTACCAATAATATAAACAGTTAACACATACTTTGTACATTACACATGTTTTGTGCTGTATTATAACTGTAAGGTAAGCTAGAAAAATCAAGTGTTTTTAATTGTCTTAAATCTTATGTGAGAGGTACCCTCCCTATACCAAGAGGAAAGGAAAATCCTTTTCTTTGAAGACAAAGGGACAGAAAGAGGAATCTTAATGAGCAGGCCTTGATAAGTTCCCCTATTTACGACACTATCTCATACTCCTGAACCTGTCATATTTCTCCACAAATGTCCACTCCTTATCAAACCCAGCACAAATTGCTCAGGGCCAACTGCTTCTCTGGGTCTTCACTTCCTTGTGAAGTCTCCCATATCACATAAAACCTATTAATAAATGGGTGTGCTTTTCTCTGGTTAATCTTTGTCAGTTTCATTTTCAGACCCAGCAACCCTAAGAGGGTCAAGAACAACACCCCCTGCCCTTGCAGTGTTCCCAGTTGATACTAAGCACAGCACTCTACAGTGCGCATTATTCTATCTCTCAGATGAGTAAATTGAAGCTCCAAGCATTTAGATGACTGGCCTAAGATAGGGCTGCCAGTATTGGGGTAAAAACACAGGATATAGTTCAGATGATAGCAAGAATTTTGTTAATATAAGTATGTCCAAAAAATTATTTGTTCTCTGAAATTCAAATTTAACTTGTGTTTCTATGGCAACTTTAGACCAAAGTCCCAGTTCTTTTGTAAGATAGACTTTTTCTCTGAGCCCAGGGTTCTTTCTCCTACTACATGGGAGGGGCCTACACTCCCCACCCAGACCTGCGAATGGACAGTCATAGAAACTGCCTCGGTCAGACCCTCAAATAGCTGTGGAAGCTAATACTTGTCACTACACCCATATAGACTTTTAGTTGGAATCTAATCCATACACGTTGGGGTAAAACATTATAACATTTTAAAGAAGTAAACAGTTTTTGTTGTAAATCCTCCTTATAAAATGATAGCAGAAGCAGAACTTCCTGACTCTCTTCCTGGGATGTGCCACTATGAACACAGAAATACAACAGAAAACATATTCTGGTCTTTGCCTCATTCCTGATCCTGGGCTCCTAAATCCTTGGGAATCTCCTGGGTAAGAGATTCTTTTATACTAAGTAGGTGGTTCTGGGTGGGTTCTGCTCAGGTGTCTGACAGGCAGAAAGCCCATGCCATGATTAGAAAGTTGGAATTTTCAGCCTCAACCCTCCATTCTCCAGAGAAAGGGGAGGAGAAAAAAATGGAGTTAATAATACATCATACAAGTGTCTCAAAATATGGATTTTGGAGAGCTTCCAGGTTGGCAAACACATCCATGTCGTGTACTGGGAGGGCGATATGTTCCAACCCCACAGGGAAGAATGAAGCCTTCTCCTGGCCCAAGGCCGAAGCCTTCATAATTACAAAGAAGCTGTTAGAAACCATTTCTCATTTGGGGTACACCTGTGAGCACCAGTGATCAAGGCACCAGCTTCACTGGGCAATTCACTGTACATTTCACTGTACAAATTGTAGTGAAATGTAATGGATGTACCCCAATTTGTCAAAGCATTCATCTGCTGAAACACATCCTGATTTCTTTAAGTTTTTAGCCTTTATGAATAGAGCTATTAGGTAAAACTGCATGGTGGCTTTTGTTGGGACATAGTTTTTCAAAGCAGTTGTATAAATACTGGTGATGCAATTCTTGAATGTCATGGTGAGACCTTTTTTAATTGTAAAATATTTTTAATGGCTCATTTTTGTTTTATGTATCTTTGTATATCTTGAGTACAAATCCTTTATCAAAAATGTATTTTGCAAATATTATCTTTTAGTTTGTGTCTTGTGTTTGGGTTCTCTGAGCAAGGTCTTTTAGAGTAGAAATTATAACTCTATAAAGCACATGTGATTATTATTCTTTTGTGGATAGGCCTTTGGTGTTGGGTTCATCAAGGTTGTGTAGATTTTCTTGCTTTACCTACAAATTTTATAATTTTGCATCTAAAATTTGACTATGAAAAATTTTTCTATGAGTGTACCACTAAAAATTATTTTTAATTAAAGTATTATTGACATACACTCTTATGAAAGTTTCACATGAAAGAACACTGCGGTCACTACATCCGCCCATATTATCAAGTCCCGTCCATGCCTCATTGCAGTCACTGTCCATCAGTGTAGTAAGATGCCGCAGAGTCACTTCTTGTCTTCTCTGTTCTACACTGTCTTCTCTGTGGTCCCCCACAAAATGTGTGCCAATCATAATACCCCTCAATCCCCTTCTCCCTCCATTTTCACCTGCCCTACCACACCCCTCCCCTTTGGTAACTGCTAGTCCCTTCTTGGAGTCTGTGAGTCCGCTGCTGTTTTGGTCCTTCATTTTTACTTTGCTGTTATACTCCACAAATGAGGGAAATCATTTGGCATTTGTCTTTCTCCACCTTGCTTATTTCACTGAGCATAATATCTTCCAGCTCCAACTATGTTGTTGCCTATGGTAGGATATGTTTTTTCCTATGACTAAGAAGTATTCCATTGTGTTTATGTACCACACCTTCTTTATTCATTGATCTCCTGATGGACACTTAGGTTGCTTCAATATCTTGGCTCTTGTAAAAAGTGCTGCAACAAATATAGTGGTGCATATGTCTTTTGGAATCTGAGAAACTATATTCTTTGGGTAAATTCCTAAGAGTGGAATTACCGGGTCAAATGGTATTTCTATTTTTAGTTTTCTAAGGAACATGCCTATGGGGAATTTCGAGTTAATTTTGGTGTGACTTGTAAAGCCTTTGCCTACTTCATTTCATTCATTTCACTCTTACAGTGGAGAAGACACAAGAAATTTGTGCCCATTGTGGCATGATTTTCCAAAGATTTGTGGTTCATCAGTTTAGCCACAAGGGGGCACCACCTTCACTGAGTTGTAAGCACGCATCTTGCAATGCTCACCGTGACCCGCAAGCGGCGCCTCTGCCCTCTTTGTGGATCAGCAGGGCTCATGCGCTGTCAGGACGCAGGCCTTTTCTCCCGGCTCTGACCGGTGCCGGTATTGCTCCGGATCCCCTGCAGCTCCGTGACACCGCGGGCCGCGTCCACAGGGGCACCTCGGTTTCCTGAGGAGCTGCAGTACGGAAAGGTAAGGAGAAGCTTTCCGTGCATATCCTACTGAGCGCTCCTCTTCAGGGGCCGGGAGAGGAAGGCCTGCGATGGTTAACTGAGTATTTGTGGAGTCTGGGCCACGACTGGAGCAGCTGAGTTCAGGGTGTGGCGGACGGCACTCAGGGAGAGTTCGGGCCCGTGCTGAGACAGGGCTGGGGCGGGTATGTGGTGTCCAGCGCTTCCCCGGCAGCCTGTGTCTCCACGCTGCGTGCCTCGGGCCCCTTGCAGTGGGTGGATTGTCCACACCTGCGGGACACCTTCCAGGCTGCAGGCATCCTTCCTAACAAGGCTCTGAAATGAGAATGGGGGCGGAGGGGAGTTGGCTGCTTAAGCGGCTCGCTTACCTGTGCTTCAGCCTTTGCTGAGCACCCAGCACACAGGGTGGTTTCTTGCGAAGGGTCCCCGAGGTGGGGTCCACCTGGGAGGCCCCCCTGGGCACAGCATGGTGCTGAACCAGCCTGGCTCCTTGAGGGTGGCCAACACCCACTGCCTGCGACCGGGGCCAAGTGAGCCGGTTCTTCATGCCGAGCAGGTTGGGGGATGAAGGGCACTTGGTGTTCTGTTTAGACTCCCGCTTCTGCTTGGGCGAAACATGGGGTCTCCGTTGCTACAGGTCCACAGTGTAGTGGGAGGTCACGGCACGATGCCCGGGCTCTGCTTTCTCATGTCGTCTGTGGGGATGGGGTCCTGTGTGGTTCTATCCAGTCTGTTGGGTGTTTGCTTCTTTGTGAAGTGTGGTGGAATTTCGATGGGGGGGTCCCACGGAGTCTGAAGGTTCCTGTTGGTCGACAGGACTTCTAATAACCTAACCCACCCCCGCCCCATCCTGGTCTGCAGTGTCCACAGTGTTTAGGCCTCAAGCTTCAAGCCTCCCGCCTCATTGGTTAGGCTTCTCCTTAGGTACTTCATTCTTTACGATGCAGTTGTAAAGGGCATTGTTTTCTTAATGTCTCTTCCTGACGGTTGGTTATTGGTGAACAGAAGTAAACAACTTCTGTATGTTGATTTTGTATCCTGCTAGATTATTGATTTTATTTTTAGCTGTAACAGGTTTTTGGTGGAGCAGTGTGGAAACTGGAATTTAAAAATCCCAGTGTTCCACTCCAGGTCGTCCCAACACCCAAGCCCCGTGTCTGCAAGGGAATTTTACCACGTGCCTTGTAGTGACTCCCGCAGGCTAAGTAGTGGTCCACTTCGGGTGAACTGAATGGGGAGGGCTTGGCCTCTGTGACAGGGTGTGATGTCTGCTCTGCTTTTCTGGTGCAGGACCGACGTGGTTGTTCTGCAAAGTAATTTACTTTCCAGCAATTTCAAGCACACAGAAAACTTGCAGTGTCAGTACAAACACTCTTTACACTAAATGTCCCATGGTCCCACTTTACCACACCTGCCACTTCACACAAAGTTCTCTTGGCCTCTACCCTAAATAGGGACAAGTTTATAGGGAGCCACCACCTGACCCTAAATGAGGGAAGTATTAGGGTCTCCACATGATAATCCAGTGCACAGACCCAGCACAGCGGTTTCCATCTACCCCAGCTGTGTGCAAATGTCTTTCTATTCTGATCACATTTCCTTTTTCTGGAAGTCTTCCAGGGACATTAGCTCAGATGGGCTTCACCAGATCTCACGTAAGTGGGATCACATAGTATTCATCCTTCTGTGACTGGCGCATTTCACTGAGAAAATTGGCTTTAGGATTCATCCATGCAGCAGGTGCCAGGATTCCCTCGTTCACTCCACTGTGTGGAGAGGACACTTTGTTCATCCATTTGTCTGTGGACACGTGGGTCTTCTCCAACTTTTAACCATTGTGAGTCATGCAGTTGTGAGCATAGGTGTCCAAATATCTAAGTCCCTGCTTTTGTCAGATGCCCTGCTGTTTAGGCAGATGCCCTGAAATGGAATTGCTGCTCATATATTAACTGTATCTTCAAGTTTCTGGGGACACCTTCCCCACTCTCCACACCGTTTTCCAGGAGGCTGTAGACCATTTTCCTTACTCTATATGGCAGAAAAATACAGTTTATGGATCAACCCGTTTTTATCCATCCATTCACCCCTTGATGGGCATTTGAGTTGTTTCTGACTTTTTGCTGTGCTGATCAATGCTGCCAAGAACTCGTGGGCCAGTTTCTGTTTGAACATCATAGTCATTTCTTTGAAGTATTATCTAGGAGTGGATGTAGAACCACAATTAAGTAATTGTATTTTATCTTTATGAGGAAACACCAAGGTGTTGTACACAGGCTGCACGTTTTACATTTCCACAAGCAAAGGTTAGGGGCTCCAGTTCTTCTGCATCCTTGGCAATGTGTGATTTTCAGTTTTCCTGAATATAGCCATTCCCATGTGTGTGCAGGGAATTCTATGGGACACCTTTCCATGTGCTTGTTGGAGCATTTGTATGTCTTGGAGTCTCTCATCCATTTAAAAAGTTGGGATGTTGCCTTGTTGCACTGTACAAGTTCATGGTGTATTCTGGATAACAGGCTCTTGTCAGATGTACAGTGTGCAGATATTTTCCTCTATTCCGTGACTTTTTCACTTCTTGGTTGGAATCTTTTGATGCAGAAAAGATTTTAATTTGGAGGAAATTAATTTATTCTTTCTCTTGTTGCTTGTACTTTGGTTTCAGATCTGAGAAACCATAGCTAAATCCAAGGTCATGAAGACTTATCCCCATGTTTTACCTATTACATGTAAGCCGTTATGTATTTTGAGTTAATTTTTGTATGTGATATAAGTTAGGATTCATTTTCATTCTTCTGCATGTAGACAGGAGGTTGCCAAGCACCATTTACTGGAAAGACACTTTCTCTCCATAAGTTAATGTTGTCCACCCTTGTCAGAAATCAACTGGATATTTCCATTCAGGTATGTTGATCTTTATATACAGTCGTCCCTTGAACAACATGGGGGCTAGTGGTGCTGACTCCCCCACAGAATCACAATCTACATAAAACATGTGACTCTGCCAAACCTTTGTTATCCTAAAACTGATTGCCTATTTTGACTGGAAGCCTTACCAATAATATAAACACTCGATTAACAATATTTTGTACATTATACCTACTATGTGCTATATTCTTACAGTAAAGTAAGCTAGAGAAAAGGTAACGTTTCAAATTGTTGACTTAACATTTTCCCAACATATTTGCGGGGAAAAATCAGTTTAAGTGGACCTGTGGAGTTCACATGAGTACTGTCCAAGGGTCAGCTGTGTATCTTTATGACAGTGTCACAGTGTTTCATTTACTGTTCACTTTGTACTAAGATTAGATTTTGGGAAGCCTGTGCCTCCAGCTTTGATTTTCTTTTTCAAGATTCTGCTCAAGGTCTCATTGTGGTCCCTTGCAATTTAATATGTGACAGGATCAGCAGGAGCAATTCTTCCTAAAAAGCTTTGGGAATTTTCATACGAACCACATTGAGTCTGTAGGGTGCATTTGTGCCATTGCCATCTTAGAGATATTAAGTCTGCCATCACCACAGCAGGACCTTACATTTATTTTGCTTTTCTTTATTTTTCCTATTATCAATGTTTTATAATTTTAAATGCATAATACTTGCACTTAAATTAAGTCTGCTCCCATGTATATTATTAATGTTAACATTATTTAGTAGAGAATTTAAAAATTCCTTTTTTGATTATTCATTGCTAATGTATACAAGGAAAACATGTTTGTGTAATGTTCTTCTTTCTTGTAACTTCCCTTAGTTAATTTAGAACCTTACATTTGGAATTTAAGGGTTCAGAGCACGGGATTTAAGAATTTAGATATTTAGGATTAAAATAATACTGCCTAATATTTAATAAATGGAGGATTGGAACAGAGTGAAGAGTAGGGTTTGTCATAGGGGTTTTGTTTGAAATAAGACAATAGGAAGAGAAGTGGTTAGAACTATGGATAGAGTACATGAACGGGTTAGGGTATGGGAATGGGTTAGTGTTAGGGTTAGGGTAATGTGATGGAGTGAGGCTATCAAATACAGCTAGGAGGCTTCAAACAAAATCCAGCCTTTTTCGACAACTTCCTCAGACTTTGCAGGCATGAAAGTGGTCTCAGGCTGCCTGGTAGTTCTGCTGGGTTCAGAACCCTAGGTGGGAAATCTTTCTGGCCACCCAGATTTATTATCATCTGCTCTCCAGTGCTGCAGTGGACAAGTCTGAGGTCGTTTTCCTTGATATTTTGCATGTTTTTGTCATTTTCTTCTGTGCTAGTTTTTTAGGTATCTTACTCATGTTTTCCCGAGAAATTGTTGGTGAATTAACCACAATGTAAACTATTTTTCCTTCATTGAGTTGAGTGCTCAGTGGGTCCTTATAACCTAAGAATTATGTTTTTGAGTTATTTAATATGTTCTTATAGTATTTCCTTTGAAGATTTTCTCCTTTTTCCCTTTTTTTTGACTGCATATTAATTTTGGTATAAAACTTTTCAACATTGACTTTCCAGTGTTCTTAACTTTTTTTTTGTATTGTCCCCTTCTCTAAATTTTTATTCTCCTTTCCGTGAGATTTCTTTAACCTCTGAATCCTTCCCTTGATTTTTTTGTTTCTTTTCCATTCTTCCTGATTTTTTTCTATTTAATAATAGGCTCTTATGTGATGAATGCAGCATTTTAGCTCAATGGAGATATTAAATATGATTTCCTTGAAGTTTTCTTCTTTTACCAGTATTGTCTGTTTCCACTATTATACTTTTTTTCACGTTATTTTGGTCTTTTCTCCTAATTATTGTGGGCTTGCTCAGATGTCTGGTGATCCTTCTCTTTCGCTTATTTAAGAGGTGAGGCACTGGAGATCTATCAAGAAATGGAGTGTGCCCATTTGTGGCACGTGCGCCTATATGTCTGTGGGCTTGTTTTCTGCCAGAGTTTGTAGGGTGACTGGGTCCCCAGGTGGCATTCTCATTGCAGATACTAATAGTTTATCTGTAAGTCTTTTCAGTAGATGGGTTAATTTTCCCATAGGATGGCCCCTTGATCTCTTGTTTTGGGAATATCAGTCCAGATACTGGAGTTCTTGACCTGTGTGGATAGAGTTCCTGTAGGCCTGGAGGATCTCGTGCTCTGACATGCACATGTGTACTTTCTAACCTGGTTTTCGCCCCTATTTTCTTCACTGCCGGTGTTACGACATTGTTGCTCTACAAAAAAGGGGAAAGTGGAGTAGACTTGGAGTCTTACTGCTCCTTTTACAGGCTTTCAAATGGTCTCCTGTTTCTGCCTTTGCCCACAAGCCACCTTCACAGGTGGTCCTGCAGCCTGTTTATGTTGATGATGCCTTCTCAGACACTGAGGTTTGGCCATCCTCTGTGTCTCACATTCATCACCATTTCAACATACATTTTGCATATGTTGTTGTGTATCTAGATGTCTCCTACATTTGCTTTAAAAAATGGATTTCAGTTTTTTCTAAAGGCTTGTTCTGTTGACTTTTCAAGAAAATAAAGGTGGTAGAGACATCTCTGCTCTATCATCATAAAAGTAGAAGCCCTTTGAACAGAGGAATTTCAAAGGATTTTGAGTAGAGAAATGTATTGAATGAAAAGAGAATGTAATGTTATGAAAGTTCTCTGTCCTTACTTTCACCTCTTTGTGACTTTCTAAATCTCTGTGCATCTTTGCCCTACAGTATCTGTGGGAGTTTGTTCAGATAGACTGGAAGCTGGTTAGAGGCTTTCATATTGACCAAACTGTGCCAGATAAATGGCATATTTTCTGCTTGGGTATTGTTAGCCCCATAATGCTGGGGTGTACACTCTGTCCTTACTCTGTTCTGGCATGAGTTTGGAAGACAGTGTCTGCTCTGATCAAGGTCAAGCAGGTTTGACAGATAAAAGCAAAAGGCTTAGAGGGCAACTAACCATGGCCTCATTCATTCCACCTGCTTTTGTGCAGCTTGCTTAAACCATGATGGTCTATGACTAGTCTTATCTGGTGATAATGTGTGGAAACCTACCGCATCGGAAGTGGCAGGATCCAGTCAGCATGAAGATTCTGTTTCCTGGAACTCGCTGGAAACTTACTTATTTTAAACGGAATGAGCTAGACCTGCAGTCATAAATGGCTACTAAGCTCCTTGGTATCCACTGTGGAAAATTGCCTTCTCTCTGTCCTCAGCATTTGAATATGCTGTCTATTGTGAGGAATTCTCCACTGAAAAGAAGCTCCCTTTTATGCCCATTCGGTTCTTCCCACCCCAGAATCTGAACACTGAGGGAACAGCACAGAAACACAGGACCAGTTGGAGGTGGTAGTAAGTGCACAGGGGTGATGGGCTGATCCTGGGGTAAGGCAAGGTGTGTTCTTGGGTACATTCATGGAAATTCCTTCTAAGTAAACTGGTCCTCTGCCTTTACTGTGAATTCTGTGACCTCCTACTGTACCGCCACGGTTTCCTTTCCCTTTTAAATTGCCAGTGTTCATTTCTGTTGCTTGTAGTTAAGAACGAGATTGGCACAGACTGGTTGATCTTGCTATTTCCCTCTGGTGACCCACCGTGAGCTAGATTTCTCTCTTGAAATGGTGTCCCAACACCTAGTCTTCTCTGAGGAGCTTTAGTGTCTGATTCGGACTTTAGGAAGCTCAAGTCCTCATGTTCAAGGTTTTTAAACTTTGTTTTATCTCTGTGGAACTCGTATGTGTGGAATGCACCAGAAATGAAAACACACACATCTACTACACAAAAGGAGAATATTTGCTCCCCTTTCTTTCCTTGTCATACCTTTTCAGGGAAGAAATGATGTGGGTTTCATTAAATGTTTTTTTAATTTTGTTTTTCATTAAAAATTTTTCTTGTGGTAAAAAAATATTACAGAATTTACTATATTAACTGCTTTTAATTGTACATTTTAGTAATGTTAAGTTTATTCACATTGTAAAACACAGTTCCAGAATTTTTTCACGTAAGTCTTGTTTGATTATAAAGAAAGGAAGGCTCAGTTGAGAGAAAGAAGACTGTTTTTATAGAAGAATAATCTTTTGGCCATTTTCCATGAAGCAACTTAAAAGATTATTTATCTTTTAAAACTTTTGAATTTTTGTAATTTTAGATGATACTTGTGGAGTATTAAGTGTGTACCCAAGCATTAGTTATATTGGTAGCCCAATAAGTTTATATAAAAGTTTCCTTGTCTAAGTAATGATTTGGGGCCAAGTGTGACAACATTTCCCCATTTTACTTAGTTAATTGGAGCCTGAAGTAGACTGGAGATGGTTGCAGCTGGTCTTGAGGAGGAGCAGAAAGGCTCATTACCCAGCAGTGGTTCATTGTGGCATCTCTTCTCCTTTTCTTTTCCATGAATGAAGACAAGATGTATTAGCATCTTGTTACCACTGGTGGAAGCTCAGAATTGCACCACAAAATCTCCTACGTTTTATGAAGCTGTGTTATTCCCAAGTGAAGTGTTTATGTAAGACTTTTGGGATTATCATTGTGAGGGATATATTTAGTGTATTTGGGTTTGTCTTTTGAAGCATGAGGGACCAACTCTCTTAATTAGCAGATTTTCAAATCCCTGATTCACACATATATTATTCAATAGAGTTATTCATATGTATGTGTGGCACACACACATACCCACACATAAATATATGAAATGCTGTTTAGATAACGGTCTCACAGGAAGTTGTTAGAAAGGGTTATTTAAAGTTTTCAAACTGAACTGGTTACTCAGTGCTCTTTTTGTCATTATTTCTTTTTCCCAGCCCTAAAATGAATATGAAAGCAGTGAATATTAGAAAAATGAGAATGATAAAGAAGAGTGGGTGTAATCAGTTTTATCTTTCAAGGAAGTCAGCAAACATTTGGTTTTTTGTGTTTTTTGAAATATTAAGATATTACTGATATACTCTCTTATGAAGTTTTCACCTGAAAAACAGTGTGTTTACTACAATCACCCATATTATTGAGTCCCCCCAAACATCTTTTTTTTGGATCATTCTGTATTTACCATTTTGTGCCCTCCTTTGATGTCTAACAAAAATAGTTTCCAAATACAGGTAACTTAATTTTAGATACATGTCATTCCTTTAAAGGATTATTATTGTTAATGTAATCATTTATCTGCTATAGGCTATTTTGTTTGTTACTAGCCATATTAGTTTGCAACTGGCAAGCTATTCCAAAGAGTTTGTTAGATTGAATGTTATTTTAGAAAGTACATTTTCATATTAGGCTATTTCACTGTTTGTTTTAGTAATCTGTCAAAAAAAATACTTTGGGGCATACTGTTGTCAGGCTATGATGGGTTATGTTGGTGGCCCCGGATGAGTTCATGGTCAAGAAATAGTCACTTGGTGAAATGGAAACTAGGAGAAGTTAAGATGATTATTATCTGTGTTGCTGGCAAAACCATAATTGTTTTTCTCAGGGCCTAGGACTTCCCAAAGTCACAGAATAAAGATAGCTCTCTGCCCAGAGCATCCATTTGACTTGAGGATTTTCAATACATTGTGAAACATAACAAGTTTTAGTAGCAAGACAAACACTGATATATTGTGAGGCAGGATGCCTTGACTGATTTCCCTGAATTTTTAAGATTAAAATGCCATATTCAATTTAAGAAATTTAAGATTTAAGAAATTTTACATTAGCAAGGAATACTTCAAAGTATATCCTCAAATCCCCTATATCATGAGTTGGGATATTTGGTGAATACTTTAGACATTGTGTGCCACATAGTTCTCTCCTGCATATTCTGTTTGGTTGTTTTGTTTTGGTTTCTAACCCTTTAGAAATGACAACAGCACACTTGCTCACAGGCTCCTCCATTGCTGACCCCTGCTGTAGACAGTCCTTTCACATTTCCTGCTACCTCTTGGGGCTCCTCAGTGATCACACTTGAGAAACACAGGCTTGGCTGTTCCCAAACTATCCTTCATGAAAATTAAGCATATATTTAGGCAGAATTGAAAAGAATGTAGTGATGGACAGAAATTTTGACCTATGTTGAAGCCCAACTGGGTGCAGCAGTTATGTGCTAATATAACTCTTCAGAGACAAAAAGGGAAGCTAAAGTTCCAAATTTCATTGTTGTTCACAGGAGATTTTGCTGTGTCTTTAAAATGTAGACATTATTAATATAGGGTTAATGGCTACATCTACAGAGTGAAGCCCTGCAAGTAGCCCCACCCCATTTGCCTCACCTCATTACCCAGTTGGTTGCCAAATCCTGTCTTTTCACCTCCTGAATAAGTCGGTACTGTTTCTGTCTCAAAACCCAATTTGAGCAGGCCTTGTTGATCTTCCTTTAATTGACCAGGACTCTCATTATTTCTCTCTCCCCCGTGCCCAGAAAACCTTATTACTCTTAGGACATTTATTATCTTGGTGTGTTTTTTTTCGTGTCTTTGCCTTCAGCTAGGCTCTGAGTGCCTTGTGCTTGTCCTCAGCTGGCTCTGTGGTGTCTTTACTCTAGGGTCTGTCACCTGTTGTGATGCTAGGAACACAGAATGTACTCAACAAAAATTGTTATGTGAAGGGGCAATAGCTACAGGTGTTTTCAGCTGAGTGTGTGTAACCAGTTCTTTTGGGTCTCACCTCATCCAGCATTTGCACACTTGTTCTAATAGCAGTCAGAGCCAAGTGTCTCCAAAGCAATCTTACTGAACCTTCTGGTTTTTATGATGAAACCTGTTTGTGAAATTGCCTCAATTAGAAGCTCGCATATCCTGCAGTTAATATTTTCTTAGGAAATTTGATCTGAATTTAAAAATCAGTATTATTCTGTCTAAAACATCACTTACCTAATCAAGGAGGTCTTCACTTCTCTTACCTTCTTTCCGAATGTTTAGTCTTCCATTTTCACTTTACTTTGTTGTCTGCCACAGTGTTCTACAGTGATGAGGCCCTGGGGCATGTCTTTCTTAAAAACAATGCCTTGTGCTGTGAGTATTGAAAGGCCACCCCTGTTGTGCTTCCAGCCATTTATCTCATGTAATCCAAACTGGTGATTTTCTTTCCATTAAAAGTTTTCTCTCATTCTTAGCTTTATGCAGCAAAGTTAATGAAAAGGAAACAGAACGCTTAAGATTCTAGGACAATGTTAATGCCAATGTTCAGACAGTAAAGCCTGTTTACAGGAGTGTCAAAGGTTATGAGTAAGTTTTCCTCTGCCCCTATTTTCATGTGACCTCTCCCAAGTCCCCAAGATGTATCTTTTTATGAGTTTCTGCTTGCAGTTTTATGATCACCCTGTCCCTCATACTAGTGTCTATAATCCTTGATTTTAAATTAGGACAGTATTTACTTCTTTCTTAAATAAATAACAAATTTGCATTCTTAGAACTTCTCTCATCTCACCCATTTGATTTATACACGGAAAATTGTTAGTTTGTAATTCTCATTCTCTTCTGTAACTAATAACTATTTTAAAGTAAAAATACAATACATGTTATATTTGTATTGTTTTAGACATGTAAATACTGTTCTCTACAGAGCTGTTCAGTTGTGTGAGCAGTGAGAGGAGGGCAAATAATCCTATTTTACTAAATTACTGTGGTTTAAGAAGGACGTAAATGTCAATAGCCAAGAGATTATCTTTCTTAATTAATTTTGTTCTTTCCACTTACTCCTCTGATATTTCTTAAAATTTTATTACTGGTTTCTTTTCCTGTTGAGCAGAAGAAAGCTTTTCCCATGCAATTTCGGTTGGTGCTTGTAGACACACCTGCTTGCTCTTCCTTCTTCTACCAGTAGGGTTTGAATTGGGAATTTAAAATCCTCAGCAGCATATTCTTTTTTTTGTATTTCGCATTAAAAATTGCTGAATGAAGCTGTTTCAGACAACTGCATTGCGCATATCCTACCAGGATTAGAACTGCCAACTATGTTTTCCTTCTATACTCAGATTCCCTAAAATGGAATATAGCATTAATGATCCTTATAAACTAAATGAGGAAAATGCCCAGGGGCTACCCTCAGGCTTAAAAGACATTTTTAGAAGGAGCCTGTGGTCATTTTCCACAGCTGCAGCAACTCATAGTCTTAGAAAGAATGTCTTTAAAAAATTCTGTGGGAAACAAGATTTGCTGTGGCTCACTGAGAACCTGTGGCTGAGACTGTTCATTCGGGCCTCATGCTTTTCTTGCTCCTTGTACTGTTCTGTCAGTGAAGTGTCACGAGAGAGCATGGGTTGTGGGACAGCCTTCCAGTGTGTCTGCTGTGGGCCCTCCTCACTGCTCCTGGGGCACTGGGTGGATGGAGCACATCCCTGTCTCTGTCTGAGATGGTTTTTGAGCCCATGACCATCCCATTGTAGAACCGGGAGTTCCCTAGTGAGCTCTGAAGAAAGGCTCTTGTGGGCTCTGCCAGTTGTAGATTTTATCAGGAGCTTATGAATGTCTCTCACACTGGTTCTCACTGGAACACAAGCAAGTACAGGTGAAGTAACCTTTTTTTCTTTTCAACAGCTGTTTAGCTTGCTTTATTCTTAAAATTGTAGTGTTTCAGTAAATGTGCCATTAGGAAAAGTGTCAGTTATGCTGATATCTATATAATTCAGAAATTTTCTTTTCATAGGCAGTTGGCACTACAAGCAAAGTGAATTTATCATCCCTTTTCCTAACTGAAATAAAAATGTATTGTCTTCTGAAATGGGGCAAACTTATCTTGAATACACTTTGTGTGTCTGTGCCTTCTCAAAAGACATATTATCTGATCATTGTTGTTATAGTTACAGAAGGTTGATTGTCCAGAATGTGCAATTTGCAGGTGTGCATTTACAAGCACTTCAGAGACAGATCTTTGAAAATAAGAAATTCAGCAAGGCTATCTAGAGACTTAATAGTGAGTTTTTAAAGTATTGTATTTTTAACTTTCATAGTATGAACTCTAATATATATATATTTAAAAATAGATGCCTGAGAAGTGAAGTGAATATAAGAAAACAGATCTTCCTCTTTTATTGGGCAATGCCTCAGGACAAAATATAAGAATGTATATCTTAATAGGTTGTGATTTTTAAATTTCTATTTTAAACTATTTCACATCATACTGTATGTTATTATCTCTGAAAAGAGGTATTAACTATTAATAAATCATAGATTTTAGATTATCACTCCCCTACTCTGCTTAAATGTGACAAAAAAATTTAACCTCTTATTTCAGATTCATCAGTACACTCAAAAACTTTTGAATGTCAGAAAGTTTTTTTTTTACACAATTCTTTAAAACCTGTAGTTAATAGAGTAGAAATCGGATTTACTCAAATTATGTTACTAGCATGAGGTTAATCTAAATCATGGCACATTGGAGAGGGTTGGAAGATGGCGTCGTGAGTAGAACAGTGGAAATCTCCTCCCAAAACACAAATATCTATGAAAATATAACAAAGACAACCCCTCCTAGAATGAAGACAAGAGGACACAGGACAATATCAAGACCACATCCGCAGCAGAGAGAACGCAGCGACTCATGAATGGGGTAAGATACAAGCCACAGCGCGGTGGGAGCCAAGCGCCCATTCCCCCAACTCCCGGCAGGAGGAGAATAGGCAGAGCGGGAGGGAGATGGAGCACAGGACTTCCGAACACACAGCCCCAGCCATCCGGGCCAGTGTGCAGGGCCCTGGATACTAGGAAAACAAGGCAGCAATAGTGAGCGGGCACCGGAGGCCGGGCCCCAGAGGACATAAGAAAAGTGAGCCAGATTTTGTTTTTTCTGTTTTGTTTTGGCTAGCGCTTTTTGGATGTCTTAAAGAGATAGGGACCCCAATGCTAGGGAAAGAGGGCTGCAAGACTGGTGAGCAGATGCCTGAGGCTGGCACCGGAGAATAAAGAAAAACGAGTGGCCACTTTTATTTTTAATTAAATTTCTTTTTTGTGGTCGTTGTTTTGTTTCAGCGGGTGCTTTTTGGAAGTCTTAAAGGGGCAGGGCGGGACACTATATCCAGAGGTAAGGAATCTGGGGATCACAGGGCAGTCTAACCCCTCGGCTCCAGGGAATAGGGAGGCACCTTACAGAGATAAATAGTCTCCATGCCGCTCCCTCTCCAACGCCACTTCACCACTTTGGAGCAGGGGCCCGAACCAGGCCACGCCCACAGTCACAGTGGAGATAAACTCCATAGCAGCCAGGCAGGAAGCAGAAACCCTGTCTGCACGCAGCTGCCCAGCACAAGCCACTAGAGGTTGCTTTTCTCCCAGGAGAGGAAGGCCACAAACGAAAAAGAAGGGAAGTTCTTCCAGCCGTCATTTGTTCCAGCTCTGCAAACTATTCCTATCACCATGAAAAGGCAGAGCTACAGGCAAAGATCACAGAGACAACACCAGAGAAGGAGACAGACCTAACCAGTCTTCCTGACAAAGAATTCAAAATGAGAATCATAAACACGCTGACAGAGATGTAGAGAAATACGCAAGAGAAATGGAATGAAGTCCGGAGGGAGATCACACATGCCCGAAAGGAGATTGCAGAAATGAAACAAACTCTGGAAGGGTTTATAAGCAGAATGGATAAGATGCAAGAGGCCATTGATGGAATTGAATCCAGAGAACAGGAACGCATAGAAGCTGACAGAGAGAGAGATAAAAGGATCTCCAGGAATGAAACAATGTTAAGAAAATTGTGTGACCAATCTAAAAGGAACAATATCCGTATTATAGGGGTTCCAGAAGAAGAAGAGAGAGGAAAAGAGATGGAAACTATCTTAGAAGAAATAATTGCTGAAAACTTCCCCAAACTGGGGGAGGAAAAAATCGAACAGACCACGGAAATACACAGAACCCCCAACAGAAAGGATCCAAGGAGGACAAAACCAAGACACATAATAATTGAAATGGCAAAGATCAAGGACAAAGAAAGAGTTTTAAGGCAGCTAGAGAAAAAAGGTCACCTATAAAAGAAAACCCATCAGGCTAACATCAGACTTCTTGACAGAAACCATACAGGCCAGAAGAGAATGGCATGATATATTTAATACAATGAAACAGAAGGCCTTGCACCAACTATACTGTATCCAGCAAAACTATCATTCAAATATGATGGTGGGATTAAACAATTCCCAGACAAACAAAAGCTGAGGGAATTTTCTTTCCACAAACCACCTCTACAGAACATCTTACAGGGACTGCTCTAGATGGGAGCACTCCTAGAAAGAGCACAGCACAAAACACCCAACATATGAAGAATCGAGGAGGAGGAATAAGAAGGGAGAGAAGAAAAGAATCTCCAGATAGTGTATATAACAGCTAAATAAGTGAGCTTATTTAGGCAGTAAGATAATAAAGAAGCTAACCTTAAACCTTTGGTAACCACAAATCTAAAGCCTGCAATGGCAATAAGTACATATTTTTCAATAGTCACCCTAAATGTAAATGGACTTAATACACCAATCAAAAGACACAAAGTAACAGAATGGATAAAAAAAGCAAGACCCATGTATATGCTGCTTACAAGAAACTCACCTCAAACCCAAAGACATGCACAGGCTAAAAGTCAAGGGATGGGAAAACATATTTCAAGCAAACAACAGCGAGAAGAAAGCAGGGATTGCAGTACTAATATCAGACAAAATAGACTTCAAAACAAAGAAAGTAACAGACAAAGAAGGACACTACATAATGATAAAGGGCTCAGTCCAACAAGAGGATATAACCATTCTAAATATATATGCACCCAACACAGGAGCACCAGCATATGTGAAACAAATACTAACAGAACTAAAGGGGGAAATAGACTGCAATGCATTCATTCTAGGAGACTTCAACACACCACTCAACCCAAAGGATAGATCCACTGGGCAGAAAATAAGTAAGGACAGTGAAGCACTGAACAACACAGTAGAGCAGATGGACCTAATAGACATCTATAGAACTCTACATCCTAAAGCAACAGGATACACATTCTTCTCAAGTGCACATGGAACATTCTCCAGAATAGACCACATACTAGGACACAAAAAGAGCCTCAGAAAATTCCAAAGATTGAAATCCTACCAACCAACTTTACAGACAACAAAGGCAGAAAACTAGAAATAAACTGTACAAAGAAAGTAAAGAGGCTCACAAACACATGGAGGCTAAACAACAAGCTCCTAAATAATCAATGGATCAATGACAAAATCAAAATGGAGATCCAGCAATATATGGAAACAAATGACAACAACAACACTAAGCCCCAACTTCTGTGTGACGCAGCAAAAGCACTCTTAAGAGGAACGTATATAGCGATCCAGGCACACTAGAAGGAGCAAGAACAATCTCAAATGAATAGTCTAACATCACAATTATCAAAATTGGAAAAAGAAGAACAAATGAGGCCTAAATCAGCAGAAGGGGGACATAATAAAGTTAAGCCAAGAAATAAGCAAAACTGAGAAGAGTAAAACAATAGCAAACATCAATGAAACCAAGAGGTGGTTATTTGACAAAAACAAAATAGATAAGCCACTAGCCAAAGTTGTTAAGGGAAAAAGAGAATCAACACAATCCAACAGAATCACAAATGAGAACGGAAAAATCATGACAGACTCCACAGATATACAAAGAATTATTAAATACTACTATGTAAATCTATATGCCAAAAAGCTGAAAAACCTAGAAGAAATGGACAACTTCCTAGAAATATACAACCTTCCAAGACTGACCAAGGAAGAAACACAAAAGTTAAACAAACCAATTACGAGCAAAGAAATTGAAACGGTAATAAAAAAACTACCAAAGAACAAAATACCCGGGCAGGATGGATTTACTTCAGAATTTTATCAGACACACAGAGAAGACATAATACCCATTCTCCTTAAAGTTTTCCAAAAAATAGAAGAGGAGGGAATACTCCCAAACTCATTCTATGAAGCCAAAATCACCCTACTACCAAAACCAGGCAAAGACCACACCAAAAAAGAAAATTACAAACCAATAACCCTGATGAATGTATATGCAAAAATACTTAATAAAATATTAGCAAACCGAATACAAAAGTATATCAAAAGGATCAAACTCCATGACCAAGTGGGATTCATCCCAGGGATGATAGGATGGTACAACATTCAAAAATCCATCAACATCATCCACCGCATCAACAAAAAGAAAGACAAAAACCACATGATCATCTCCATAGCTGAAAAAACATTCGACAAAATTCAGCATCCATTCAAGATAAAAACTCTCAGCAAAATGGGAATAGAGGGCAAGTTCCTCAACATAATAAAGGCCATATATCATAAACACACAGACAACATTATACTGAACAGCGAGAAGCTGAAAGCTTTTCCTCTGAGATCGGGAACTAGACAGGGATGCCCACTCTCTCCACTGCTATTTAACATAGTACTGGAGGTCCTAGCCATGGCATTCAGACAAAACAAAGAAATACAAGGAATCCAGATTGGTAAAGAAGAAGTTAAACTGTCACCATTTGCAGATGACGTGATATTGTACATAGAAAACCCTAAAGACTCCACCCCAAAATTACTAGAACTGATATCGGAATACAGCAAAGTTGCAGGATAAAAATTAACACACAGAAATCTGTAGCTTTCCCATACACGAACAATGAACCAATAGAAAGGGATATCAGGAAAGCAATTCCATTCACAATTGCATAAAAAAGAATAAACTACCTAGGAATAAATCTATCCAAAGATGTGAATCACCTATATTCTGAACACTACAAGTCACTCTTAAGAGAAATTAAAAGGGACACTTACAAATGGAAACTCATCCCATGGTCGTGGATAGGAAGAATTAATATCGTCAAAATGGACATCCTGCCCAAAGCAATATACAGATTTGATGCAATCCCTATCAAATTCACAGCAACATTCTTCAATGAACTTGAACAAATAATTCAAAAATTCATATGGAACCACCAAAGACCCCAAATAGCCAAAGCAATCCTGAGAAAGAAGAATAAAGTATAGGGGATCTCACTCACCAATGTCAAGCTCTACTATAAAGCAATAGTAATCAACACAATTTGGTACTGGCACAAGAACAGAGCCACCGACCAGAGGAACAGACTAGAGATTCCAGACATTAACCCAAACATATATGGTCTATTAATATTTGACAAAGGAGTCATGGACACACAATGGCAAAATGACAGTCTCTTCAACAGATAATGCTGGCAAAACTGGACAGCTACATGTAGGAGAATGAAACTGGACCTTTGTCTAACCCCATATACAAAAGTAAATTCAAAATGTATCAAAAATCTGAATGTAAGCCATGAAACCATTAAACTCGTGGAAAAAAACATAGGCAAAAACCTCTTAGACATAAACTTGAGTGACTTATTCTTGAACATATCTCCCCGGGCAAGGAAAACAACAGCAAAAATGAACAAGTGGGACTATATTAAGCTGAAAATCTTCTGCACAGAAAAAGACACCATCAATAGAACAAAAAGGAACCCTACAGTATGGGAGAGTATATTTGTGAATGACAGATCAGATAAAGGCTTGATGTCGAAAATATATAAAGAGTTCACACGCCTCAACAAGCAAAAATCAAATAATTCAATTAAAAAATGGGCAGAGGAACTGAACAGACAGTTCTCTATAAAAGAAATACAGATGGCCAACAGAAACATGAAAAGATGCTCCACATCACTAATTATCATAGCAAAGCAAATTAAAACTACAATGAGGCATCACCACACACCAGTAAGGATGGTTGCCATCCAAAAGACAAACAACAACAAATGTTGGCGAGGCTGTGGAGAAAGGGAACCCTCCTACACTGCTGGTGGGAAAGTAAACTAGTACAACCATTGTGGAAAGCAGTATGGAGGTTCATCAAAATGCTCAAAACAGACTTACCATTTGACCCAGGATTTCCATTCCTAGGAATTTACCCTAAGAACGCAGCAATCAAGTTTGAGAAAGACAGATGCACCCCTATGTGTATCACAGCACTATTTACAAAAGCCAAGAATTGAAAACAACTTAATGTCCATCGGTAGATGAATGGATAAAGAAGATGTGGTACATATACACAATGGAATACTACTCATCCATAAGAGGGCAAATCCTACCATTTGCAGCAACATGATGGAGCTGGAGGGTATTATGCTCAGTTAAATAAGCCAAGCGGAGAAAGAGAAATACCAAATGGTTTCACTCATCTGTGGAGTATAAGAACAAAGGAAAAACTGAAGGAACAAAACAACAGCAGAATCACAGAACCCAAGAATGGACTAACAGGTATCAAAGGGAAAGGGACTGAGGAGGATGTGTGGGTAGGGAGGGATAAGGGTTGGGATGAAGAAGGGGGGTATTAAGATCAGCATGCATAGGGGGGTGGGAGAAAGGGGAGGGCTGTACAACACAGAGAAGACAAGTAGTGATTCTACAACATTTAGCTATGCTGATGGACAGTGACTGGAAAGGGGTTTATAGCGGGGATCTGGTATAGGGGAGAGTGTAGTAAACATAATATTCTTCATGTAAGTGTAGATTAAAGATAAAAAAAAGAAAAGGGGGATTATTCCATGACAGGATAAAACTAACTGTAAATCAGCAATTAATGCATGGTTTAAATATCCTTAACTTTGATCACTTAAAGTGTGTCAGATGATTGGCTATGGAGGTACACTTTTGCGATAATATACGTTTCTCTTAAAAAAAATAGCAGTTCCTGTTTGGTGACCTCCAATGTGTTCCACACAATGGTATAAAGGGCAGATCAAAGTGTGGGAAAAGGGTCTGTTTGTATTTATGCAGAGGATCAAAGCCTAAGGTGTCTACCCAGTAAATGAACTAAGATACGATGTGAAGACGAACTTCCAACATCACTCTCTGGAAGAGTCATACAAGAAGATGATGATCAAAAAACCTCAACAAGGACCCAGGTGATGCTGCAGTTGTAGCTGCATTCATCCCACTGGTTCCCGGACTTTCCATTGTAATGAAGAAGGAGATATCTAAGCTGGCCTGTGCATACAGTAAAACAACAAATTTGACTGGATCTACACTGTTGGAACTAAACCAAGATTTAGGAGAAGTGCAAGTTGTAGCGCTCCAAAATCTTACAACTACAGACTATCTACTGTTAGAAGAACATATGGGATGTGAACAGTTCCCAGGAATGGGCTGTTTTAATTTGTCTGATTTATCTCAGACTGTTCAAGTACAGTTGGACAATATCCATCATATCATAAACAAATTTTCACAAATGCCTAGGGTGCCTAACTGGATTTCTTGGCTCACTGGAGATGGCTGGTAATTGTACATCTGCTTTGGTTATGTAACTGTACTCCTATTATGTTAATGTGTGTGTGCAATTTAATTAGTAGTTTAAAACCTATAATGCTTAAATTACTCTACAAGAAGATATGTCAAAGAAATAATCTCCCCATGTTTTCTTCCATCTGTTACCTCTACAGCTTTTCTTCTTCCTTCCTAATTACAAACCTTAAATAGAATTCATGTCTCATATCAAATTTACCGAGTATCATAATTCCTCCAAGTGCTAAAGCTACCTCAAGACAAATGGTGGGCATAGAAGCCACAGGGCATAAATCTGCATAGAAGTATAAAGCTAACCTTTTCAAACAATTATACTTCTCTCTCAATTCCCAACTTTACATCTCCCTGTATGGCCCCGGAAGAAGACTGGTTAGCCAGAGACGGGTAAGATTCCTCAAGGGAGGAACAACCTAAGGCAGGCCCAGTCACAGGGGCCCCATCAGGTGAGAAACTGGGGATCAACAGAGGTGAGGCTTAAAACCTCTCCCGCCCTGTTTTGAGAGAAATATTCTGCATGCATGGATATTTTATTGCCCTTGTCTAGCTTGGATTATCACATAGTCTACAGTCACACACCCGATCATCTACATTTGCTCTCTTACAACACTTATCTAAGTTTTCTACCTTTATCTTACATCTACCTACCACTTCAGCATTTTATTTAAAATGATAATAATAATAATAATAATAATAAAGTGAGAAATGTGGGATCCACATATAAATCAAGTATAAAAATCAAACGAATATTCATATTTCACATGATTGTTTATGGCTCATAATGTGTGATCAAAACTGAAAGTTTCTGTGATGACTGCCCTTGCACTGTTCACCGTGTAAGAACTTATTCACTATGTAAGAATTTGTTCACCATGTAAGAACTTGTTCATTATACTTTAGAAGATTGGAGACTGTTGAGAATTAGGCTTCGGGTTGATTGAGGATTGTGCATTGAGTCCCCTATACAGAGTTTTATAGTTGGTAACTACCATTTGATCAATAAATAAAATATATGCCCTCTGAAATATATATATTTATTACATCAGCAATTTCTCTGGAAACTGTTGATCTATAAAAAGTGGATCCTAGTATTTAACTTAGTTTTCTTGATTTCACTTGACCATTCAGAAACAGAAGCTCCATGGGGGTACCCACGGATTCAGCCTACCATTTTCCAGTGTCTGAGATGTTCATCCTGAGCCAGGGTGGAAGTCCATGGGGCAGCGTTTGAGCCTCCCGTTCAGAACCATTCTGCTTTATCCCATCTTGTTCATTTTTTGTCCTGGAAATCGCTCACTCTGAGCCTGCCCTGTGAGGCCCAGGCAGCACTCGCAGCTACAGGCTCTGAAAGGTGGAGCCCCTTTCCTACCCTCCCTGCAGTACATACACATGAGAGGGCCAGAAAGCCCACCCAGAGACAGATACAGATAGCATGAGTGTGCATAATTGCCCCTACACAGGCAGGACAGAGCATCTCATGGCCTGCAGGCCCTGTGTGGGCGTGGGGCAGTTCTCAGAAGTGGACAGGGAAGGAGGTATTTGGTCACAGAACACAGGCCATATTGGCTCTGGGTGTTTGTCTGGCACAGAATTCTAAAGTAATTTAAGTGGGTTGCTTTTATTTAAAATACAGATTTCTCCCTTTTTTTGAGAAATTGGAAGGCAAGGAAACCCTGGCAGGACCCACTTCCTCTTGTGGCTGGTTGGCCAGTAGTGGGCCCACCATGTTCCTACCCAAGAGAAAAGGAAGCCTTTTCACTCATAATTTTCAGGAAGAAAATCATCAAGTATGTTACTTTGGTAGATTCAGGTATTGCCAGAAATAAAAGTTTCTACTTCCCTGCCTTTCAGGGGGAGAATCAAGAGACAAGACAACTGGTAAATCCTGTCCTGGTCCCAGTAGCTAGCAGCTGACCATGGGCCACCCTAGGGATGGCCGGTGTGCTCCTCGTCTGTGTCCGACCTCGGCTGGCCCTGAGTAGGGCGGCCCACAAACAACTGACCCGCCCCTGAGCCCACGGAGAAGCACCTCTGAGGAGTCAGCAGGGGTTGGAAATGAAGTTTCCTTTCCACTTTTACATCTGGCAGGTCAGGAAGGTGAGATTTAAATCTGGCCTCTGGGTTAAGTTTATCATTTTATTTTGATTCCCGATATCTCTGTTCATTACATTTACAATGGTACTGCTAATGTGAATTTTCTCGTCAACACAATCCAGTAACTGACTTTTTAAAAATAAATAAGTGGAACCTTAGGGAAAACAAGTGGAAGATGATGTAGGTGCATGTTGGAGCTTCTGTGGTACTCAGCACACACCTGCGTACCTGGTGTGTCACTGGGACAGAAACCACGTGCACCACCGGTAACTTTGCTTGCTGTTAGAAGGTGTTTTTGGTAGATATGGGAATAGTAGGACTGCATGATTGCTTTCAACCAAATCAGGACTGTGTTGGGTTTTTTATTTTTATTTATATTTGTATTTTATTTATTTTATTTATTGTAGATAATTATTTTTTATTGAAGGGTTGTTGACACACAGTATTACATTAGTATCAGGTGTACAACACAGTGATTCAACATTTATATACATGATAATTCTAGATACCAGCTATCACCATACAAAGTTGTTATAATATTTTGACTATATTCCTTATGCTACACATTACATCATAGTTACTTATTTATTTTACAATTGGAAGTCTGTATTTTTTATTTTTTTTTGAGAGGGCATCTCTCACACTTATTGATCAAATGGTTGTTAACAATAAAAATAAAATTCTGTATAGGGGGGTCAGTGCTCAATGCCCAATCATGAATCCACACCAAGCCTAATTTTCGTCAGTGTCCAATCTTCTGAAGCATAACAAACAAGTTCTTACATGCAGAACAAATTCTTACATAGTGAATAAGTTACATGGTGAACAGTACAAGGGCAGTCATCACAGAAACTTTCGGTTTTGCTCATGCATTATGAACTATAAACAATCAGTTCAAATATGAATATTCGTTTGATTTTTATACTTGATTTATAGCTGGATACCACATTTCTCTCCTTATTATTATTATTTTAAATAAAAAGCTGAAGTGGTAGGTTGATGCAAGATAAAGGTAGAGAACAGTTTACTGTTGTAAGAGAGCGAATGAAGATGATCGGGTGTGTGCCTGTAGACTATGTGTTAATAAAAGCTAGACAAGGGCAATAAAATATCCACGGATGCAGAAGATTTCTCTCAGAACAGGGGGGTTGAGGTTCTCAGCCTCACCTCTGTTGATCCCCAATTTCTCACCTGATGGCCCCCCTGCGACTGTGCCTGTCTTAGGTTGTTCCTCCCGTGAGGAATCTTACCTGTCTCTGGCTAACCAGTCATCTTCCGGGGCCATACAGGGAGATGTAAATTTGGTAAGAGAGAGAGAAGCCTTATCGTTTGAAAAGGTTAGCTTTTTACTTCTATGCAGATTTATGCCCTGTGGCTTCTATGCCCAGCATTTGTCTTGAGGTATCTTTAGCACTTGCAGGAATTATGATACTCGGTAAATTTGATATGAGACAGGAATTCTATTTAAGGTTTGTAATTAGGAAGGAAGAAGAAATGCTATAGAAGTAGCAGGCAGAAGAAAACATGGGAAGATTTGATTATTTCTTTGACATATCTTCTTGTAGTGTAACTTCAGCATGTATAGATTTTAAACTACTAATTAAATTGCGCAGACACATTAACATAATATGGGTACAGTTACATACCCAAAGCAGACCTATATTTATCAGCCATCTCCAGTGTAACCAAGAAAACCAGTTAGGCACCTTAGGCATTTGTGAAAACTTATCTATGATATGGTGGATATTGTCTAACTGAACTTGAACAGTCTGGGAGAAATCAGACAAATTAAAACAACCCATTCCTGGGGACTGTTCACATCCCATATGTTCATTTAACAGTAAATAGTCTGTAGTTGTAAGATTTTGGAGTGCTACAACTTGCACTTCTCCTAATTCTTGGTTGAGTTCCAACAGAATAGATCCAGTCAAATTTGTTGTTTTACTGTATGCACAGGCCAGCTTAGATATCTCCTTCTTCATTCCCATGACAATTCCAGGAATTGGTGCAATGAGTGCATCTACACCTGCTTTTTTTTAAATCATTAATCTACACTTACATGATGAACACTTTGTTTACTAGGCTCACCCCTATACCAGGTCCCCCCTTTACATTCACTGTCCATCAGCGTAGCAAAATGTTATAGAATCACTATTTGTCTTCTCTGTGTTGTCCAGCCCTCCCCTTTCTCCCACCCCCCAATGGATGCTAATCTTAATACCCCCCTTTTACTCCCCCCTTATCCCTCTCTACCCACCCATCCTCCCCATTCCCTCTCCCATTGAAGTGAGTGTTGTGTTGAAGTCTCCTAGAATGAATGCATGGCATTCTATTTCCTCCTCTAGTTCTGTTAATTTTTGTTTCAGGTATGTTGGGGCTCCTGTATAGGGTCCATATAAATTTAAAATGGTTTTGTTCTCTTGATGGACTGAGCCCTTTATCATTATGTAATGTCCTTCTTTGTCTTTTGTTACGTTTTTTATTTAGAAGTCTGTTTTGTCTTATACCAGAATTGCAACACCTGCTTTCTTCTCTCTTTTGTTTGCATGAAATATCTTTTTCCATCACTTGACTTTAAGTCTGTGCATGTCTTTGGGTTTGAGGTGAGTCTCTTGTAAACAGCATATGGATGGATCTTGCTTTTTTATCCATTCTATTACTCTGTGTCTTTTGATCGGTGCATTCAGTCCATTTACGTTTAGGGTGATTATTGAAAGGTATGAATTTATTGCATTGCAAGCTTTAAGGCTGTGGTTACCAAAGGTTTAGGGTTAGCTTCTTTACTATCTTACTGTCTACCTTAACTCGCTTGTTGAGCTATTATAAAAGCGGTCTGATGATTCTTTATTTCTCTCCCTTCTTATTCCTCCTCCTCCCTTCTTCATATGTTGGGTGTTTTGTTCTGTGCTCCTTTTAGGAGTGCTCCCATCTAGAGCAGTCCCTGTAGGATGCCCTGAAGAGGTGGTTTGTGGGAGGCAAATTCCCTCAACTTTTGCTTGTCTTGGAATTGTTTAATCCTTCCTTCATATTTAAATGATATTTGTGCTGGATTCAGTAGTCTTGGTTCGAGGCCCTTCTGTTTCATTGCATTAAGTATATCATGCCATTCTCTTCTGGCCTGTAGGGTTTCTGTTGAGAAGTCTGATGATAGCGTGATGGGTTTTCCTTTGTACTTAAACTTTTTTTTCTCTCTGGCTGCCATTAATACTTTGTCCTTGTCTTTGATCTTTGCCATTTTAATTATTATGTGTCTTGGTGTTGCCCTCTTTGGATCCATTGTCATGGGAGTTCTGTGTACCTCTGTGGTCTGAGAAGCCATTTCTTCCCCTAGTTTGGGGAAGTTTTCTTCAATTATTTCTTCAAAGACACTTTCTCTCCCTTTTTCTGTCTCTTCTCCTTCTGGTATTCCTATAATACCTATATTATTCCTTTTGATTGGTCACTCAGCTCTCTTAAAATTCTTTCATTCCTGGAGATCCTTTTATCTCTCTCTGCATCAGCTTCTCTGTGTTCCTGTTCTCTGTTTTCTAGTCCATTAATGGTCTCTTGCATCTCGTCCATTCTGTTTTGAAGTCCTTCCAGAGCTTTTTTTATTTCTGTATTCTCCTTCTGTAGTTCTTGCATATTTCTCTGCAAGTCCATCAGCATGGTTATGACTTTTGTTTTGAATTCTTTTCAGGAAGACTGGCTAAATCTATCTCCCCAGGTTCCTTCTCAGGGGAAGATGTAGCAGTTGCCAAAGCTGTCTGGGTTAGTCTTGTCTGAATCATGTTTTCTTGCCTTTTCATGTTGACAGGTGCTATTGACTGTCAGCTGGGAGGGCCAAACTTTTCACATGCTACTGGCCTTTCTTTACTTGGACAACTGCGACCCCTAGTGGCTTGTGCTGGGTAATTGCGTGTAGACTGGTTCTTTGTGTCTTGCCTGGCCAGAATGGAGGAACTTCCCTTTCTGTGGGCCTTTTGCCTTAGGCTGCTTCTATGCTTTCACAGCGCCCAGAGGGGTAATGGACGGGGGGCTGTTTGGTGGTTTACCTCTGTGAGGTGTCTCAGAGCTGCTGCCCAGGGGTTTAGTGCGCCTGGATTTCCCTGTACATTCCATCTGCTGGGCGGTGGCCTGTGTTGTTTCCGTCCAGCTGTTAAGTACCTGTCCCTTTAAGACTTTCATAAAGCCCCCGCTTTTTTTGTCACAGGTGCATCAGCTTCAGCATGTCCTCAGAGGTCTTGCTGCCCTGTTTCCCTAGTTTCCAGAGATCCCGTGCATGCACTGTCTCTGTGCTCTGTTGTGGGTGGCTGGAGCTGTGTGTTCAGCAGTCTTGGGCTCCGTCTCCCTCCCGCTCTTCCTATTCTTCTCCCGCTGGGAGCTGGGGGGAATTGCACTCGGGTCCCGCTGGGTTGGGGCTTCTATCTTACCCCTTTCACCAGGCACTGGGTTCTCGCTGGTGTAGTTGTAGTCTGGCTGTTGTCCTGTGTCTTCTGGTCTGTCTTTTAGGATTAGCTGTATTTGTTGTATTTTCAAAAATATATATGTTATTGGGAGGAGATTCCCAATGTCCTACTCATGCTGCCATGTTGCCTCCACGCTGCAGTTTTATTTTCTGTAGCTCCCTGAGCATGCTCCTGATTTTATTTTGAGATCTCTTTCTCAGGAAGATTGATTTGAGTGTAGTTACCAGGTTCCTTTGAAGGTTCATCTTTGTAGGTGGCGCCCTCTAGCTCCCAGAAGCTTTACTCTCTGGAGATGCTCAGCCCTTGGGGGGATGTCAGGCGTCCCACGGGTGTGGTGCCAGTGCCCAACCCGCCGGAATGAAAGAGGACTTTTCTGCTTCCCGGCCACAGTGCCTGTCTCCACTCCCAGGGCCAGTTTGTGGAGCATGCAGGGAGAAGCTGCCATAGGTGGGGGCGGCCGTTTTGCAGGCTGGTCCCGGCAGGGACGCAGGCCGTGTACCAGTCACATGACGGTAAGGGGCCTCAGAACTGAGAGGCCAGCCAGGGGGATGGAGTGCCTGGAGCTCCTGAAAGCTCACCCGCCTGCCGGGCTGAGTGCACCCAGGCAGTTTGGCGCAACTGTCCTTTATCCTGAGTGGCAAGCCCTGTGGAAGCTTTGCCCCTTTAGAAGTTCTCTTGCTGTTAGGAAGTCTCACAGACTGTCCGCCTTTCTTTTGTCCCACATCGGCTGGATGTGGATCCCTGTGTTGTCCCACAAGTGGCTGGAAACTCGTCTCTCGAAGTCTCCTGTCTGTCTTTGCATTCCAACCCCACTGGTCCTCCAGAGAGCAGCACGTTTATGGTAGGTTCGTGCTTCCAGAGCACATATCCAGGACTGTATGTCACACTTCTCCTTGAGGTGACAGCCTGGCGCAGCAGCTTTCTTCCCTGCTGCTCTTCCAGGATTTGGTGTAGTTGTTCTCTTTCCATATGGTATGTATGTATGTGGTTTTCGTTTTGGTAGGAGGATTCTGCCTCCCCTCTCACGTGAGCCGCCATCTTTAAACCCATCAGCACATCTTTTTTTTTTTTTTTTGCAGTTTCACTTGTCTAGGGTACCTGTCACCACCCCCTCAATTTGTAGTTGGTCTTCGCCCTTTGATCTCAAGTGAGTCTCCTGTAATGGAGCACGTAGTTGGTCTTGTGTTTCCATCCCATCTTTTATCCCTGCGTCTTTTGATTGGAGCACTCAGAGCCTGTCCTTTTATTCTGACAATTGAGTGCTGTGTACTTATTACACTTAAATAATTTTTTTGTTATCATTAATCTACAATCACACAAAGAACATTATGATCACCAAGTACACCAAGTCCCCCTCAAAAACCCCGTTAGAGTCGCTGTCCATCAGCGTAGCTGAATGCTGTTGACCCCTTCACCATGTCCCCCACCACACACCCCGTTAGAGTTGCTGTCCATCAGCGTGTAGTAAGATGTTGTGTAATCTCTACTTTTCTTCTCTGTGTTGTACAGCCCTCCCCATGCTCCCATCACGCCATACATTTTACATGCTTATCCTAATGCCCCATTCATTTCTCCCCGCCCTTATCCCTCACTTCCCACCCACCCTGCCCAGTCCCTTTCCCTTTGGTAACTGTTAGTAAACTCTCGGGTTCTGTGAGTCTGCTGCTGTTTTTTTCCTTCAGTGTTTCTTTGTTGTTATACTCCACACATGATTGAAATCATTTGGTACTTGTCTTTCTCTGCCTGGCCTATTTCACTGAGCATAATACCCTCTAGCTCCATCCACGTTGTTGCAAATGGTAGGATTTGTTTTCTTCTTACTGCTGCTTACTGCACTTTTTAAACTGGATTTCTGTCTTCTCTTTGGTTTGTAGTTTCGCTTTGTGCTTTCACCATTGCTCTCCTTGTTATGAACAATAGCTTTGTGTTAATCGACATGTACCTATATCTATCTATCCATCTTTCTGTCTATCTATCTACATATATAACTGTCTATCAATCATTCAATCATCTTTTTGTATGCCCATCTTACCTTGTGTACAGAAGAGTTAACAACATAGATCATGTCACTTCCCTACATTATGCTTCCAAAAATCTTGCAAGGTAACTAGGCCATAAGGAGAGCACGGGGTTCACCAAGACACTTGCAGGTCAAGTCAGCCGCGTGTACATACAAAACCAGTAAATGGTGGTACAGGGACTTGAGCCTGTGTCTCTGTACTCTTTTATCTTCTTCTCACGTGCTGACTGTATTTAGACACATTCATTGACTAAGTGCTCCCTGAAGACCCCAAGTAATTTTCCTCTGGGCCTCTTGTACACAGAAAGTAAACTTAGTACTTTGCTCACCACCATCTTTGAGGGACATCAGCGTGATTACCGCTGATAGGAGGGAGGGACAAATAAAAAGGAACAACAATTTCTAAACAGGTGCAGTTGGGATCAAAGAATGGGTTGTGGAGTGACTTGTTTATTTGAGTGTCCAAACTTCCCTCTTTATCTGGTTATTACTTCTTTACATTCGTGAACGTCATAAAACCCACTGATTTCAAAGGCCCAGACGCATATTATTACAGCAATTCAGTTGTTGAGGTGAGAGAAAATGAGGAGGATGTTCCTGCACCACTAAATCTATGGCTGGGCACTGCTGAAACCAAACAAAAAGAATTCACGGTGGCCAGATAGGGCTATTTCCTACTGACTGACTCTGGGAACTCAAACAGAATCCATTTGTTTGACTGTTTGTTTTTCACTTTCACTGTGTAGGGTACCAGTCCCCACCCCTTTGGCTTGTATTTTGTCTGTGTCCTTGGATCTCAAGTGAGTCTCCTGTAAGGGAGCACATAGCTGGTGTTTTCTTTGGAGCACTCAAAGCCTGTCCTTCCATTCTGATGATTTAGAGCAGTGCCCTTATTGCAATTAAAAAAAGTTTTTTTGTTATCATTAATGTACAATCACGTGAAGAACAGTATGTTTACGCTCCTCCCAACTTCACCAATTCCCCACCAAAAATCTCTTACAGATTCTCTCCTTCAGCATAGTTGTATGCTGTAGACCCTTTCAACAAGTCCCCCCCACACACCCTGTTACAGTCGCTTTCCATCAGCGTTTAGTAAGATGCTGTAGAATATCTACTTGTCTTCTCTGTATTGTACAGCCCTCCCCATACCCCCTGAGCACACGCATTATACATGCTAAACGTAATGTCCCCTTTCTTTCTCCCCACCCTTATCCCTCCCTTTCCACCCACCATGTCCAGTCCCTTTCTCTTTGGTAACTGTTAGTCCACTCTCGGGTTCCGTGAGTCTGCTGCTGTTTTTTTCCTTCAGTTTTTCTTTGTTGTTATACTCCACACATGAGTGAAATCATTTGGTACTTGTCTTACTCCACCTGGCCTATTTCACTGAGCATACTACCATCTTGCTCCATCCGCATCAATACAAATGGTAGGATTTATTTTCTTCTTATGGCTGCTTACTGTCTTTTTAAACTGGATTTCATTTTCGTTTTTGTCTGTAGTTTCGCTATGGGCTTTCACCATTGATATCCCGGTTATGAGCAATAACTTTGTGTTAATCGATATGTATCTGAATCTATCTATCTGTCTGTCTGTCTCTCTCTCTATTTATCAATCTATCTATCTATCCTTCTATCTTCCTATCTATCTATCTATTTATCTTCCTTTCATCTATCTATCACGTCTATCATCTATCTATCATCTGTCATCTATCTATCTATCTATCTATGAATCACTCATCTTTTTGTCCTCCCATTTATACTTATGTACAGAACAGTCAACAACATCGCCTATGTCACTTCCCTATATTATGTTTCCAAAAATCTTGCAAAGTAACTAGGCCTTAGGGAGAGCACTAGATACACTGAGACACTTGCAGGTCGAGTCAGCCGAGTGTGCTTACAAAACCAGTAAATTGTGGTGCAGGGACTTGAACCCGTATCTCTGTCCTCTGTCCTCTTTTACCTCCTTCTCGCTTGCTGACTGTATTTAGCCACATTCATTGACTAAGTGCTCCTTGAAGACCACAAGTATCCTTCTCCTGGGCCTGTTGTAGACAGAAAAGTAAACGTGGTACTTTGCTTACCAACGTGTTTGAGGGACATCGGTGTGATCACTGCTGATAGGAGGAGGGAAAAATAAAAATGAACACCAACTTCTAGACAGAAGCAGTTGGGAGCAAAGAGTGTTCTGAGGAGTGACGTGTTTATTTGAGTGTCTAAACTTCCCTCTGTATGTGGTTATTACATCTTTACATTCGTGAACATCATAAAACCCTCTGATTTCAAAGGCCCAGACGCATATTATTACAGCAATTCAGTTTTTGAGGTGAGAGAAAATGGGAAGGATGTTGCTTCACCACTAAATTTATGGCTGGGCACTGCTGAAAAGAAGCAAAAAGAATTCACGTTGGCCAGATAGGGCTATTTCCTTCTGACTGTCTCCGGTGACTCAAACAGAGTCCATTGGTTTGTTTGTTTGTTTCTCAGTTTCACTTGTGAAGGGTACCTGTCCACGCTTCTTCAGCTTTTAGTTTGTCTGTGTCCTTGGATCTTAAGTGAGTCTCCTGTAAGGGAGCACATAGATGGTCTTGAGTGAAAGATAGCTTTGTTTAGTATGATGCTTTCTTATCTATCTTCCTACCTATCTCTTTAACTATCTATATAATCTATCTACCTATCTATCTATCTGTCATCTATCTATCTATGATCTATCATCTACCTACTATCATCTGTGTATCTATCTGATTAATCTATCATCTATATGTATGTATATCAATCCAATCCATATATCAATCATCTGTTTATCTGTTTTCTCACTTTTGTCAACGTTCTTTCACTAGGTGCACTTTGATTCCTCTATGTCCTTCTCAGTCTCAATTCCTTGTGTTTGTTTATGTGAGTTAGCTGTGTGTTTGGGACTTGAGAGGATTGGCCTTGGGTGGGAACTTCTCCTGCGTAGGTGGCACGAGACTCCTGGGTGTGGATGGTGTGATTGGCGGGCTGCGCTCTTCAACCTGTGCAAGACAGGGCACTCCGGCTGCTCTGCCTGTGCCATTCCTGCTGTGGCGGCTGCGTGAGCTGCCAAGCATATCCGATGCCCCACGCAGGGATCACAATGGCTGGCCTGCGTGTTCCAGGGCATGTGCATGCCCAGTAGTAGGTCTTCATTCCTGTGCACCGATGTCACCTCGGAGGCCCTGCTTGGTGACCCATCTCCAGAGAGCATGCGTGTAGTCACCGTTTAAGTGAACTGCCTATTGGTGACATGCAGGGCTCCTGTGGGCTTGTGGCCCATGGGCTTGCTGAGGTGGCAGGCCAGCTAGCTTGTGGGGAAACTTCTCCCCTCTGCTGTCAAGGTGGAGGTAGAGTTTCAGTGCATTTAGGCATTTAGATGTGAGTGAGGTCTATCTGAAATGAAATAGTAGCGTTGAGAGCTATGTTTCTGTTCATATGAAAAGGGTACTGAGTATAAAGTGTTGGGTGATGGTGGCAGGAATTCTAGGAATGTTTATGTCCACGCACTTATTTAATTTCTGTTAAGGGAGGTGATTCTGAAGTAACTTTTTACTAACGGATGAAGGTGATGTATAAGGTCATCCCACGTCAGCCATGGTGAGATGAAGTGGTGTAGTAGAATTAAATCCTGTACACCTTGGCCTGATGCATAGGAGACACACCGAGGGTGGTCTTTGCTGCTCTCCTCTTCTCGCTATTTACCTTAACTAACTTGACGGTTCAGAGTGGTCCCAGCAACATTTCCAGCAAGATCTTTCTAAAATCGCATAGAAACACTTGGCAAAGATATCCCCAGAGTCTAGTGGAAAAATTTTACTCTTTCTGGTCATAGTTTGCAAGATGTTTGCCCTATTCTGCGTTCTTTTGTTACTTTTGAAACTCCTGTGATAGTAGACCTATAGGGGCAGTGGTGTACACACACACAAGCACACTCACAGACACATATACACGGCTGAGAGTTAACGGAGACCCAAGTTATTGGAAACTGCAGCCCACACTTTAAAAAAGAAACGTGCATAAGTTGTGCACCTGGTGTTCCCCCCAAAGGGAGCAGACTTCAAAGTGCTGACGTGGTTAAACACAGATACCTATGCAGGCACCTAAGCACAGATATCTATGCATAGGCTCTCTCCATCCATCATCTCATTGCATCTCTGTTTACCTACATATCTATGTTAGTCTACTCAAGCTGATAACCAGAGTGTCATTGAGTGGGGGCTTAATCGATAGACACTGATTTCTCGCAATTCTGTAAGCAGAAGTCCTAGATCAAGTCAGGTTCAGTTCCTGGTGAGGTCCCTTCTTCTGGCTTGCATATGGCTGCATTCCTGCTGTGTCCTCACAGGGTCGAGGGAGAAAGCTCTGTCCTCTGTTCCTCTAAATAGCACTGATTGCATAATGGCAGCTCCACCCACACCCTCATGATATCTTCCAAACCTAATTACCTCCAAAGGCCTCACCTCCCAATACCATGACAGTGGGGGTTAGGGCTTCAACCCTGACTGAGTTCAAATATGAACTTGTGTGTGTGTGTGTGTTTGTGTGTGTGTGGTGGCGGTGGGGTGTTAGGAGGAGCGAAAGATGGTGAGGTGAGGGCCCATAAATTCAGTTCATAACTCTGTATCTATATATCATCCATTTGTCTAATCTAACCTACCTATATCATCTATCCTATCTAGTCTATCATCTGTCATCTTTATATATCTTATCTATCTGTCATCTCTGTCAATCTATTCTTCTAATCTATGAATATCTAACATCTATCTAATGTATCTATTTCCAATCAATCTATCACATGTCATCTGTCTGTCATCTACCTTTCGTCATCATTTTGTCTACCCATCTATCCTTATGTATAGAACAGTGTAAGATAAATTCTAGCTGAAATAAGAAGGTGAAGAGAGGCAACAAAGGGCCCGGTAGTTTATTTGAACGCAAACACCTGGGCAAGATTTCCCCAGTCTATAGCAATTAAGGCTGGGGAGTTCACACATAAGTAGAGAGGCAGCGAGATTTTAAAGAAGGTAGGGGGAGGCAGAGCTAAAGATTTACAGCAGCATGAGGATTTGCTAGCCCAAAGCATATTTTTCAGGTTGGGAGTGGGCAACTGCCAAGAACTTGGGCACATAATCAGTGTCCCATGTGGGAGGAGGCAGCAGCCGGAGACATTGTCACATCATCAGTGTCCGATTTGCTTGCTCCTCCCATCAGTAACCCCAGCCTTACACACAGTTAACAACATGGCTATCTATTATGGCTATCTATCTATCTATCTATCTATCTATCTATCTATCTATCTATCTATCTATCTATCTATCCATCCATCTATCTATCTATTATCTATCTATTCGATCTATCTATACCTATCATCTATCCTATCTAATCTGTCATCTATCTGTCTATCTGTCCTATCTATCAATATCTTTTTTTCTACCCATCTATCCATATGCACAGAACAGTTCACAAGATGGTTTATATGTCATTTCCCTACTTATGTTTCCAAAAGCCTGCAAGGTAACTAGGACTTAGAGACAGACAGCACTGGGTTCACTGAGACATTTGCACATCGTATCAACAGCATGTGACTACAAAACTAGTAAATGGTGGTGCAGGGACTTCAACCCATATCTCTGTCCCCGGTCTTCTTTTCCCACCTTTTTGACAGTATTCTAGCCGCATTTGTTGACTGACTGCTCCCTGAAGACCACAAGCATCCTTCCTCTTGACTTTTTCAGTAATTTATCCCATTGTATGGAATGCTTTACGCTCAGATACCTGCTTCTGTCACCTCCTTCTAGACTGTTCAAGTCCCACCTCCCTGGTGAGGCTTACCCTGTCCACTGTTTATTTTGAAAGCCCTGCTTCTCTCTGCCTATAATCTCAGTCCTCCATAACCTGCTTTATATTCTTCATAGTGTTTGTTACTGGCTTAGCTACCAGAGAACTTACAGATGTTTATAGTCTCTTTCCTCCCCTCCAACTAGAACGTGGTCTTCACAGGTTAATAATTCTGCGTGTATTAAGTCTGGTGGAGACCCTGCAGACTCTAGGATCAGCGAGAAGTGGGCACAGTTGTAACTCAAAGTGGTTTGACATGTTAGCAGTATAGGTTAGAGTCAGGCCAGGCAGTTATTAAGGAGGGCCTTTTCTGATATTACTAAGCTACTTGATAAATTCTAAGCTTCAAATTTCAATTATCACACAGCAGTGAGAAACAATTCCTTCTGTCATTCCTCCAGCCTCGAGGACCTGGATGCCAAATCCAATCTCTCATTGGGAAGTGGGAATGTGTGAGGAAGATCGGCCAAAGTCTTAAGTTACACAAGGCACACACATACAGAATTAAGCATGTTTAAAAACCAAAATGATAAGAGTGGTTTCCTGTGTCACAGCCAGGATTCCCTAGCCTCCAGTGATCTCAGAGCAGTGGGAGAGGAGAGGGAAGGGGCCACATAAGCCAACCGGGTCTCCTTCCTCTGGGCTTGCCTCCCCCTGGGTTGTCATCCATTAAACGCTCAGCACACAGACCTCACGGTGAGCACGCACAGTCATAAAACGTGGCTACTTCCACATCCCAGTCACTGGGGCATGGAACATGTTGCATATTTAAGTGTGGCTCAGAACATTATCACTCATGTATGTATGTTCTTCCACTGTCCCCGGGTCAAAGAGTAAACAGAGCAGAGGCATACTAGCAAGAGCAGGGTTTAGTGTGAGTATATAATATACACACATATTGTGGGAAAGATTTTGTTAAATAAATAGGAGGACATAGGCCTTGTCTGGAGCCAGGGGAGATCTGTAGGTGCCATTGGCAAGGTCTGTGGCGTGTCCACCGGGTCAGAGGCCGATTTAGGGGTAGGGCCGAGTTAATCGGCTGTGCCTCCCATGGCATCGTATGGGTCCAGGTCTGACCGTATGATGACCGCCCACGTGGTGTTTTTCTCAGGTGCAAAGGAGGCCAGCAGTAGTGATGCCCGTGGCCTAGTGTGGGTCCTGGTGGGGACCAGAAGATGACGGCTAGTGATGGTGGCGTCGTGTCCATTGGCTTGTATAGAGAGATTGAGTGAGCTTTCGTGACAGCATTTGTGCTGCCCACTGCGTCATCTGGGGCACGGGGGATAGAGTAGGTGCCTTTCCCCATGGTGGTGGAATGCCATTGGGTCCTAGTCCGACTTGCGGGTAGGACCGAGGCCATCGTCTGTGCCTCCCACAGCACCCTGTGGGTCCAGGGGAGCCGGGAGGATGACTCCCCATCCTGTGGGTGTCTGAGGTGCGCAGGACGATGGCGGTGCAGCTACCCACGGAATCGTGTGTGGCTGGGGGGTGACCGGAAGATGACAGCCATTGAGGGAGGTGTTGTGTCACATCGGCTCATCCTGAGCATCAGTGTCAGTGTTCGGGCAGGCACTTGTGCTGCCTTGTGCTTTGTCTGGGACCGGAGGGCAGTTGTATGTGCCTTTCCTGAGGGCAGTGGAGTGCCCATCCGGTCCGAGGCTGACTTACAGGTAGGGCCGAGGTAGTTTTCTGTGCTTCCCATGGCATCATATGGGGCCAGGGGAGACCAGACGATGACCGCTCATGTGGTAGTTGTCTAAGGTGCACAGGTGGCCGGAGGTTTTTCTGCCTACGGTCCCTTGCAGAGCCGTTGCCAACGGAGGATGACGGCTATCGAGGGTGTTGTCGTGTGAATGTGCTTACCTTGAGCGTCATTGCCGGCCCTTGGGCCGAAGGTGGAGCTGCCCACGGCCTCATGTGTGGTCAGGGGCTAATGGAAGATGACGGCCATCGAGGATGGTATCATGTCCATCGGCTCGTTTTGAGCATCAGCCTTCAGAATGGCGCCTGTGTAGCCCACGGACTTGTCCAGGGCCAGGGGGCAGTTGTAGGTGCCTCTCCCGAAAGCGGTGGCTTGCAGATCGGGTCATCGTCTGCCTTGCGGGGAGAGCCGAGGCCATCATCTGTGCCTCCCACGGCATCGTATGGGGCCAGGGAAGACCAGATGAAGACCGCCCATGTGGTGGTCGTCTGAGGCCCACAGGAGGCCGGCGGTGGTGCTGCCCATGGTCTCGTGCGGTGCCTAGGGGAAACGGAAGACGATGGCTAGCGGTGGTGTAGTCGTGTCTATCGGCTTGTCCAGAGCATCAGTGCCAGCCATCGGGCCGGTGCTTGTGCTGCAAAAGGCCTGGTCTTTTGACTGACTCTGTATGGCGGTTTTGCAGAGATAGGACACCTCGAGGCGGGCTGGTAGTGGTTCCCATGTGCCCTGGAGAGGAGGAGCTCGTCTGGGTGGTCTCTCTCCAGCCGTCTGCTGGGAGCCTAGGATGGTCAAGAGGCTCAGGACTGCTCCAAGTGGTAGTGGGATCTCTGCTGGTTAAAGTGGGAAAAGCCAGCTGCTAAAGGCACAGGATCCCGGTGGAACAGCCTGTGACACGGGCAACGGGCATGTGCATGGTTCTCCCTGGCAGGAGGGAGAGGGAGCAGCTCCCCGAGGACCGGAAGTATCGGCGGGCAAAGAAGGTGGGGCTGGGGAGGTGGCCGGCGGGGTGGGGTACGATCCTAAGGAAGGAGGAAACTGTCCACACGGAAAAACGGTTTGTGGTGTGTGCCAAACGATCTGAAGAAAGGGTCTGAATCTAGGGAGAGGGTCTCCTTTGCCACTAACTCTTTCTCAGGCCAAGCACGCACTGAGCTGCCCAGGTAGGGCGAGCCTGGTATGTATGTCAGCCAGGTGATGAATTACAAAGAGCCCTGGGCCGCTGTGATGTCACCCAGGGGCTGCTGCACAACGCCCCCATTGCCGTAAGCACACTGGCCACACCCAGAGGAGACACTAGGCCAAAGCCACGGTGCATCCCCAAGGCGAACCCCAGAAGAATCCCTAGCCCCCGGAATTGCCCGCTGAGGGAAGTGCAGGTGTTCGGACCAACGAGGCCACCATGTGGACAGTCGAGGGCTGCAGTGCCCGTGTCTGTCAGAACTCAGCCTGCCCGGTTGCAAGCTCTGCATGGGCTCAGCACCCGGGGTGTTGCGGGCGGCAAGCTCCTTGCCTCCACCACTCCCCCTTGCTCGCGGTGACCATGTCCTGAACACAGCCCGGCATGGAGCCAACAAGAGGCTGCCCGGGGCGCGGCCCACCCTTTCCTGGGCCTTCCCTGCTTCTCTGGGACACCTGGAGCCAGGCAAACCTTCTCGGCCATGGCCAGCCATGTGGCTGACTTCTGAGGAAGGAGCAGACCCCATAACTTGCCTTTCTAGCTAGCGGGCAGGTTCTTTCTTTGCTTCTCACAGAAAGCGTAGGTCGGGGACCAACGGGTCTCAGCATAGACACATCCCGCATTCTGACTGGGCCTGGCCGCCCAGATTTTCTCTCTGATCTAGTTTTGGGGGCCTGTGTCTCGTACGTAAATAACACAACACAGAAAACTGGGAAACACTTTTATTTTTAAAATACTTCTCCTTTTGACTCTTGGTCTTGATGGCATCGTTCTTCTTGCCCGTCAGCCAAGCTGGAAGTTTGTGGGGCAACCTTGCCTCCTCTCAGTAGTCAGCCTGTCCATTTGCGATCCTGACTGTTCATCCTTTATGTTATAACCTATGAAGCTCGTGTCCCGTGTCAGTAACCCTGCTTCTAGTTCTCAGGTCTTTCCTTTTGGACCTAAGCCCTGCTTGCTCACTGCTTCACTGTGGAAGCACTGACGTTGTTACAGAATAAAATGTGAAATTCTCCAGCCCCAACTCAGGGTCAGGTCTTCACATTGTCTACATTTCCATCCCTATGAGCCAACCTCCCTGCTCCTTGAAAAGATCCTGTCTCGTGTCTTTTTGCCTCTGAATTATTTCCTCTGGGGGTTTCCACCTCTTGCCTCTGGTTTTTAAGACATTTCACCCCAGCAGAAGAACATGGATCGTTGAAGACCCACCTCTCTATTCAAATCCTCTTGGAGGCTTCCCGTGCACTCTCACTTGCGTGCCCTCCTCTCCATTCTCCGTCCTTGGTGAGAACGTCCCTTATCAAATGTGAGTGTGTCAGCTCGTGCACATCACTTCTCCGGTCACGGGATCTGTTGAACAGTGGTGACAGTGAATGACTGTACTCAGCTTCAAAGCTCAGCTGCCCGTTCAGTTGTACCTGGTGCTGATCGCACGCCCACCAACCGTTCGTTATGTTCCAAACCATGCGGAACATAAATGTGGGCGAGATGCCACTGATGACCCCTCAGTCCCCACTGTGTATGCCTCTGGGTGCTTAGGGAGAGGCTCAGCGAGCCAAGCCCACGAACTTATCTTTAACGGCGATGAGCGCAGAGCGTGTGGGGCAGGCCCCAGCTACTGCTACTGCTGCTGCTGCTGTGAAAACTCCTCTCTCTGGCCCAGTGGGGTAAGATTCCTGATCTCTTCTTGTTCTTTGCCTGTGCTTTCTCCGTAGTGGTGTAGTTTTGTTGTATGGGGACGGCTCCTTTCGCGTCTCTGATGGAATTAAGTATGGGTCTCGGAAGTCCCTTGTGTCAGTTTTCATTGTACAGTACCATCTTGTATTTCTACGTCTTTGGGTTTTCTCCCACTGCTACTGCTTTTCCTCTGGGTGGACCTGTACCACAGGCCTGTATTAGACAGAAGAGGAAACTTGGTGCTTTCCTCACCACCATGTTTGAGGGACATCGGCGTCACTGCTGATAGGAGGAGGGACAGGTAAAAAGGAACACCGAGTTCTAGATGGGAGCAGTTGGGAGCAAAGAGTGTGTTGTGGAGTGATGTGTTCGGTTGAGCATCCAAACTTCCCTCGGTATCTGGTTATTGCTTCTTTACATTCGTAAACATCATAAAATCCACTGATTTCAAAAGCCTTGATGCATATTATTACAGCAATTCAGTTGTTGAGGTGAGACAAAATGAGAAGGGCATTGCTATACCACTGAATCTATGCCTGGGCACGGCCAAAACCAAACAGAAAGCATCCACGGGGGCAGGAAGGGATATTTTCTCCTGATCTTTCTCTGGGCAGTCAACAGAATCACTTTTTTTGTTGTTGTTGTCAGTAATGTGCAATTACATGAGCAACATTATGGTTACTAGTCTCCCTCTGCCTCCCCCTCCCCCCCATTATCAAGTCCACTCTCCGCACCCCATTACAGTCGCTGTCCATCAATGTAGTAAGATGCTATAGAATCACTACCTGTTTTCTGTGTGTTATACTGCAATACCCGTGGCCCTACACCCCCTACATTATGTGTGCAGATCGTAATGCCCCCTTTACCCCCTTATCCCTCCCATCCCACCCATCCTCCCATGTCCCTTTCCCTTTGGTACCTTTTAGTCCATTCTTGGGTTCTGTGAGTCTGCTGCTATTTTGTTCCTTCCCGTTTTCCTTTGTTCACATACCTCACAGAGGAGTGAAATCCTTGGATACTTTTCTTTCTCCACCTGGCTTATTTCACTGAGCATAACACCCTCTAGCTCTGTCTGTGTTTTTGCAAATGGTGATAGGATTTGTTTTCTTATTATGGCTGAATAATATTCCATAGTGTGTATGTACCACCTCTTCTTTATCCATTCATTTCTGGATGGACACTTAGTTTGCATCCATTTCTTGGCTATTGTAAGAGTGCTGTGATCAACATAGGGGTGCATCTGTCTCTTTCAAACTGGGCTCCTGCAATCTTAGGATAAATTCCTTGGAAAGGATTTCCTTTGTCAAATGGTATTTCTGTTCTTTGGTTTTTTGTTGTATCTCCATACTGCTTTCCACAATGGTTGAGCTGACGGACATTCCCACCAGCAGTGTAGGAGGGTTCCCCTTTCTCCACACCTTTGCCGACATCTGCTGTTTTCTGTATTTTGTTTGGTGGCCATCCTAACTGGTGTTAGGTGATACCCCATTGTGGTTTTAATGTGTATTTCTCTGATGGTTAGCGATGTGGAACGTCTTTTCATGTGCCTGTCGACCACCTGAAATTGCTTCTGTGGAGAAGTGTCTGTTCAGATCCTCTGCCCATTTTGTAATTGGATTCATTTTCTTTTTGTGTGTTGGGGTTCTTGAGCTCTTGATACATATTTTGGATGGCAACACCTTATCAAATATGTCATCAGTGTGTATATTCTCCCATACTGAAGGATGTCTTTTGATTCTACTAATGGTGTTCATACAGAATCTTACTGAACCCAACACCACTTCATTCCAGCTCTGAGTAATTTTATTTTCTTTCCAGAACTCCAACCAGCCGAGAAAACTGGAACAAAGTGGAGAAGCTCTGATGCAGGAACATGTAGCATAAAACTGAGAGGTGAGGTGTTGTGGAGAATCGTAGGTTGTATCTTTCCATGTGCTGCTTTCAAATATCATAGGGAAAAAAGATTGCCAAGGAGATGAAGCCCGGGGTGTTGACATCACCTGTTATCGGTGGAGCCACGTAGCCTCTAGCCATTGATTTGAAAGCTACCATGCGGCATTGTAGCCTTTCCTGCAGAGTTATATGGGCGACATCCCCCGTTTGCAGTTCAGTCAGTGCGCGTGTGGTATTGTCCTGGCACCGGAAGTGGTGGACCCGAGAGCTGTGCCATTACTGCTGGTCTGTCGCAGCACCTCTCTTGGAACAGGGCCTCAGCAGCGCTCACAGGAGAGCGAGAGTGAGAGAGAATTGCGCTCAGGAAACAGGGACAGTTTTATTTACTGTAGGTCCCTAAGCATGCTCCTGATGTTTATTTTGAGATCTCTTTTTCAGGAAGATTGATTGGAGTCCAGTTACCAGGTTCATTTGAAGGTTCATATTTGTAGGTGGTGTCCTCTAGCTCCCAGAAGCTTTAATCTCTGGAGATGCTCAGCCCTTGGGGTGTGGTCCAGGTCACAGGGGAGCGGTGCCGGTGCCCGCACCCATCAGGAGGAAAGAGGTCTTTCCTGCTTCCCTGCCGCAGTGCCGGTCTCCACTGCCAGTGCCAGTTTGCTGAGCATGCAGGGAGAAGTTGCCATAGCTGGGGTCAGCCGTTTTGCAGGCCAGTCCCAGTGGGGAGGCAGGCCGTGTACCAGTCACAGCACAGTAAGGGGCCTCAGAGCTGCTAGGACAGTCAGGGGGATGGAGCGCCCATAGCTCCTGAAAGCTCCCCTGCCTTCCGTGCAGAGTGTATTGTGGCCAGATAGGAATATTTTCTACTAACTGTCTCTGGGGACTCAAACAGAATCGATTTGTTTATTTGTTTTTCTGTTTCAGTTGTGTAGGTTACCTGTCTCCACCCCTTCGGATTGTAGTTTGTCTGTGTCTTTGGATCTCAAGTGATTCTCCTGTAAGGGAGCACATAGGTGGTCTTGAGTTTTCATCCCTTCTTTTAACCCTGTATGTTTTGTTTGGAATACGCAAAGCCTGTCCTTTTATTCTGATGATTCAGCGCTGTGCCCTTATTGCACTTAATAAATTTCTTTTCTTATCATTAATCTACAATCATGTGAAGAACATTATGTTTACTAGGCTCTCCCCTTCACCAAGCCCGACAAAAAACCTCTTACAGTCTCTGTCCATCAGCATAGTTCTTTGCTCTAGACCCCTTCACCATGTCCCTCCCCACACACCCCATTACAGTCGCTGTCCATCAGCGTGTAGTAAGATGCTGTACAATGTCTACTTGTCTTTGTGTTGTACAGCTCTCCCTTTGCCCCCCGACCCCACGCATTTTACGTGCTAATCCTAGTATCCCCTTTCATTCTCCCCGACCTTATCTCTCCCTACCCACCCACCCTGCCCAGTCCCTTTCCCTTTGGTAACTGTTCGTCCACTATCGGGTTCTGTAAGTCTGCTGCTGTTTTTTTTCCTTCAGTTTTTCTTTGTTGTTATACTCCACAGATGAGTGAAATCATTTGGTACTTGTCTTTCTCTGCCTGGCCTATATCACTGAGCATACTACCATCTAGCTCCATGCACGTCATTGCAAATGGTAGGATTTGTTTTCTTCTTATGGCTGCTTACTGCACTTCTTAAACTGGATTTAATTCTTCCTTTTTGTTTGTAGTATAAATATGTGCTTTCACAATTGAACACCTGGTTATGAGTAGTAGCTTCTTGTTAATCAATATGTATCTGTACCTATTTAACTATCTGTCTGTCTGTCTGTCTATCTATCTATCCTTCTATCTTTCTATCTCTCTATCCTTCTATCTTTCTATCTATCTAAGTATCTATCTATCTATCTATCTATCTGTCTATCTATCCATCTTCCTATCATCTGTCTATCATGTCTATCACCTATCTCTCTATGTATCTATCTATCTATCTGTCATCTATCTATCTATCTATCTATCTATGAATCAATCATCTTTCTGTCTGCCTATCTTGTCTTATGTACAGAACATATAACAACATGGCCTACGTCACTTCCCTAAATTATGGTTACAAAAATCTTGTGAAGTGACTAGGCCATAGTTAGATTACTGGGTTCTCAGACACTTGCAGGTCGAATCAGCTACGTGTGCTTACAAAACCAGTAAATGGTGGTGCATGGACTTGAACCTGTATCTCTGTCCTCTGTCCTCTTTTACCTCCTTCTTGCTTGCTGAGTGTAATTAGCCACATTCATGAACTAATTCCTCCCTGAAGGCCACAAGTATCCTTCCTCTGGGCCTGTTGTAGACAGAAAAGAATACTTAGTGCTTTTAGCACCACCAAGTTTGAGGGACATTTGTGTGATCACCGCTGATAGTAGGAGAGACAAATAAAAAGGAACACCTATTTCTGGACAAGAGCAGTTGGGAACAAAGTGTGTGTTGTGGAGTGACATGTTTATTTGAGTGTCCAAACTTCTGTCTTTAGGTGGTTATTACTATTTTACATAAATGAACATCATAAAATGCACTGATTTCAAAAGCCCAGATGCATAATATTACAGCAATTCAATTATTGAGGATAGAATAAATGAGAAGGATATTGCTGTACCACTAAATCTATGGTTGGGCAACGCTGAAACCAAACAAAAAGAATTCATTGTGACTAGATAGGGCTATTTTGTACTGACTGTCTCTTGGGATTCAATCAGAATCCATTTGTGTGTTTGTTTGTTTCTCAGTTTAACTTGTGTAGGGTACCTGTCCCCGCCCCTTCGGCAAATTTCCCTCGGTATCTGGTTATTGCTTCTTTACATTCGTAAACATCATAAAATCCGCTATTTCAAAAGCCCAGACACATATTATTACAGCAATTCAGTTGTTGAGCTGAGGAAAAATGAGAAGGGCCTCGCTATACCACTGAATCTATGACTGAGCACTGCCAAATCCGAAGAGAAAGCATCCACGGTGGCAGGAAGGGCTATTTTCTAATGACTCTCTCTCTGGGCACTCAAGAAGTATCACTTTTTTTTTTGGTGTCAGTAATGTACAATTACATGAGCAACATTTTGTTTACTAGACTCCCCCTAATCCCCCCTACCAACATTAGCAAGTCCACTCCGCACACCCCATTACAGTCGTTGTCCATCAATGTAGTAAGATGCTATGGAAACACTACCTGTCTTCAGTGTGTTATACTGCAATCCCCGTGGACCCCACACCCTACATTATGTGTGTGGATCGTAATGCCCCCTTTACCCCTGTATCAACCCTTCCCACCCATAATCCCAGGTCCCTTTCCCTTTGGTAGCTGTTTGTCCATTCTTGGGTTCTGTGAGTCTGCTGCTGTTTTTTACCTTCCCATTTTTGCTTTGTTCTTATACCTCACAGAGGAGTGACATAATTGGATAATTGTCTTTCTCCACCTGGCTTATTTCACTGAGCATAACACCCTCTAGCTCCGTCCGTGTTGTTGCAAATGGTGGTAGGATTAGTTTTCTTCTTATGGCTGAATGATATTCCATTGTGTGTATATACAATCTCTTCTTTAGCTGTCGAGAGATGTAGGCCATAGAAACAATGGTCTCGCACTTTTTGCCTAGGTCTCTAGTTTCTTAACCCTGCAACGTTTAGGAAAGATCAATTGACCCAGCTTGCGATTAGACTGCTGGGATACAGATTAAGCAGCTGCTGTGATAACATCTCCTCCTTAGTTAAACCTTCTGTCTTTTCTCAGTAATCCCCCACCCGTGATCTTTTCCAGAGAACATTCTTCTGATAGGTATCCTAGCAACCTAGATAATCCTTGCCACTTCAGCTGGGGCTTTTTCCCCCTCCTAGATCCTATATAATCTTCCTTTTAAGAATAAACTTTGAGACCTTGATCAGACTTTCGACTTGTTCTCCTTCTTTGTGTCTGGTTTGTCTCTCATCCAGGATAACTTCCCCTCGAGCCCTTGTTGACCTCCCCACCGGCCGGGGCATGTGGCGCCCAACGTGGGGCTCGAGGTACGAAGCCTGATCTGGACGTCGCTCATATGGACGGCCGTCCTTCTTTCTTTGGATCGGCACACCAGCGGTGAGTGAAGATCCGCATGAAGATCACCACAGGATTACACGCCTGTGACACAGATTGATAAAGGTAAGGAAAGCGACGCAATCATGGGGCAAACACTAAATAAGCATGAGTTATTTGTTAAGGGACTTAAGGCTTCTCTCAAGACACGAGGAATACGGGTTAAGAAAAATGATTTAGTTTATTTTCCTTATGTTGCTAGAGGATGTCTGCCCATTGTTCCCCCAGGAAGGAACTATAGATGAAAAACAGTGGCGCCGAGTTGGCAACTGCCACAATGACTATTATCATTCCTTTGGCCCTGATAAGGTTCCAGTACAGGCATTTTCTTATTGGAATCTCATGAACGATGTGTTGCAGGTCCGCCACTGTCACCCAGATGTTTCAAAGATTGTTGATGATAGTGAAAATTATCTGAAGGGAAAGTTTAAAACCAGTCAGACTTCTCTCCACAAAAAGGAGGTCCCCGAGGAACTTCATCCCTCCTCCCCAGCCTCTTATTGTCCCTCTGTCTCCATTCCCATGCCCGAGGTTAAGAATGATCTGCCGTCTAGCAGACCCCCCAAAATCTATTTACCCAGTGCTGTCCGGTCTCAAGTCCAACATCCCTGATGATGATCCCCTCTGTCCTGAAGAGGAGGCCGAACTAAAAGATGCCGCCACTAAGCTGCATAATCTTGATTGGCCCCCTCAATCATCTTTAGGTTCAGGTCCACCTCCCTATAATATACCACGCCCTATAACATACCACACCCTTTAACAAGCCACTGTTAAACTCTCTCGGGAGGTGCAGTCCCTTGAGGCACTGCTTCACATCAAAAGGGAGATATCACAAATGCTTAGGCAATTACGTCTCCTTGACTTAGGAATAAGCTACCCCCCGTCCCCCTTGTTCAGAAAATAAAAGTAAGTTCCCCTCTGCTCCCCCCGTTCAGAAAGTTAAAACCGAAACTATAACCCTTCATGTCTTCCCGGTGACCAGATCCCAAACTAGACTGACCGAGGGAGAACCGACTGAGGGAGAGTCAAATGAGGCTGAACCCCGAGAATCAGAAGGGACAGATACGGATGCAGAAGAGCCTATAGCTCAGCCTGAGTCAGAAAACACTTAGGGAGAGGACGAGAATGCAACTTCAACCATTAGGACTCAGCTGAACCGCCGCCTTAAATTTAAAAGTATGAAAGATTTAAAGAATGCTGTTTCCTCATATGGCCCTGTTGCCTCCTTTATTATTTCATTGTTAGAGTCTCTAAGCGAAGACTGGCTTACAGTTAGTGATTGGAGCATGTTAACTAAAGCCATCTTAAGAAGAGGTGACTTTCTCTTATGTAAAGCTGGTTACACTGAAAGATGCCAGGATACTGTCCACCACAATATGGCTGCTGGCGGTCCTTCCAAATCCTGGACATTAGACAAACTTCTGGGCAATCGCCCCTATGACACAAATGAAAAACAGGCTAAGTTTTCTCCAGGCTTACTCACACAAATCAACATGCAGCCCTTAAGGCCTGGAAGAGCCTCCCTTCTAACGGGTCGGCTGTCACCTCTCTTGCCGAGGTTAGACAGGGGCCGCAGGAACCTTACAGTGAATTCATAGGCCGCCTTACAGAGGCCGCCAAACGCCTCATGGGAAGGGAGGAAACAGATAATGAATTCATTAAGCATCTTGCTTTTGAAAATGCTAACCCAGCTTGCCACGCGGCGGTTATGCGTCATGATCGCCGCAGCAAAAATGTCTCTGTTTTTATAAAACTTTGTGCCGATGACCAAACCTCTCGCAATACAGGAATAGCCATAGGAACAGCTCTTAAAGAGTTTACTCAGGGAGTCAGGCCCAAGACTTGCTTTAATTGCAAGCAACCAGGTCATTTTTCAAGGGAGTGCACAGCCCCTAGGACCGAACGATTGCTCCCATCATTCCTGTGCCTGCGATGCAAACGGGGTAAACATTGGGCCTCCGAATACCGCTCCAACGCTGATATACAGGGTAATCCTCTGCCTCCGAAGCAGGGAAACTTGTTACAGGACCCACCCCAGGGCCCAAAATACCTACCCGGGACAGAACCCTGGGGTCGTCAGGTTCTTCTCCCAGTCAGTCAAAAATCCAGCGTCACTATCCTCTCTCGAGCAACCGCCGGTAGCACAGGACTGGACCTCTGTTCCAACACCCAGTCAATATTGACCCCAGAAATGGGGAGTCAAATTCTTTCAACGGGGATGTTTGGCCATTTGCCACAAGGCACCTTTGGTCTTATTCTGTGTCACGCCAGCTCCACTATTCAGAGCCTCACTATTTCTCCAGGAGTCATTGACAACAATTATACTGGAGAAATTGAACTTATGGCTACAGCCTATCAGGGACCAATTACCATTTCCTCTGGCCAATGGATTGCTCTCTTAATATTACTCCCCCTCGAATAAAAAAATCCTTGCTATAAGCAAAAGAGAGGCCCCCATGCTTTTGGATCATCAGATGTTTATCGGGCACAAGAGATCACTCAAAAAAGACCCCTTCTTAGTTAAAATTAAAAGGAAAAAACTTTGAAGGCCTTATAGATACTGGCGCAGATGCCACAATTATTTCCAGTAAGGATTGCCTACATCTTGGCCTCTCACCGCTTACATGACTCACCTTAGAGGTATTGGACAGAACTCCAACCCCCTACAAAGCTCCAAAGTTATTCAGTGGGAAGATGAAGAAGACAATAACGGTACTGTCCAGCCCTACGTGGTTCCAGGCCTACCTATCAACCTCTGGGGCAGAGATATTCTCTCTCAAGTGAAGCTTATTATGTGCAGCCCTAATGAACTGGTCACTCACCAGATGCTCAATCAAGGCTATCGCCCTGGACAAAGGTTGGGCAAACACTCTCACGGCCCAAAAGAGCCAGTCCCGGTCACCATAAAAACTGATCATGCTGGAATTGGCTATGAAAATTTACCCTAACTGCCGTTGACATACCTGTACACCATGCAGATAAAATATCCTGTAAACAACAGAGCCTGTATGGATTGATCAATGGCCCTTAACTTCTGAAAAACTGGCTGCAGCCACAATGTTAGTAAAGGAACAACTTGCTGCAGGCCATATCGAGCCCACGACCTCACCCTGGAATACTCCTATTTTTGTCATAAAGAAAAAATCAGGAAATTGGAGGTTACTTCAAGATCTTAGAGAAATTAATAAAGCTATGGTACATATGGGGGCCCTTCAAACAGGCCTCCCCACTCCTGTGGTGATTTCTGGGGGATACTGTAAAATCATTATTGACCTAAAAGATCGCTTTTTCACAAACCCCCTACATCCTAAAGATCGCAAGCAATTTACATTTAGTTTGCCGGTGATTAATTTTTAAGGCCTGATGCCAAGATTCCAATGGAAATTTCTGCCCCAAGAAATGGCAAACAGCCCTACGCTGTGCCAAAAATTTGTAGCTCAAATTATAGACCCATTTAGACAAAGATGGCCTTCTACATATTTAATTCACTACATGGACGACATCCTCATGGCTGGTCCTAACCCCACTGAACTCCTCGCTTATTCCCAATAGCTTTCTAGGGCCCTTACCAGAGCTGTCTTCAGATAGCCACAGATCAAATTCAATTAAAAAACCCTTACTTGTTTTTAGGCTTTGAAATCTTTCATAAAAAGATTCTTTCACAAAAGGTTCAACTTAAAACCGATTGCTTAAAAACTTTAAATGATTTTAAAAAATTTCTAGGAGAAAATAATGGGCTCAGGCCTTATCTCAAGCTAACTACTGGAGAGCTTAACCCCTTGTTTGATATACTTAAAAGGGACCCAGATACTACTTCCAGTCGCTCATTAACAGCCCCCGCCCTAGAAGCCCTAAAGGCAGTGGAAGCCGCAATTCTAAACCAAACGGTCACCTTTATCTCTTACGAGAAGCCTCTTCTCCTAGTCATTTGTGCTACTGATTTTACACCCACCGGAGTGTTCTGGCAAGAGGGGCCCCTTTTCTGGGTCCATTTACCTGCCTCCCCACCCAAAGTCTTATCCCCTATACCTCCTGGGTGGCTGAACTGATAAATATCGGACGCCACCACAGCAGGAAAGTATTCGGTAAAGACGTCGACAAAATTATCCTACCCTACCCAAATCCAGTGGTTGATAGAGAATGACAATGAATGGGCAACATCCTGCACCTCTTTTCAGGGAGCCCTTGACAATCATTACCCTGCTAAGAAGATTCTCCATTTTTTAAGGACCCAACCATTTGTTGTCCCTACATTGACCTCCTCCCAACCCCTTCCTCATGGCCCCCTAGTTTTCACTGATGGCTTCTCCAACGGAGTGGCAGCCTACCCATAGATAATCGAACCACTTCCCTACAATCCCCATTCCACTCCGCTCAATTGGTTGAACTCTTTGCAAGTTTACAAGTTTTTCAACAACTCCCAAATACTCCTTTTAACCTATACACTGACAGTGCTTATATTGCTCAATCCATTCCCCTTTTAGAGACCATGCCTTATATAAAACCCACTACAAACGCCACCCCTCTGTTTTTTTCCATCCAGCAGTGCATACATTCCAGGCAACATAAATTTTATATAAGCCATATTCGTGCCCATTCTGGTCTTCCTGGACCTCTAGGCACAGGCAATGCTGTGACTGATAAAGCTACCCAACTTGCCCTTCTCGCTGAGCTTGTCCCTGCGGCTCAAACCAAAAAAGCTCACTCTTTACACCACCTTAATGCTCAAACCTTACGTGTTCTTTTAATAATTACTACAGAACAAGCCAGTCAGATTGTTAAACAATGTGCAAATTGTGTCACTCTCCTGCCTGTTCCTCACTTGGGTGTGAACCCTAGGGGACTGGTTCCCAATGAGATCTGGCAAATGGATTTAACACACGTCCCCTCATCGGAAATCTTAAATATCTTCATGTTACTGTAGATACCTTTGGTGGATTTATTTTTGCCAGCCTCCATGTTGGAGAAGCTTCAAAAAATGTTATTGCTCATGTACTCAATTGTCTTAGAGTCATGGGTAAAATCGAGATTATCGAGATTGATAATGGTCCTGGATAGACTGGAAAAAAATTCCAAGAATTTTGTCGCCAATTACAAATTAAGCATTTTACAGGCATACCATACAATCCCCAATGTCAAGGGATTGTCGAACGAGCCCGTTTAACTATTAAAGATACCTTCCACAAATTAAAAATGGGAGATTTATATCCCATGAAAGGCTCTCCAAGAAATATTCTTCATCATGCCTTGTTTATTCTTAATTTTCTAACTCTGGACGCTCATGGCAAATCTGCAGCTGATCGCCTTTGGCACCCACAAACTGTTAAAACTATGTCACTGTCATGTGGAGAGATCCCCTCACTTCCCATTGGAATGGCCCCGATCCCATACTAATATGGGGCTGGTGATCTGCCTGTGTTTTCGTCACCAGAGAAGGAGCTGCTCACTGGCTGCCAGAGTGGTTGAATAAACCAAAAGATTTACCAGAAGATTTTTAAAAATCTTATCCAAATGTTCAGGGTGGTGACACCCCCCGAGATATCCTTTTACGTCTCTCCATAGATTCTGGCCGCCGGTTTAGTCCTTTCCTTTATCTTAGGCATAGGACTTGCTGCCTCCACCCCTCCCCAGTGGACCCTTGTACAGCAGACTATTCTTGTTACCACTTACTGGATCCTTTTTGGCATATTCACACTTCTTAACAGCACTTTATAAAAAGATGAAGCCCATCAACTCTCGCGTTTTCACCTTCTTCGCAGAACCTTACAAGATCTTCAAGACCAAATAGATTCCCTTGCAGAAGTAGTCTTACAGAACAGGCGTGGCCTAGACCTTCTCACCACGGGACAAGGCGGAATCTGCTTAGCCTTAGAAGAGAAATGCTGCTTCTATGCAGTCAAGTCCGGAGTAGTTCGTGACAAAATAAAAAGACTTCGAAAAGATCTCGTGCAAAGAAAGAAAAAATTGTTTGAAAATACCCTATGGACTGGGATGAGCGGGTTTCGTCCTTATCTTCTCCCTATACTAGGACTCTTCCTTAGTCTCATGCTTGTGCTCTCCCTTGGAACTTGGGCCTTCCTGAGAATTACCACCTTCATTAGAGAACAGATCAATACTGCCTTCTGAAGACAGATACAAGTCCACTATCACTGGCTTGACCTGGCGTACTAAGGCTAAGATGTGCCAGATGACGCCCCTCCTTTAGAAGCTGCATAGGATTCAGACCTATGCATATCGGCTCACAATAAAGTGAGTGCGATATGGGCACCAATGTGGTTGCGAAGGTAAGCATCGCAAGGGAAGTTCCGTGAACCGCCTCTGAATTCCCTGAGAGAAAAATCTAATTTGCATGGAGGTTGGTATCTAAAATAAATACGCCGTTTTTCCCCTAAACAAAAGATACCAAGGGTCAAAGTTGACCCCCGTCAATTGGGAGTCTTGGAGGAGCCAGGTAACTACTCCCCCAATTGGTTAATGCCCACCGCTAAATAGCGGCTCTCCCCCTCCTTTGTATAAAAGAAGGGAGGAGATGTCGGAACCGTAGGCGATAGAAACAATGGTCTCGCCCTTTTCACCTAGACTTCTAGTTTCTCAAGCCTGCCCCGTTTAGGAAAGATCAATTGACCAGCTTGAGATTAGACACTGGGACAGAGATTAAGCAGCTGCTGTGATAACATCTCCTCCTTAGTAAAACATTCTGTCTTTTCTCAGTAATCCCCCACACATGATCTTTTCCAGAGAACATTCTTCATTTAGGTATCCTAGCAACCTAGATAATCCTTGCCACTTCAGCCGGGGCAGTTTCCTCCTCCCAGCTCTTATATAATCTACCTTGTAACAATAAACTTTGAGACCTTGATAAGACTTTCGACTTGGTCTCCTTCTTTGTGTGTGGTTTGTCTCTCATCCAGTTTAACTTCCCCTCGAGCCCTTGTTGAACTCCCCACTGGCCAGGGCATTTATGCATTCATCTCCTGATGGACACTTAGGTTTCTTCCATTTCTTGGGTATTGTAAAGAGTGCTGCGATCAACATAGGGGTGCATCTGTCTCTTTCAAACTGGGCACCGGCACTCTTAGGGTAAATTCCTAGGAGAGGAATTTCTGGGTCAGATGGTATTTGTTCTTTTTTTGGGGGGGAGTCCTCCATACTGCTTTCCACAATGGTTGAGCTAACTGACATTCCCACCAGCAGTGTAGGAGGGTTCCCCTTTCTCCACACCCTTGCCGACATCTGTTGTTGTCTGTCTTCTGGGTGGTGGCCATCCTAACTTTTGTGAGGTGATACCCCATGGTGGTTTTAATGGGCATTTCTCTGATGGTTAGCAATGTGGAGCGTCTTTTCATGTGCCTGTCGGCCACTTGAAATTGATTCTGTGGAGAAGTGTCTGTTCAGATCCTCTGCCCATTTTGTAATTGGATTCATTTGCATTTTGTATGTTCAGGTCCATGAGCTCTTCATACATGTTTTGGATGGCAATGCCTTATCAAATCTGTCTTCAGTGAATATATTCTCCCATACTGAAGGATGTCTTTTGGTTCTACTGATGGTGGACAAAGAGAATCTTACTAAACCCCCTACCACTTCATTCCAAATCTAACTAATTTTTTTTTAACACCAACGAGCCGAGAAAACTGGAATGAAGAGAAGCTGTGATGCAGGAACATCTAGCGTAAAACTGAGAGGTGAGGTTTTGTGGAGACTGGTAGGTTGTATCTTTCCATGTGCTGCTTTCAAGGGTCATAGGTAAAAAAAATTGCCAAGGAGATGAATCCCGGGGTGTTGATTTCACCTGGTATCGGTGGAGCCATGTAGCCTCTAGCCATTGATGGGAAAGCTAGCATGCGGCACTATTGTCTTTTCTGCGGAGTTAGACGTGCGGCGTCCCCCCTTTGCAGTTCAGTCAGAGCCCATGTGGGAGTGTCCTGGCACTGGCTGGGGTGGACCCGAGATCTGTGAAATTCCTGTTCTGCAGTCGCAGCACCCCTCTCAGAACAGGGCCTCAGCAGCGCTCCTGGGAGAAAGTGAGAGAGAGAATTTCGTTCGAGTGACATTGACTGTTTTATTTTCTGTAGCTCCCTGAGCATGCTCCTGATGTTAATTTTGAGATCTCTTTCTAACGAAGATTGATTTGAGTTCAGTTACCACGTTCCCTTGAAGGTTCATATTTGTAGGTGGTGCACTCTAGCTACCAGAAGCTTTAGTCTCTGGAGATGCACAGCCCTTGGTTGGATGGTAGGGGTCCTAGGGGCGCGGTACCGGTGCCCAGAACCGCTGGGAGGTAAGAGGTCTTTCCTGCGTCCAAGCTGCAGTGCCCATCTCCACTGCCAGGGCCAGAGTGTGGAGCATGCAGGGAGAAGCTGCCGTAGGTGGGGGTGGCGTTTTGCAGGCCAGTGACGGCGGGGAGTCAGGCCATGTACCAGTTACAGCACAGTAAGGGGCCTCAGAGCTGCGAGGGCAGCCAGGGGGATGGAGCGACCGGAGCTCCTGAAAACTACATCGCCTGCCGGGCAGAGTGCACCCATGCAATTTGGCGCACCTGTCCTTTCTACTGAGTGGCGAGCCCTGTGGAAGCCTTTCCACTTTAGCAGTTCTCTCGCTGTTAGGAAGTCTCTCAGACTGTCCACCTTTCTTTTGTCCCACAGCGGCCGGATGTGGATCCCTGTGTTGTTCCACAAGTGGCTGGAATCTCAAGACTCTCGAAGTCTTCTGCCTCTCTTTGCTATCCAACCCTACCAATCCTCCTGTGCACACCACATGTACAGTAGGTTCGTGCTCAGAGAGCACATCTCCAGGGCTGTACGTCACACTTCTCCTTGAGGTGACAGGCTGCCACAGCAGCTTTCCTCCCTGCTGTTCTTCCACGATTTGATGTAGTTGTTCTATTTCCAAATAGTACATATGTATGTGATTTTGATTTTGGGAGGAGGATTCCACATCCACTCTCATGTGAGCCGGGGTCATTAATCCCATCAGCACATCTTTTTTCTGTTTTTCTTTTTCAGTTTCACTTGTCTAGGGTACCTGTTCCCACCCACTCAACTTGTAGTTATTCTTCGTCCTTGGATACCAAGTGAGTCTCCTGTAAGGGAGCACGTAGGTGGTCTTGAGTTTTCATCCCTTCTTTTAACCATGTGTCTTTTGATTGGAGCACTCAGAGCCTGTCCGTTTATTCTGTCAATTGAGAGCTGTGTCCTTATTGCACATAAAATATCTTTTTTGTCATCATTAATCTACAATCACGCGAAGAACATTATGATCACCAAGTACACCAAGTCCTTCCCCCAAACCCTGTTATAGTCGCTATCCATCAGCATTGTTGGATGCTGTACAACCCTTCAACATGTCCCCCCCCATACACCACGTTACAGTCGCTGTCCATCATCATGTAGTAAGATGCTGTAGAATCTCTAATTGACTTTTCTGTGCTGTACAGCCCTCGCCATGTGCAACGGCCCCCACATATTATACATGCTAATCCTAATGCCACCTTCCTTTCTAACTCCCTTATCCTTCCCTTCCCACCCACCTAGCCCAGTCACTATCCCTTTGGTAACTGTTAGTGCACTCTCGGGTTATGTGAGTCCGCTGCTGTTTTTTTCCTTCAGTTTTTCTTTGTTGTTATACTCCACACATGAGTGAAATCAATTGGAACTTGTCTTTCTCCGCCTGGCCTATTTCACTGAGCATAATACCCTCTAGCTCCATCCACATTGTTGCAAATGGTAGGATTTGTTTTCTTCTAACGGCTGCTTACTGCACTTTTTAAACTGGATTTCTATCTTCTCTTTGGTCTGTATTTTCGCTATGTGCTTTCACCATTCCTTTCCTGGTTATGAGCAATACCTTTGTGTTAGTCGATATGTACCTATATTTATCTGTCTGTTTGTATGTCTATATATCTATCAATCAATCAGTCATTTTTTTGTCTGAACATCTGTCCTTGTATGCAGAACAGTTAACAACATAGACTATGTCCCTTCGCTACGTTATGCTTCCAAAAATCTTGCAAGGTATCTAGGTCGTAAGGAGAGTCCTGGGTTCCCCGAGACACTTGCAGGTTGAGTCAGAAGTGTACCTACAAAACCAGAAAATGGTGGTGCAGGGACTTTTACTCGTGTCTCTGTCCTCTCTCCTCTTTTATCTCCTTCTCATTTGCTGACAGTATTTAGCCACATTCATTGACTAAGCGCTCCCTGAAGAGCACAAGAATCCTTCCTCTGGGCCTGATGTCGACAGAAAAGTAAACTTGCTGCTTGCTCACCACCATATTTTAGGAACATCGGCATGATAAACCCTGATAGGAGGGAGGGAGAAATAAAAAGGAAAACCACTTTCTAGACAGGAGCAGTTGGGATAAAAGAGTGTGTTGTGGAGTGAAGTGTTTATTTGAGTGTGCAGCTTCCCTCTTTATCTGGTTTTCACTTCTTTACATTCGTGGACATCATAAAAACCACAGATTTCAAAGGCCCAGACCCATATTATTACAGCAATTCAGTTGTTGAGTTGAGAGAAAATGAGAAGAATGTTGCTGCACCACTAAATCTATGTCTGGGCACTGCTGATACCAAACAAAAAGCATTCACGGTGGCCAGATAGGGCTATTTTCTACTGACTGTCTCTGGGGACACAAACAGAGTCCATTTGATTGATTGTTTTTCGGATTCACTTGTGTTGGGTACCTTTCCACACCCCTTCGGCTTGTAGTTTGTCTGTGTCCTTGGATCTCAAGTGAGTCTCCTGTAAGGGATCACATAGGTGATCTTGAGTTTTCATCCCTTCTTTTAACCCTGTGTCTTTTGATTTGGAGTTCTCAAAGCCTGTCCTTTTATACTGATGATTCAGAGCTGTGCCCTTTTTGCACTTAAATAATTTTTTTTGTTATCATTAATCAACAATCACATGAGGAACATTATGTTTACTAGGCTCCCCCTTTCACCAAGTCCCCCCCAAAAACCTCTAGCAGTTACTGTCAATCAGCGGAGATGGATGCTGTAGACTACTTCACCATGTCCCCCCACACACACCCCGTTACAGTCGCTGTCCATCATCGTTTAGTAAGATGCTGTAGAATCTCTACTTGTCTTCTCTGTGTTGTACAGCCCCACCCATGGCCCTCCGAACACATGCATTATACATGCTAATCCTAATCTCCCATTTCTTTCTCTCCGCCCTTACCCTCCCTTCCCAACCACCCTGCCCAGTCCTTTTCCCTTTGGTAACTGTTAGTCCACTTTTGGGTTTTGTGAGTCTGCTGCTGTTTTTTTCCTTCAGTGTTTCTTTGTTGTTATACTCCACGTGAGTGAAATTATTTGGTACTTGTCTTTCTCCTCCAGGTCTATTTCACTGAGCATACTACCTTCTAGCTTCTTCCACGTCATTGCAAATGGTACGATTTGTTTTCTTCTTATGCCTTCTTTCTGCACTTTTTAAACTTGATTTCTTTCTTCCTTTTTGTTTGTAGTTTCGCTGTGTGCTTTTACCATTGATCTCCTGGTTATAAGCAATAGCTTTGTGTTAATCAATATGTATCCGTATCTATCTATCCATCCGTCTGTCTGTCTATCTATCCATCCTTCTATCTTTCTTACTATATGTCTATCTATCTGTCTATCTATCTATCATCTATCTATCTATCTAACTATCTATCTATCCTTCTATCTTTCTTTCTATCTTTCTATCTATCTTTTATCTACCTATCTATCTATCTATCTATCTACCTATCTATCTTCTTATCACCTATCTTTCACGTCTATCATCTATCTATGTATCTATCTATCATCTACCATCCATCTATCTATCTATGAATCAATCATCTTTTTCTCTTCCCATCTATCCTTATGTACAGAACAGTTAACAACATCGCCTATGTCACTTCCTACACTATGCGTTCAAAAATCTTGCAAGTAACTGGGCCGTAGAGAGAGCACTGGGTTCATTGAGACACTTGCAGGTCCAGTCAGCCACGTGTCCTTACAAAACCAGTAAATGGTGCTGCAATGACTTGCACCCATATCTCTGTCCTCTGTCCTCTTATAACTACTTCTCGCTTCCTGACTGTATTTAGCCACATTCATTTACCAAGTGCTCACTGAAGACCACAAGTATCCTTCCTCTGGGTTTGTTGAAGACAGAAAAGTATACATGGTGCTTTGCTCACCACCAAGTTTGAGGGACATCGGCGTGAGCACCGCTGATAGGAGGAGGGGCAAATAAAAAGGAACATCTATTTCTAGACAGGAGCACTTGGGAGCAATGAGAGAGTTGTGGAGTTACGTGTTTGTTTGATTGTCCAAACTTACCTCTTTAGGTGGTTATTACTTCTTTACATTCAAGAACATCATAAAACCCACTGATTTCCAAAGCCCAGACGCATATTATAAGAGCAATTCAGTTGTTGATTTAAGAAAAAATGAGTAGGACGTTGCTGTACCACTAAATCTATCGCTGATCACTGCTGAAACCAAACGAATTCATGGTGGCTAGATAGGGCTTTTTTCTACTGACTGTCTCTGGGTACTCAAACAGAATCCATTTGTTTGTTTCACAGTTTCACTTTTGTAGGGTACCTGTCCCCGCCCCTTCAGCTTGTAGTTTTTCTGAATCCTTGGATCTCAAGTCAGTCTCCACTAAGGGAGCACATAGGTGGTCTTGAGTTTTCATCCCTACGTCTTACCCTGTGTATTTTGATTGGAGCACTCAGAGTCTGTCCTTTTATTGTGACAATTGAGAGCTGTGTCCTTATTGTACATAAAAAATTTTTTTGTTATCATTAATATACAATCACGTGAATGTCATTATGATCACCAAGTACACCAAGTCCCCCTGAAAAGCCCCGTTACAGTCGCTGTCCATCAGCGTGTAGAAATATGTTGAAGAAACACTACTTCTCTTCTCTGTGTTGTACAGCACTCCCCATGCCCAACCGACCCCATGCATTATTCATGCTAATAATAATGTTCCCTTTCTTTCTTCCTGCCCTTAACCCTCCCTTATCACCCACCCTGCCAAGTACCTTTCCCTTTGGTATCTGTTAGTCCACTCTCAGGTTCTGTGATTCTGCTGCTGTTTATTTCCATCAGTTTTTCTTTGTTGTTGTACTCCACACATGAGTAAAATCATTTGGTACTTGTGTTTCTCCTCCTGGCCTATTTCACTGAGCATACTACCGTCTAGCTCCATCCACATCATTGTAAATAATAGGATTTGTTTTCTTCTTATGGCTGCTTACTGCACATTTTAAACTGCATTTCATTCTTCCTTTTGTTTTGTAGTATCACTATGTGTTTTCACCATTTATCTCCCAGTTATGAGCAATAGCTTTTTGTTAATCGATATGTATCTGTAACTATCTATCTATCTATCTGTCTATCTACCTATCTATCTACCTACCTATCTATCTATCTATCTATCTATCTATCTATAAATTTATCTATCTACCTATCTTTCCTACTATCTATCTATCTATCTATCTGCTTAACTTCCTATCTATCATTTCTATTATCTATCATCACTCATCTATCTACCTATCTATGAATCAATCATCTTTTTGTCTGCCCATCTGTCCTTATGTACAGAAAAGTTAACAACATTTCCTATGTCACTTCAATACATTATGCTTCCAAAACTCTTTCAAGGTAACTAGGATGTAGGAAGAGCACTCGGTTCACTGAGACACTTGCAGGTCGAGTCAGCCACGTGTACCTACAAAACCAGTAAATGGTTGTGCAGGGACTTGAACCTGTGTCTGTATCCTCTATTATCTTCTTCTCACTGGCTGACTCTATTTAGCCACATTCATTGACTAAGTGCTCCGTGAAGACCACAAGTATTGTTCCTCTGGGCCTGTTGTCCACAGAAAGAAAACTTGTTGCTTTGCTCACAACCATGTTTGAGGGACATTGGCATGATCACCTCTGATAGGAGGGAGGGACAAATAAAAAGGAACACCAATTTCTAGACATGTGGAGTTGGGAGCAAATTGTGTGTTGTGGAGTGAAGTGTATATTTGAGTGTCCAAACTTCCCTCTTTATCTGGTTATTACTTTACATTCGTGAACATCATAAAACCCACTGATTTCAAAGGCCCAGACGCATATTTTTACAGCAATTCAGTTGTTGAGGTGAGAGAAAATGAGAAGGACGTTGCTGTACCACTAAATCTATGGCTGGGCACGGATGAAAAAAAAGAAAAGAATTCACGGTGGCTTGATAGGGCTATTTTCTTCTGACTATCTCTGGAGACACAAACAGAATCTATATTTTTGATTGTTTCTTTATCAGTTTCACTTGTGTTGGGTACCTGTTCCAACCCCTACGGCTTGTAGTTTGTCTCTGTCCTTGCATCTCAAGTGAGTCTCCTGTGAGGAAGCACGTAGGTGGTCTTGAATATTCATCCCTGCTTTTAACCCTGTGTCTTTTGTTTGGAGCAGTCAAAGCCTGTCCGTTTATTCTGATGATTCAGAGCTGTGCCCTTATTGCACTTAAAAATTTTTTTTATTATCATTAATCTACAATCACGTGAAGAACATTATATTTACTTGGCTCCCCCCTTCACCAATGCACCCTTAGAAACCTCTTACAGATGCTGTCAATCAGCAGAGTTGGATGCTATAGACCCCTTCACCATGAACCACCCCACACACACCATTACAGTCGCAGTCCATCTGCGTGTAATAAGATGCTGTAGAATCTTTACTTGTCTTCTCTGTGTTGTACAGCGCTATCCAAACCCTCCTGACCCCACGCATTATACATGCTAATCCTAATCTCCCATTTCTTTCTCCACACCCTCATCCCTCCCTTCACAACCACCCTGCCCAGTCCCTTTCCCTTTGGTAACTGTTAGTCCGCTTTTGGGTTCTGTGAGTATGCTGCTGTTTTTTTCCTTCAGAGTTTCTTTGTTGTTATATTCCACCCATGAGTGAAATCATTTGGTACTTGTCTTTCTCCACTTCGCCTATTTCACTGAGCATACTACCGTCCTGCTCCATCCACGTCATTGCAATTGGTAGAATTTGTTTTCTTCTTATGGTTTCTTACTGCACTTTTTAAACTGGACTTCATTCTTCCTTTTTGTTTGTAGTTTCGCTATGTGTTTTCACCATTGATCTGTTGGTTATGAGCAATAGCTTTGTGTTAAACTATATGTATCTGAATCTGTGTAACTGTCTGTCTATCTGTCTACCTATCTATCTATCCTTCTATCTATCTATCTATCTATCTATCTATCTATCTATCTATCTATCTATCTATCTTCCTATCATCTATCTATCATGTCTATCATCTATCTATAATCTCTCATCTACCTATGTATCTATGAATTAATCATCTTTTTGTCTTCCCATCTATCCTTATGTACAGAAAACTTAACAACATCGCCTATGTCACTTCCCTACATTATGCTTCCAAAAATCTTGCCAAGTAACTAGGACGTATGGAGAGCACTGGGTACACTGAGACAATTGCAGTTCGAGTCTGCCGCGTGTCCTTACAAAACCAGTAAATCGTTGTCCAGGGACTTGAACCCGTATCTCTGTCCTCTGACCTCTTTTATCTCCTTCTCGACTGCTGACTCTAATTTGCCACAATAATTGACTAAGTCTTCCCTGAAGACCACAAGTATCCTTCTTCTGGGCCTGTTGTAGTCAGAAAAGTATACTTGGTGCTTTGCTCATCACCAAGTTTGAAGGACATCGGCGTGATCACCTCTGATAGGAGGAGGGACAAATAAAAATGAACACCTATTTCTAGACAGGAGCAGTTTTGAACAAAGAGTGTGTTGTGGAGTGACGTGTTTATTTGAGTGTCCAACCTTCACTCTTAAGTGGTTATTACTCCTTTACCTTCGTGAACATCATAAAACGCACTGATTTCAAAAGCCCAGATGCATATTATTACAGCAATTCTGTTATTGAGGTGAGAAAAATTGAGAAGGACTTTGCTGTACAACGGAATCTATTTCTGGGCACTGCCGAAAAAAAAAAAAATTCATGGTGGCCAGATAGGGCTCTTTTCTACTGACTGTCTCTGGGGACTCAAACAGAATCCATTTGTTTTTTTGTTTGTTTCTCAGTTTCACTTTTTTTGGGTACCTGTCACCGCCCCTTCAGCTTTTAATTTGTCCATGTCCTTGGATCTCAAGTGAGTCTCCTGTAAGGGAGCACATACATGATCTTGAGTGAAAGATAGCTTAGTTTAGTATGATGCTTTCCTATCTACCTACCTATCTATCTCTTTACCTATCTCTGTAATCTTTCTATCTATCTATGTGTCATCTATCTATGTATGGTCTGTCACCTATCTACTATCATCTGTGTATCTATCTAATTAATCTATCATCTATATGTATGTATATCAGTCGAATCTATGTATCAATCATTTGTCTCTCTATATATCTGTTTTCTCACTTTTGTCAACTTTCTGTCCCGAGGTGCACTTTGATTCCTCTGTTTCCTTCTCAGTCTCAATTCCTTGTGTTTGTTTTTGTGAGTTAGCTGTGTGTATGGGTCTTGAGAGGAGTGGTCTTGGGTCTGAACATCTCCTGCGTAGGTGGCACGAGTCTGCTGGGTGTGGATAGTGTGGTTGGTGGGCTGCGCTCTTGAAACTGTGAAGCCCAGTGCCCTCCAGCTGCTCTGCCCCTGGGCCGTTCCTGCTCTGGCGGCTGCATGAGCTGCAGGGAATATACGAGGCCACACGCAGGGAGCACCCTGGTGGGCCTGCGGGTCCGTGGTAGGTACATGCCCAGTAGTATGTCTTTTTGCCTGTGCACCGATGTTACCTCGGTGGCCCTGCTTGGTGGCCCATCTTCAGAGAGTATGCGTGTAGTCACTGGTTAAGGGAACTGCCTTTTGGTGACACACGGGGTTCTTCTGGGCCAGTGGCCCATGGATTGCTGAGGTGGCAGCCCAGCTAGCTTCTGTGGAAACTGCTCCCCTCTGCTGTCAAGGTGGAGGTGTAATTTCAGTGCATTTACGCATTTAGATGTGAGTGAGGTCTATCTGAAATGGAATAGTAGCGTTGAGAGCTATGTTTCCACCCCCTCAACTTGTAGTTCATTTTTGTCCTTGGATCTCAAGTTAGTCTCCTGTAAGGGAGCACGTAGGTGGTCTTGAGTTTTCATCCCTTCTTTTAACCCTGTGTCTTTTCATTGGAGTCCTGAAGAGCCTGTCCTTTTATTCTGAGAATTGAGAGCTATGTCCTTATTGCACTTAAAAATTTTTTTTTGTTATCATTAATCCACAATCACGCAAAGAACATTATGATCACCAAGTACACCACGTCCCCCCCCAAAAACCCCGTTACAGTAGCTGACTATCAGCATAGTTGGATGCTGTAGACCCATTACCATGCCCCCCCACACCCCGTTACAGTCGCTTTCCATCAGCGTGTAGTAAGATGCTGTAGAATCACTACTGGTCTTCTCTGTGTTGTACAGCCCTCCCCATGCTCCCCCGACCCACACATTATACATGCTAATCCTAATGCCCCCTTTTTTTCTCCCCTCATTTATCAAAACCTTCCCACCCACCCTGCCCAGTCCCTTTCCCTTTGGTAACTGTTAGTCCACTCTTGGGTTCTGTGAGTCTGCTGCTGTTTTTTTCCTTCAGTTTTTCTTTGTTGTTATACTCAACATATGAGTGAAATCATTTGGTACTTGTCTTTCTCTGCATGGCCTTTTTCACAGAGCAAAATACCCTCTAGCTCCATCCACGTTGTTCAAATGGAAGGATTTTTTTCTTCTTACAGCTGCTTACTGTTCTTTTTAAACTAGATTTCTGTCTTCTCTTTTGTCTTTAGTTTCGCTATGTGCTTTCACCATTGCTCTCCTCGTTATTAGCAATAACTTTACGTTAATCGATATGTACCTATATCTATCTATCCATCTGTCTGTCTATCTATCTATCTATCTATCTATCTATCTATCTATCTCTGTCAATCAATCAATCATGTTTTAGAATGCCTGTCTGACCTTTTGTGGAGAACATTTAGCAACATAGCCTATGTCACTTCATTACATTATGCTTCCAAAAATCTTGCAATGTCACTAGGCCATAGGGAGAGCACTGGGTTCACCGAGACACTTGCAGGTCGAGTTAGCCGCGTGTACCTACAAAACCAGGAAATGGTGCTGCAGGGACTTGAACCTTTGTCTGTATTATCTTTTATATTCTTCTCACTGGTTGACTATATTTAGCCACATACATTGACTAAGTGCTCCCTGAAGACCACAAGAATTGATCCAATGGGCCTGTTGTCCATAGAAAGTAAACTTGGTGCTTTGCTCACCACAATATTTGAGGGACATCGGCATGAACACCGCTTATAGGACTGAGGGACAAATAAAATGGAACACCAATTTCTAGATATGTGCAGTTGGGAGCAAAGAGTGTGTTGTGAAGTGTATATTTGAGTGTACAAACTTCTCTCTTTGTCTGGTTATTACATCTTTACATTCAGGAACATCATTAAACCCACTGATTTCAAAGACCCAGAGGCATATTATTACAGCAATTCAGTTGTTGAGGTGAGAGAAAATGAGGAGGACATTGCTGCACCACTAAATCTATGGCTGGGCACTGCTGAAACCAAACAAAAAGAATTCACGGTGGCTAGATATGGCTATTTTCTACTGTCTGTCTCTGGGTAATCAAAGAGAATCCATATGTTTGTTTGTTTGTTTCTCAGTTTCACTTGTGCAGGGTTCCTGTCCCCACCCCTTCGGCTTGTAGTTTGTCTTTGTCCTTGAATCTCAAGTGAGTCTCCAGTAAGGCAGCACGTAGGTGGTCTTGAATTTTCATCCCTACTTCCAACCCTGTGTCTTTTGATAGGAGCACTGAAAGCCTGTCCTTTTATTCTGATATTTGAGAGCTGTGCTGTTACTGCAGTATGAAATATTTATTTATCGCTAATATACAATCACATGATGAACATTATTTTCACTAGTCTACCCCCTTTACCAAGTCCCCCCAAAAATCCCGCTATAGTCGCTGCCCATCAGCATAGTTGGATGCTCTAAAGCCCTTCACCATAACCCCCACACTCACCCTATTACAGTCGCTGTCTATCAGCATGTAGTAATATGCTGTAGAATCACTAATTGTCTTCTATGTGTTGTACAGACCACCCAATGAACCCCCACTCCACACATTATACATGGTAATCCTAATTACCCCTTTCTTTTCCCCACCCTTATTCCTATCTTCCCAACCACCCTGTCCAGTCCCTTTCCCTTTGGTAACTGTTAGTCCACTGTCAGGTTCTGTGAGTCTGCTGTCGTTTTTTTCCTTCAGTTTTTCTTTGTTGTTATACTCCACACATGAGTGAAATCATTTGGTACTTGACTTTCTCCTCCAGGCCTATTTCACTGAGCATAATACCCTCTAGCTCCATCCATGTTTTTGCAAATGATAGGATTTGTTTACTTTTATATCTGCTTAGTGGACTTTTTAAACTGGATTTCATTATTCTTTTTTGTTTTTAATTACGCTATGTGCTTTCACCATTGCTCTCCTGGTTATGAGCTATAGCTTTGTGTTAATCAATATGTTCCTATATCTATCTATCTGTCTATCTGTCTATCTATCTATCTATCTATCTATCTATCTATCTATCTATCTATCTATCTATTAATCAATCAATCAACTTTTTTTCTCCCCATCTGTCCTTGTGTACAGAACAGTTTACCACATAGCCTATGCCACTTCCCTACATTATGCTTCCAAAAATCTTGCAAGTTAACAAGGCCATAGGCAGAGCACTGGTTTCACCAGGACACTTGCAGGTCGAGTATGCCACGTGAAATTACAAAACCAGGAAATTGTGGTGCAGGGACATGAAGCCTTGTCTCTGTCCTCTGCCTCTTTTATCTCCTTCTCACTTGCTGACTGTATTTAGGCACATTCATTGACTAAGGGATCCCTGAAGACCACAAGTATCCTTCCTCGGGGCAGGTTTTTAACAGAAAATAAACTTGGTGCTTTGCTCACCACCATGTTTGAGGGACATCGGCGTGATCACCGCTGATAGGATGGAACGACAAATGAAAAGGAACACCAGTTGCTAGACAGGAGCAGTTGGGAGCAAAGAGTGTGTTGTGGAGTGACGTGTTTATTTCAGTGTCCAAACTTCCCTCTTTATATAGTTATTACTTCTTTACATTCACGAACTTCATAAAACCCACTGATTTTAAAGGTCCAGATGTATACTATTATAGCAATTCAATTGTTGAGTTGAGAGAAAATGAGAAAGACGTTGCTGTACCACTAAATCTATGGCTGGGCAATGCTGAAACCAAACAAAAAGAATTCACGTTGTTCAGATAGGGCTATTTTCTACTGACTGTCTCTGTGGACTCAAACAGAATCCATTCTAGGATTGTTTGTTTATCAGTTTCACTGTTTTGGGTACCTGTTCACACCACTTCGGCTTTTAGATTGTCTGTGTCCTTGGATCACAAGAGAGTCTCCTGTAAGGGAGCACGTAGGTGGTCTTGAGTTTTCATCCCTTCTTTTAACCCAGTGTCATTTGTTTGGAGCACTCAAAGCCTGTCCTTTTATTCTGATGATTCAGAGCTGTGCCCTTATTGCACTTAAAAAATTGTTTTTGTTATCATTAATCTACAATCACGTGAAGAACATTATGGTTGCTAGACTCCCCCCTTCACCAAGTCCCTCCCAAAAACCTCTTACAGTTGCTGTCAGTTAGCAGATTTGAATGCTGTAGACCCGTTCACGATGTACCCCCACACACACCCCATTACAGTCGCTGTCCTTCAGCGTGTAGTAATATGCTGTAGAATATCTACTTGTCTTCTCTGTGTTGTACAGCACTCACCATGCGACCCCGCCCTCACGCATTATACATGCTTATCCTAATCACCCTTTTCTTTCTCCCCACCCTTATCCCTCCCTTCCCAACCACCCTTCCCAGTCCTTTTCCCTTTGGTAACTGTTACTCCACATTCGGGTTCTGTGAGTCTGCTGCTGTTTTTTTTTTCAGTGTTTCTTTGTTGTTATACTCCACACATGAGTGGAATCATTTGGTACTTGTCTTTCTCCGCCTGGAATATTTCACTGAGCCTACTACCGTCTCGATTCATCCACGTCATTGCAAATGGTAGCATTTGTTTTCTTCTTATGGCTGAAAACTGCAGTTTTTAAACTGGACTTCATTCTTCCTTTTAGTTTGTAGTTTCGATATGTGCTTTCACCATTGATCTCCTGGTTATGAGCAATAGCTTTGTGTTAATTGATATGTATCTGTATGTATCTTTCTATCTACCTATCTATCTATCTGTCTATCCTTCTATCTTTCTATTTATCTATCTTTCTATCTATCATCTATCTGTCTATCAATCTATCTTCCTATCTACCTATCATGTCTATCATCTGTCATTCTATCATCTGTCATCTATCTATCTATCTAAGAATCAATCATCTTTTTGTCTGCCTATCTACCCTTACGTACAGAACATTTAACAACATGGCCTACATCACTTCCCTACATTATGCTTCCAAAAATTTTTCAAGGTAACTATGCCGTAGTTAGATTACTGGCTTCTCTGAGACACTTGCAGGTCGAGTTAGCCACTTGTGCTTACAAAACCCGTAAATTGTGGTGCAGGGATGTGAACCCGTATCTCTGTCCTCTGTCCTCTTTTACCTCCTTCTCGCTTGCTGACTGTAATTAGCCGCATTAATTGACTAAGTCCACACTGAAGACCACAAGTATCCTTCCTCTGGGCCTGTTGAATACAGAGAAGTATACTTGGTGCTTTGCTCAACACCAAGTTTGAGGGACATTGGCGTGATCATCGCTGATAGGAGGAGGGACAAATAAAAAGGAACACCTATTTCTAGACAGGAGTAGTTGGGAACAAAGAGTGTGTAGTGGAGTGATGTGTTTATTTGAATGTCCAAACTTCCCTCTTTAGGTGTCTATTACTCCTTTACCTTCGTGAACATCATAAAACGCACTGATTTCAAAAGCCCAGATGAATATTATTACAGCAATTCATTTATTGAGGTGAGAAAAAATGAGAAGGACGTTGCTGTACCACTATATATATGGCTGGGCACTGCTGAAACCAAACAAAAAGAATTCACAGTGGCTAGATAGGGCTTTTTTCTACTAACTGTCTCTAAGGACTCAGACAGAATCCATTTGTTTGTTTATTTGTTTCTCAGTTTCACTTGTGTTGGGTACCTCTCCCAGGCCCTTCAGCTTGTAGTTTGTGTGTGTCCTTGGATCTCAAGTGAGTCTTTGTAAGGGAGCATGTAGATGGTCTTGAGGGAAAGATAGCTTTGTTTAGTATGATGCCTTCCTATCTACCTACCTACCTATCTCTTTATCTATCTATGTAATCTATCTACCTGTCTATATATCTGTCATATATCTATCTATGGTCTTTCATCTATCTACTATCATCTGTGTATCTATCTCATTAATCTATCATCTATATGTATGTATATAAGTCCAATCTGTGTATAAATCATCTGTCTGTTTATGTATCTGTTTTCTCACTTTTGTCAACCTTCTGTCACTAGGTGCACTTTGATTCCTCTGTGTTCTTCTCAGTCTCAATTCCTTGTGTTTGTTTATGTGAATTAGCTGGTGTTTGGGTCTTGAGAGGTGTAGCCTTGTGTGGGAACTTCTCCTGCGTAGGTGGCACGGGTTTGCTGGGTGTGGATAGTGTGTTTGTTGGGCTGGGCTCTTTAACCTGTGAGGACCAGGGCCTTCTGGCTTCTCTGCCCCTGGGACGTTCCTGCTGTGGCGGCTGCGTGAGCTGCGGGCATATCCGAGGCCCCAGGCAGGGAGCACACTGGCATGCCTGTGGGGCAGAGGCAGGGTCATGCCCAGTAGTACGTATTTTTGCCTGTGCACTGATGTCACCTCGGCGGCCCTGCTTGGTTTCCCATCTCCAGAGAGCATGCGTGTAGTCACTGGTTAAGGGAACTGCCTATTGGTGACACACGGGGCTCTTGTGGGCCATTGGCCTATGGGCTTGCTGAGGTGGCAGGCCAACTAGCTTGTGGGAGAACTGCTCCCCTCTGCTGTCAAGGTGATGTGGAGTTTCAGTGCATTTAGGCATTTAGATGTGAGTGAGGTCTATCTGTAATGGAAAAGCAGCACTGAGATCTATGTTTCCATTAGTATGAAAAGGGCGCTGAGCATAAAGTGTTGGGTGATGGTGGCAGGAATTCTTGGAATATTTATGTCGCCACACTTATTAATTTTCTGTTAACGGAGGTGATTCTGAAGTAACTTTTTACTCACAGATGAAAGTGATGTATAAGGTTATCCCACGTCAGCCATGGTGAGATGAAGTGGTATAGTAGAATTAAAGCCTGTACACCTTGGCCTGATACATAGGAGACACACCGTTTGTGCTCTTTGCTGCTCTCCTGTCCTGGCTTATTACCTTAAGTAACTTGTTGGTTCAGAGTGGTCCCAGCAACATTTCCAGCAAGATCTTTCTAAAATTGCATAGAAACACTTGTCAAAGATATGCCCAGAGGCTAGTGGAAAACTGTACTCTTTCTGGTCATAGTTTGCAAGATGTTTGCCTTATCCTGCGTTCCTTTGTTACTTTTGCATCTCCTGTGATTGTAGACCGATCGGGGCAATGGTGTACACACACACACACGCACACACACACACACAAGTACAGACACACACACATGGCTGAGAGTTAACGGAGACCCCACTTATTGGAAACTGAAGCCCACACATTTAAAAAGAAACGTGCATAAGTTTTGCTCCTATTGTTCCCTCCATACGGAGCAGACTTCAAAGTGCAGAGGTGTTTGGATACAGATACCTATGCAGACAGCTAAGCACATATATGTATGGGTAGGCTCTCTCCATCCATCATCTAAGTGCGTCTCTCTATACCTACATGTCTGTGTTAGTCTACTCAAACTGATATCCAGAGTGTCATTGAGTGGGGTTTTCATCCATTGACACTGATTTATCCCTATTCTGGAAGCAGAAGTCCAAGACCAAGGCAGGTTCAGTTCCCGGTGAGGTCCCTTCTTCTGCATACGGTCTCATCCCTGATCTGTCCTCACAGGGTCGAGGGAGAATGCTCTGTCCTCAGTTCCTCTTAATAGCACTGATTGCATAATGGCAGCTCCACTCACACCCTCATGGTATCTTCCTAACCCAATTACCTCCAAAGGCCAGACCTCCCAATACCATGACAGTGGGGGTTAGGTCTTCAACCTTGTCTCAGTTCAAATATGATCTTGTGTGTGTGTATGTGTGTGTGTGTGTGTGTGTGTGTGTGTGGTGGCGGCAGGGGGTAATAGGAGGAGAAGATGGTGAGGTGAGGGCCCAAAATTCAGTTCATAACTCTGTATCTATCATGTATCTATCTAATCTAACATACCTATATCATCTATCCTATCTATTCTATCATCTGTCATTTATATATATCTTATCTATCTGTCATCTCTATCAATCTATTCATCTAATATATGAATATCTATCATCTAATGTATCTATTTCAAAAGTATCATCTATCACCTGTCAACTATATGTCATCTACCTGTCTTTATCTTTTTGTCTACCCATCCATCCTTATTTACAGAACAGTGTAAGATAAATTCTAGCTGAAATAAGCAGGTGCAGAGAGGCAACAAAGGGCCCGGTAGTTTATTTGAACGCAGATACCCAGGCGAGATTTCACCAGTCTATAGAAATGGAGGCTGGGGAATTCCCATTTAGGAAGACAGGCAGCGAGATTTTAAAGAAGGTAGGGGGAGGCAGAGCTTAGATTTACAGCAGCGCGAGGATTTGCTAACCCAATGCATATATTTCAGGTTGGGAGGCGGCAACAGCCAAGAACTTAGGCACATCATCAGTGTCTGACGTGCTCGCTCCTCCCATCAGCGTCCCCAGCCTTAAAAACAGTTAACCACATGGCCATATATCATGGCTATCTATCTATCTATCTTTCTTTCTATCTTACTTTCTATCTATCTATCTATCTATCTATCTATCTATCTATCTATCTATCTATCTATCTATCTATCTATCTATCTATCACCTATCTGTTCAATCTATCTATACCTATTATCTCTCCTACCTAATCTATCATCTATCTATCTGTCCTATCTTCATCTTTTTGTCTAACCATGTATAATTATGTACAGAACAGTTCACAAGGTAGCTTATATGTCACTTCCCTACATAAGCTTCCAAAAGCCTGCAAGGTAACTAGGCGCTAGAGACAGATTGCACTAGGTTCATCGAGACATTTGCACATCGAGTCAACAGCGTGTGAGTAAAAAACTAGTAAATGGTGGTGCGTGGACTTCAAACCATACCTCTGTACCCAGTCCTCTTTGCCCTCCTTGCTGACAGTTTTCTAGCCGCATTTGTTGACTGACTGCTCCCTGAAGACCACAAGCATCCTTCCTCTTGGCTTTTTCAGTAATTTATTCCATTGTATGGAATGATTTTCCCTCAGATACCTTGTTCTGTTACCTCCTTCTATACTGTTCAAGTCCCACCTCCCTGGTAAGGCTTAACCGGTCCCCTGCTTATTTTGAAAGCCCTGCTTCTCTCTGCCTTTAAGCTCAGTCCTCCATATCTTGCCTT